>NW_012118043.1:8844728-8854672 GCF_000951035.1 Colobus angolensis palliatus
AATAGGGGGATGTTGACAGCTGTTGTTAGTCCAGGACCCCACTCAAGGAGAATTCTGTATGGGCCTGCAGCATCAGACTTAGGCAAGAGATGAGGACAGGAGGGTGCTTCTGCACTGGGAATTTCTACCTTGGGTCAGGAGAGATTTCTGCTTTGTGGCTTAGGGCTCGCCACTAGGGCTGTAAGCCAGGGCTTAGGTGCAGAGAGGACAGGGTTTTAGCTCTGGCTACATCTGTAAGTGTCCTTGGGCAAGTTACTCAGAATCAGTTTTCTTGTCTTAAAAAGTTATAATTGTAGTACCAAACTAACAAGGTGGCTGCAGAGATAATACAAAATATTGTAAGGCAGTTGCCTACTCAAGTGCTAGCGCATGATTTGTCATTGTTATTTCTCCTTTGTGAAGCAGAATGAAGCCCTCAGATGTCACTGTGGGTGCTGTGTGTGGCATGAGGTCAGCCATAGGCTGATTCTCCCCACTATGGCCTGTAACTGCATGGACCCAAGTCCTAGCCACTGGGCAGGTTTTGGGCACTTTGTATCTGCAGTGAGGGAGAATCTCAGTGGCAAGTGGTTAGACCAAGAGCTAAGGAGGGGTCAGCAGGACATAGGAATGTGGAAGTGGTTCACCTTCCTTCTGGTCCCTAGTGGAGGGAGACCCCACTGACCAGCTGCCAGTTACCCACCCATCTGGCTCACGTTCTGCTGTTTATACCCAGTCCCTCCTTCCCACTTTGGTTCTACTGCCTTTGCCTTCGACTGTCCTACTGATTCAATCTCTTTTGCATCTTCTTGCCAGATTAATATCCTTGAAATATCACAATCCCACACCCACCAACCAACCAACCAACCAACCAACCAACCAACCAACCAACCAATCTCTCAATGACTTCCAAACATCTCAGCCTGGCATCCATTGCTCTCCATAATCGTCCCCACAAAAACTTTCTTCCCCAGCCAAGGTCATTTTTTCATTGCCCCTGAGTAAGACTTGGGTGGTGGCACCCTCATGACTTTGCCTATGCTGTTTTTCCTTTCTGTATTGCTGCTATCTCCAAATCTTAACTCCTTTTCACAAGACACTTGTGGTTTTTCCACCTTGACGGAGTCTTGCAGTTTCACCCTCCTCTCCTGCCGCACTGGCCCTCTGTCCCCCTCACTTGGCATATTGTCATACCCAGCCTGGTGCACTCTTTTATATCTTTGGGAATGGTAGGCCCATAGATTCCTGAGGTTATAGGAAGCTCTCCATAAATAAGTGTTGAATGTATAAAAGAATAAATCACCCTATGATTCAAGTCTTCTCTTGTTACCTTTTTTGTATGTCTAAGTCTTGACCCTGGAGTCAAATGGCAAATTCCTGGAGGAGAAAGCCCCATCTTTTCTATTTCTGATCCTGTTTACATTGCCAACCTTAGGTGAATGCCCCTCTCAAGACTTCAATATGTATTTGTGAAAGAAACAAATAAGCAAAATTAAAAACAAGTTTATTCATTGTCTTACTCTCTGAGTGAAAGACATTTTTAACATTCTCTACTCTTGTGACTTGAATTTTTCTCTTAGTTAAAATGACCAATCTACTAAGCGAGTAAACACAATCCTTGTGTAGTGAATATGCCAATCCCTGGAAGGGGGCACTACAGCCTGCAACACCTTTCCCCGCATGGCAGAGCCCATTTGCCACAGCAGAAGCCCCTGTGCAAAGAGCGCCCTGAGTCTGGTTCTTTGTCGCCAGTATTTTCTGGAGGTCAGGAACCTGGAGCCCCAGAGCAGGGGCCCATCTGACGTCCCAGGGAAACACAGCCACCTAGTTCTTTTTCTCTGCCTTCTTCCTCTGCCCCATTTCTATTGCTGCTGCTTACTTAGGTGTCCCTGGAAGCTGAGGTCAGGCACAAGGAGGCCTGAAGATGGAACTCTGTTCAGGAGATAGGCAGTCCCCAACTCAGTGAGGGGGAATCCTGGGGCTGAAGGAACAAAGCGCCCGAAGTCTGGGCCTCCTGAGTCCTGTTCCTATGGGTATTGAGACTATGCCATTGCTCACATAGGAGTCATTGAAAAAATAAGTTCCTTTGGGAGAATTGGGCACCATCCAGTTAGGGAAATAGGAGCTCAGACAGCTCCAGAAACTTCCTCTCCCTAAGGTTCCTGTCCTCCAATTCCACCCTGGTGCTGGTGGCTGTTGCCCCTGTCAAACATGAATCACAGTTCCTCCCCCAGCCAGCAGTCTCTGTCATGGTGCCCAGGCAGAGACTGCAGTTTCCTCTCCACCTCCAATCTCTCCCTCCAGCCAGCCAGGCACCTGGCCCTTACCTGGCAGCCCCAGCAGGGTGAAGTAGCCCCGGCACTCGGTGAAGCCAGAGCTATCTCGGACACAGGAGCGCCACAGCCCCTGGTAGTTGAATACAGCTGTCACGGGGTTGTTGTACAAGTCTTGAGTGCTCCACTGGTCCATGCAGGTGGCAGCAATGATGCCCGCAATCCCAATCAGTGAAACCACGAACCCCAAGCCCTGACAGACAGTCACAGACATGGTGGCGCGCAGTGTCGACACAGAGCCACACGACAAGTGGACAGCGCAGTTCTGAGACTGCTGAGTGTACGGATGGGGTTTTCTCCGACAGGCTGGTGCACACGTCAGGAATGGACCATGTAATGGAGGCAGTTACTCACCAGTGCCACCTGGGCTTGCCCTACTCCTTTATCTATTGAAGCGAGATAATTCCCACAACATGGTACCAAGAGTCATTTGTTTTCCGCCATATGTACACTCTACTCACTGTTTACCTTTTGAGGGAGTTTCTTTCCTGATTAACCAGGTTCCCCTCTGTAGAGGGTAAAGCAAGTGCAGAGGTGATTGCCTGGAAGGCACTGTAGATTGATCAGGCAGGGCTCCCAGCAGTTAAGCCACAAGATACTTGGAGACACAAGGGCTTCATCCATGTGGCCCTGGGGACTGAGATACATGCTGCCACCTTAGTTACAAATCTTAGGTAAGGCCGGTTATGAGGCATAATAAAGTATAGTTGATTCTCATTAATCATGGTAATTACATTCTATAAAGTCACAAAGAACAGCGAATTAGTGAATACTGAATCATTGCCCATAGGGGAAGTACAGGGTCAGGCTGCCGCAAGCCTCTGCTCACAACATTTTCATCATCAATAGATAACCTTACTTTATGTGTATTTCTGTTTAAAAACAGCTTATTTAATATAAATTGTTGGTTCATTAGCATTGAACTCACAGGCAACAGCAGTGAAATTCATGCCTGAATGAAGCTTATCTAACACACATATTTTCTCCAGGAGGCACAGCACACAGCCTGCTTGTGCCTCTAAACAGTAATCAGTGCTTCTGTACTATGCTTGGGGGCCATTTTAAACAGTGAAATCAACAAAAAGCACAAAAATGTGAAAAATGTGGTGGTAAACACACTTCAAAAAGGACACTTGTTTACAGTATGAGAGCTGAAAAAAGAAGGCAGAGTTTCACCTTATTGGGCCTCAGCTGGGAACATGCAATTTGGGCAATGCAAACTTTTCACCCTCTGAACATGTTGTTATGACTGCAGCAGTGCCACGAGTATTGATTTTGGAGTTAAAATAAGTTTTAGCAAGTAGGCAAATTTGAAAATACGGTACACATGGTTAATGAGAATCGGCTGTAGTAGTTATTTGATGGAATTCACTAGTTAATGTGGTTAACGGTTTGCAGCTTCTGTGGCACTGACTGCCTTAATCAATGGAGAAACCATGCAGGAAGGAAGACAGCAGAGGTAAGAAGCAAGAAGGCCTTTGGGCTCTGAAACTACACAGCTCGGGTTCAAGCCCCACTCCATTGCTTAGTAGCTGTGGAGGGGGAGCAGCTAAATACTTAACCTCTTTGAGCCACATTATCTTCATATGTAAAATGAGGTAATAATAGTGCTTATCTCTCTGGATTGTTTTGTACACTAAATGTGAAAATACGTGTGAAATGTTGAGCATTAAATGTGGAGCACTGTACTCAGAAAATACTAGCAAATACTACTAGGGCAGACAGATAATATAATTGAAAGCTGTAGCTATTGATGATCACTCTCACATTGTGTTTCTTCACATTTATCAGAAATTAAACTGCAGCTTACTCACACAAATTGTCTCTAGTTACAAAAAGGCTTAAAGGTTTTTTTTTGGTCCAAATATTATTCCTACTTATTTTGAACCTGGACTCAAGTCTCAAATTTTTTCACCAACTCACAGAGCTATATTATATGTTGTTGGCTAACATCTCTGTGTTCCAGTCTCTCCATTTCTAAAGTTAAGATTTTGGAATATCTTAGAAAGTTCATAATTGTTAAAAAGAGGTATCCCTTTCTTTGACTATGATATTGTCAGGAAGACAAATATATCGTTTAGATTAAAATTGTGTGTGTGTGCCTTCGTGTGTGTGTGCATGTATATGCTTGTGTGGCAGTGGGAGGGCGGGAGGAAGGGCATGCTACTCTGATTTATAGGATGAAGAAACTTTTCTCTTGCTCCATGAAGTAGCCTCTAAGATCATTTATTAGAATCCCACAGGGATCCAGGGAACATAATTTGAAAACCATTGACTTAGATTCCCTCAATAATCTATTTAAAAAATTCATACAGTGAAGAAACGAACTAGAAAAATCAGCTCACTGGCCCAGAGAGAAACCAAGGAAGCTTGTTAGGCTTTGCCTGAGCTGGTCCATGTGTGAAAAAAAATGGAAAAAAATCTTCTGAGACTATATTACCAAAAGCCTCTTTCTGTAATGTGACTGGGGTTTGAATTTGTACCCTGAACATCATGGCCCTGGAGTTCCTGCACTAAGAAAGTAGCTTTAAAAGGTGATTCCAGGCTGATAACACATCTAGAATGATTTGCAGAGGCAACTGCAAAACCCTCAATACAGGTTACATAAGATTTCGACATTTAAAGTCCTGTCAAACTTGAGCTCGAAACCCAAAATTCAAAATCTGCTATAAACAGTGGTATACTAGTAAACCCAGTGGTATACTAGTAAACCAACTCTAAAAAGAAAAAAAGAATTACTCTGATTTGTAGCCTTTGCCAATTCTCATAGTATAAATACTCCTATCATGACTGATTTCAAGCTACTAATGTGAATGTAAAGTCACTAAATGTAAAGTTGGGAAGAGATGCATGGAATCAACTCTTGCAAGCTGACTCCGGCACATTACTTATGAATACTATCATAAGACTTAACCAATGCTTACAAGAAACCCCTTCTTGAATCAGATAATACAGTTAAAGACAAAAGAAGGAACTAAAACCATAAGTAAATAAAAGTCACCATAAAAAAAGAACAGGAAGATCTGACAACTTCCCCACTAGAATTTTTAGAAATTAAGGATATAGATAATGAAACAAAACTTCAATAGATAGTGTGGTAGGCACAATTTTGCCCTCTTCCCCAATGATCTCCTCCCATGGCTATAAAATATTACATAGCAAAAAGAATTTTACAGATGTAATTAAAGTTACTAATCAGCTGACCTTAATATAAAGAGATTATTTTAGATTATCCAGGAAAGCCCAATGTAATCATATAAACCCCAAAAAGCAACAGAAAAAGGTAGAACATGGAGTGAGAGAGATGTAGCAGAAAGTTAAGTTAGAGAGATCTCAAGAATGAGAAGGATTTGATGCACAATTGTTAGCTTGAAGATGAAAGGAGATCACATGACAGGGAAGCAGTAACTTTAGCCCTGCAACTGCAAAGAACTGAGTTCTTCCAACCGACAGTGAGTTTGGAAGAAGCCTCCAAGTCCCATATGAGAACCACAGGCATGGCAAATACCTTAGTTGAAGCTCAGCAATTCCTTGAACAGAATATCCCAAAACTAATTGGGCCTGTATCTTACACCATACACAATGTATCTTACACCATACACAAAAATCAATATCATGCTAGACATCTGATATATAATAAATGGGTGTTGTTTGAAGCTACTAAGTTTCTGGAAATTTGTTATGACAGCAGTAGAAAACTAAAAACAGATAATTAACAGATTAAACACAGCTGAAGGTAGCACTCATAAAGTAAAAAATAGAACTGAAAAAATTATGCAAAATGTCGACAGAGAAATAAAGAGGTGGAAAACATGAAACAGTAGTAAGAGAATGGAAAAATGAGAAGTTCCAACACACATCTAATAGGAGTACATGAAGAAGACAATAAATTGAATGAAAAACAATATTTGATGAGTTATTGGCTAAGGATTTTCAAGAATGAGTGAAAAGCATAAATTCCATGTTAATGTTGTTAAATGAGTTCCAAGAATGGTAAATAAAAACAAATTCACACCTGGATGTGTTGTAGTATTGAAAAACACCAAAGTCAAAGAGAAAAACCTTTAAAACCTTTAAGGTCAACTGATTAGTAACTTTAATTACATCTGTAAAATTCTGAAAGAAAGGCATTGCAGCTATTACATCAACTGCAACAACTGAAGTCAGAAGGATAGAATTATGTATTTAAAGACTGATAATAAAAATTATTACTAACTCAAAACATTGAGAATACAGGCCACAGACTGAGAAAATATTTGCAAAAGACATCTGGTACAAGACTCTTATCTAAAATATACTAAGTACTCTTAAAACTCAACAATAAAAAAACAAACAAGCTGATTTTAAAATGGAAGAATTAGCATGAGCAATCAGACAAGGAAAAGAAGCAAAATACATCCAATTTGGAAAGGAACAGGCAAAACGATCTGTTTTCAGATGATATGATCCCATATATAAAAACTCCTTCAGACTCCACAAAAAACCTGTTAAAACTGACAAATGAATTCAGTAATGTTGCAGGATACAAAAGAAACACAAAAATTAGTTGTGTGTTTTTACACCAATCATGATCTACCCAAAAAGGAAATCAGGAAAAAAATACCATTTATAATAGCATCAAAAAAATAAAATCAAATTTTTAGGAGTAAATTTAACCAAGGAGGTGAGAGATCTGTAGCCTGAAAACTGTAAAACATCAATGAAAGAAATTGAAGACACAAATAAATGGAAGGATGTCTCTTGTTCATGGATTGGAAGAATTAACATTGTTAAAATGTCCATACTACTCAAAGTGATATACAGATTCAGCATAACCCCTATCAAACTCCAGTGCCATTTTTCACAGAAATGAAAAATATTCTAAAATTTTTATTAAAACCACAAAAGACCCTGAAGAGCCAAAGCAATCTTGAGGAAAAAGAACACAGTTGGAGACATCACACTTCCTGATTTCAAATTATATTACAAAACTATAGCAATCAAAACAGTATGGCACAGACAAAAACAGACACATAGACCAGTGGAACGAAATATGGAGGACAGAAATAATTCCAAGCAATATACAGTCAACTAATTTTTGACAAGGGCATCAAAAATATACAAAAAGAAAGGATAGTAAATTGTGTTGGGATAACTGGATATTCACATACAAAAGAATAGAATTGGGCCGTTACCATACATAAAAATAAATTCAAATTGTTTTAAAGACTTAAACATAAGGCCTGAAGCCATAAAACTACTTAAAGAAAACATCAGGAAAAAGCTTGTTGACTTTTGTCTTGATATTTTTTTTTTTTATATGACACCAAAAGCTCAGGCAACAGTAGGAAAAATAGCCAAGTGGGACTACATCAAGCTAAAAAATTCTGCACAGCAATACAAACAATTAACAAAACGAAAATACAACCTAGAGATTGGGGAAAATATTTGCAGACAGTATAGCTGATAAGGGGTTAATATAAAAGATACATAGGGAACTCACACAACTTAATAGCAAATAAACAAACAACTGGATGAAAAAAATGGGCAAAGGACCTGAATAGACATTTTCCCAAAGAAGACATACAAATTGACAACGAATATATGAAAAAATGCTCAACATCATTATCATCAGGGACATTCAAATCAAAGCAATAATAAAATATCACCTCACATTTGTTAGGAAGACTATTGTTAAAAACATAAAAGATAGCAAGTGTTGGCGAGGATGTGGAGAAAAGGAAATTACTGTACACTGTTGGTGGGAATGTAAATTGTTACAGCCATTCTGTGAAACCATTCTGGAGTTGCCTCAAAAAAATTAAAAATAGAGCTACCATAAGATCCAGAAGTCCCTCTTCTGGGTATATATGCAAAGGAAATGATATTAGAACCTCAAAGAGATATCTGTGCACTCATGTTCATTGCAGCACTGTTTATAATAGCCAACATGCAGAAACAATCTAAGCAACTGCTGATGGAAGAATGGAAAAAGAAATTATGGAAGTTTGATGAGAGAGTAGATTTCAGGTGCTCTCAACATACAAAAGTGTAACTATGTGAAGAGATGGATATGTTAATTTGCTTCACTGTAGTAATCATTTTACCAAGTATATGTGTATGGAAACATCATGTTGCATACTTTAAATTTGGGTTTCATTGAGATAGTACTTTGGGATCTGAGAAACCAAATTCACACACCAATGAGTTTGGTTTCTTAATCCATTGAGAGAGCCATCCTTTTTTTTTTTCTTTTTCTTGAGACTGAGTCTCGCCCTGTAGCCCAGGCTGGAGGGCAGTGGCCCCATTTCAGCTCACTGCAGCCCCACCTCCCGCGTGTAAGAGATTCTCCTGCCTCAGCCTCCTGAGTAGCTGGGACTACAGGCACATGCCACCACTCCTGGCTATTTTTTTTTTTTTTTTAACTAGAGACAAGGTTTCGCCATGTTAGCCAGGCTGGTCTTGAACTCCTGACCTCATGTGATCTGCCTGCCTCAGCCTCCCAAAGTGCTTGGATTACAGGTACGAGCCACTGTACCCAGCGAGGGAACCATCTTTCTTGTGAGAGAACTGAGCCCTTTTTTGTCATATTCACTGAATTTATATGAACTTCCATGAGTTTAGGTCCTTTGTATTCTTATTTCTGTACTTCTTTTTATTAGTGTAGATATTATTGCAAAGGACACTAAACTTTATTTTTGTTTTTGATCAAACCACAAGACATTTGTTCTACTCCTTTTCTTTTCCCCTTGTGCAATGTAGTTACTGAGCCGTAAAAAATATATATGTTCTTTAGATTTGTAAAAATGTGGAAAATTAGGAAGACATTTGAATAGTGACTGTGGCTCTTTTCTTCTGGTTTTTCACTATGAGTATGTTCTTTAGACTGAACTGCACTGGCTCAAATCTTCCCTCTCACTTTTCTAGCTATGTGACCTAAGACAGGTACCCTAACCATTGTGGTTTTAATGTTGTTATAGAGAGCACCCAATAAATATTATCTGTTATCATTAAAAATAATAATAATAATAATAATAATAGAAAATAAGTAAAATATCTCAACCAACACATTACCAAAGAAAATATACAGATGGCAAATGAGCATATGAAAGGATGCCCAACATCTTACATCATTAGGGCAGACTTTAGTAGGGGCAGGGAGTTGAAATCAGAGGTGTCCATAAAAATATAAAATTCCTGGGTATTCTGAGAAATCTTGGGGAGGGCAGTAGGCTTTCTCAGGGTGTGGGCTCAATCCAATCTTATTTAGACTTTTTCAGGCACAGGGGAAGCCCTAGAGGAAATCTTTTACATGACATCATAGCCAAAGGAATAGGGGTCCTATATTGGTGAAGCTCTCAGTTACGGAAAGGAATGAAGTCAGTGCATACATTCAAACTCCCAGTAATGGGCCACTTGTGAGGCCTAAATGGGAAGAGAGAATTCAGATTCACAATACCTTCCAGTGACTGGGAGGTTGGCTCCTTGTAACTCTGCCTCTCTGGCTGTCAGGGTCCCAGATGATACTCCAGATGTACACCTTAGCCTGGGGGCCAAGAGAACACCTTTTATATTTAACCTTTGTCTTGTTTGTCAGTGGTCGAGGATGCTTTAGAAACTTGCAGAAATTTATTTTTTATTTTTTATTTTTTA
>NW_012118043.1:8858607-8887359 GCF_000951035.1 Colobus angolensis palliatus
GGAGTTACCCGATTTTCCAGGTGTTGTGTGTCTCAGTTCCCCTGGCTAGGAAAAGGGATTCCCTTCCCCCTTGCGCTTCCCAGGTGAGGCGATGCCTTGTCCTGCTTCAGCTCTCGCTGGTCGGGCTGCAGGAGCTGACCAGCACCGATTGTCTGGCACTCCCTAGTGAGATGACCCCAGTACCTCAGTTGAAAATGCAGAAATCACCGGTCTTCTATGTCGCTCGCGCTGGGAGCTGGAGACTGGAGCTGCTCCTATTTGGCCATCTTGCTCCGCCCCCCAACTTGCAGAAATTTTTTTGCCAGATGTGGGAATCAGGAGCAAAGCAATCTCAGTAAGTATAATCACATGTGGAGAAGTTCAGGTGCTAACTCGAATGGTGTTGAGGGATTTTATTTGTACCATTTTACCAATCTGATTCCCAGGCACATAGGGAATATTTATCATCTACAGTATAGGAACAGTTTGAAAAATAACAGTCTAAATACCACTATGTTCAGAGGTCTCCAGCACTAAGTGTGGGCTCTGGAAAAAAAAACATTCAATTTTCCAGAAGAGAGAGCCCACCTGCTCTTTCCAGGAAAAATGCCCATCCCAGATTCTGGAGGGGAAACTCAGAATGTTCTTATCATAAGCTCATGCTGCTGGGTCAGACATAATTCAGAAAAGTGACCACTGAACCCCAAGTTTCAGCCTAATGTGGGTGTTCCAAGGACAGCATTCAGCTAAGTAGTGACTCATTTCCACTTGGTTTGGCTTGTGGGAGTAACAAGGCATTGCTCCCTTGACTGTAGACAGGAGGTATAAATGGCTCAAGCACCCTCCCCGATTTGCAGACTCAAGGTTCCATTCTAAAGCCAGAAAGCATGGCAAACCGAAATATGCCCAGTATTATTTATTGGCTTCCTAGTTCTCACTATATTTTTGAGACCCAGTTTGAGTGACTAATAGCATATAGATTTTCAATTAAAAATACACCTAAAAGCAGTTCATAAATTCAAGTATATTTGGAAAGAATTTCAACAATATGTGTTCTCTCAGGCTAGACATGAAATAGATCTGTTTGTTTGCCAAGCAGGGTTTCGGTTGGTAAACTCAAACCTTGCTTCCATTGACATAAAGCAAGATGCAGCAGAACTATGAACATTATCCATAATACCATGTTTTCCTGGTTGCCAGCATATGTCCATGTTAAGGTGTACCCTGAGACACAGGAGGCCTTTCTAGGACAAGAATTCTAAGACAGAATCATCCTTTGGCAAGGGCGTGATGACCCACACATGATCTTCAGGCTCCCCGACCCTCACCTGTCTGTCTTTTTCTGAGACCTTTCCTCCTCATGGATGCTCATTGGCCCAGGTCCTCATGTGCTCTCACATCTCTAAAATATGCCAATAGGAAAGAGATGTGCTAAGGCATGATCAGGAAGGCTTTGTCTGCAACCTCCTCTGAATTATTTATATTTTACTCTGGGAATCAACTTCTCTCTCCACCTTAAAAACAAATCAAACAAAACATTTTCTGTTTGCTGGTGGTTTGGCAATCCCTAGACTTTTGGATTTTATAAATGAGTAAATTTTATATAAAAGATTCCAGGACTCAAAGAGGACTGGCAAACCATTATTTTGTTAAGTAAGAACGATAACTAATGGCCATATCACATCATTTATAAGATAAATAATATTTTAATATGAAATGATAGAAAACCACAATTTCAGAAAAAAGGACAGTCTTCAACAGGTAAGATATATATATATATACACACATCATATATATGTTGAACATAGGTACAAATGATATATATGATATGTATCATATGTAAATGATATATATCATATGTAAATGACATATATCATTATATCATTTATATATATATATCATTTGTACCTATGTTTAACATTGTCCTCATTTTTTATGTAATTTCTTTTCATATGAGGAAACCATCATCATGGACCATTACAGTCCATGAACCAGCATGGGTGTAGATGCTTGGAGTTGCAGGGTTAGTAGCTGACCTTCAGCTGGTGAGATGCTCGCTAATAAGTTTGTTGAGGAGGAGCCTCAACAGGATAGGGGGGCCAGAAATGTGACTCTTGAGATCAGGTGATCTTCAGGAAAGATGCTGAATTTGGGAGAATGTGTAGACAGGAAAAGAGAGAAGATCTTGAGGACTTCAGATGATCTGACTGAGGGCACATGGATTGAGGTGGGTAGAAGTGGGGACAGGGTGTCTGATGAAAAGTAATTCACATCAGGGACCGAAGAGAAGAGAAGCAATGAAAACTCCCTAAGGACCATGACTATGAACCCACAAGGGCTCATTTAGAATGTTCTGTGGACAAGGACTAAGGAACATTGATTGATTGATTGATTGATTGATTGATTGCATGAGATTCATTTGATTAATTCATGAAAGTATTTGTCTAAAAAGCAATTGTTGAGTCAGGTAAATGCACTAAGGACTGGGGCTATGGAAGTTAATAAGGTACAGTATTTGTCCTCAGATATGCATAATTATTTATAAATGGTATACAGTCATACATTGAATAATAATGTTTTGGTTAGTGATGAACTGCACTTATGATGGTAGGTCCTAGAGATTATAGTAGAGCTGAAAAACTTTTATGGCTTAGTGACATCATAGCCATCAAAACATAATAGCATAATGCATTACTCACATGTTTATGGTGATACTGGTGTAAACAAACCTACTGCACTGCCAGTTGTATAAGAGTATATAGCATATAACGGTTATGTACAAACAATACATACTATTTGATAGTAATAATAAATGACTATATTACTGCTCTTATGTATTTACTATACTATACTTTTTATTGTTGGGGCTTTCTCCTTCTACTTACTAAAAGTAGTTAACTGTAAAACAGCCCCAGGCGGGTACTTCAGGAGGAATTCCAGAAGGCTACATTGTTATCACAGGAGATGACAGCTTTATGAGTGTTATTGCTCCTGAAGACCTTCCAGTGGGACAAGATGTGGAGGTGAAAGACAATGATATTGATTATTCTGACCCTATGTAGGTCTATGCAAATGCGTGTGTGTCTTAGTTCTTTTTTTTTTAAATGTTTAAAAAGTAAAAAAAAGGAAAAATTAAGATATAAAAAGGTATTTATGCAGCTGGACAAAATGTGTTTGTGTCTTAACCTAAGTAGTATTACAAAAGAGTCCAAAAGTAACAAATAATTAAAAAGCTTATAAAGTAAAAATGTTACAGTAAGCTCAGATTAATTTATTATTGAAGAAAAAATTTTAAAAAATAAATCTAGTGTAGCCTAAGTGTACAGTGTTTGTAAAGTCTATTGTGGTGTATGGTAATGACCTAGGCCTTCACGTTCACCTCCCACTCACCCAGAGCAACTTACAGTCCTGTAAGCCCTATCCATGGTAAATGCCCTATCCAGGTGTAGCATTAAAAAAAATCCTTTATACCATATTTTTACTGTACCTTTTTATGTTTAGATATGTTTAGAGACATAAATACTTACCATTATGTCACATTGATTACAGTATTCATTACAGAAACATACTGTACAGGTTTGTAGCCTGGGAGCCATAGGCTATACCATATAGCCTACGTGTGTAGTAAGTTATACTATACAGGCTTGTTCACTCTATGATGTTCGCACAACAACAAAGTCACCTAAGGATGCATTTCTTAGAATGTATCCCTATTGTTAAGTGACACGACTGTATATGTGCTAATATATTTTATGTATTAGATACGTTATAAAACATACCTGACATGAAAATTAAATGAGGATAATACAGAAATGATTATAAATAGAAGTTCTGAGATTATCTTCCTGTGGACTATTTTCCTGGGCTGTGTACACTCCCTGTTTGGAGACTGTTGGCCAAATGTGGTGTGAGCAACTTGAGAGAGGGAGACTGGCAAGTAGGAGGGCTGATGACTTTGGGGAAAGGAATAGCGCCATGAGGCTAAGGCATAGACATGGGGCTCAAAGAGAGAGTGGCACGAGTTTCTTAGGACCAGAGAGAAAAGAGGGAAAAGCAATGCAGTGAGCGGAAATGAAGCAAAACGAAGAGAAGAAAGGATGTGTAGCTTGGGGCTGGGGGAATAAGTAGGGTGATTAAAAAAACTGGTGAGTGCTCATTGAGGTGGAGCTTATGGAGAGAAAGGGAGCTAGAAACTCTGGTTGGAGTGGATCTGGCTTCTGTGGACTCGGCTAAGTGAGCAGCATGAGGCTAGCTTGTGACTTACCTACTGTTGATATGAGGCACACCCCATAGTCATACAGGGTTGACTGATGGCTTGTGCTCAATTGCAGAGTACAGGGTGCGAAGGGCTTATGTGAGACTGGAAAGAGAGAAACCCATAAATCTCGATGGAGAAACCTGGCACTGATTCTGACCGGCTTGTAGGTCACAGGGCACTGTGACTCAGTGTTAGCTTTTTGAGTCATTTGATAACAGCACTAGGGTGACCAGTCATCCTGGTTTGCTCAGGACTGTCCTGGTTATGTGACTGAAAGTCCCAGGTCCCAGAAAACCCCTGAGTTTCAGGCAGTGGTGCTTCAAAACACTCGTAGCAAAGGTCCTGTAGAGGGACTGCGTTTTACAAACCAAAGTGTTTAAGTGCATGAATGGAGGAGGAGTTTCCCCTCTGACTTCTTAAGTTACATAGAATTTTTTTTTTTTAGGCTGGGCATGGTAGCTCACACCTGTAATCCCAGCACTTTGGGAGACCAAAGTGAGCTAATTGCTTGAGCTCAGGAGTTTGAGACCAGCCTGGACAACACGACGAAACCCCATCTCTACAAAAGAGTACAAAAATAGCTGGGTATGGTGGCGTGCACCTGTAGTTCTAGCTACTTGGGAGGCTGAGGTGGGAGGATCACTTGAGCCCAGGAGGTCGAGGCTGCAATGAGTCATGATATGGCACCACTGCACTCCAGCCAGGGCAACAGAGCAAGACCCTGTCTCAAAAAATTTTTTAAATATAAAATTAAATAACCTTTAGTTAATGTATATAATAAACTAACTTTGTAATGACACTAAGATGGGAGGAAATCCCCCGTGTGGGAAGTGTTAGGGCTGATGGCCGTAAACATTTTGATTTAACCACCACATATGCTTTATCTAAGCTGGCTTTCAGTATCAGGAGTGGACTCTGTTTCCTGCTCTCAGGAATCACAAGGAGAGTGAGGCAAGAGAGCAAACAAAGTAGGGAGGGCTCGTTTCTGTTTGACTAGCTGTAGGCCTGCTTGCCTTCCTGCCACCTCCCAGTATTCAACACATCAACTGCAGGTTCACCTTTAGGTTCTTTTATTCAGGGAGCTAAAAACTTACTCAAAGGGTTTCTGAGTCATGGGGAAAATTAAGACTCCAACCTGTATTTTCTTTCACAAAGGTTTTAAGTTACAAAGTTTATTTTTTTTATTTTCACAAAAGTAATATAAACAGTAATATAAAAGTGAAAGAATAAAAAATTTACAAAAAAATTCAAAGGCAGGATGAATAGGTGGAGCACAGGGCTTTTTTAGGGCTGCTACAATGGTGGATCCATTACACATTTGTCATTATACATGTGTCCAAACCCATAGAGTGTGCAACACCGAGAGTAAACCCTAAAGTCAACTATGGACTGTGGATGATAATGATATGTCAATGAAGGTTCATCAATAGCAAGAAGGGTACCACTCTGTGGGGGATGTTGATAATGGGGGAGGCTCTTAATGTGTGGGATATAGGGGCACAGTGTGTATGGAAAATATGTCTATCTTCCTCTCAGTTTTGCTGTGAACATAAAACTGTTCTAAAAAAGCAAGTTCTAATAATGAATAAATAAAAGGAAAATATTCCTCAAGCCACCAAAGCATAGAGAATAAACTCTGTAAGAGATACTATTGTTAACATTTTGTCTTTATTTACCTCTTGTCTTCTTTCCCTGAATACATACGTTTTACATATTGGGGATCAGACTGCATGTACACATTTTATTATGATTTTTCATTTAACTTTATATTGTCAAAAATATTTTCTTCATTAAAAACCCATTGGCCGGGCGCAGTGGCTCAAATCCTGTAATCCCAGCACTTTGGGAGGCCGAGATGGGCGGATCACGAGGTCAGGAGATAGAGACCATCCTGGCTAACCCAGTGAAACCCCGTCTCTACTAAAAAAAAACAAAAAACTAGCCGGGCGAGGTGGCAGGTGCCTGTAGTCCCAGCTACTCAGGAGGCTGAGGCAGGAGAATGGCATAAACCCGGGAGGTGGAGCTTGCAGTGAGCTGAGATCCGGCCACTGCACTCCAGCCTGGGCGACACAGCAAGACTCCGTCTCAAAAAAAAAAAAAGAAAAAAAAAAAACCCTTGCAAGCATAAATTTTAATATGTTATCATGTGGATGTATCATGTTTATTTAACCTTTCTCCTGCTGTTTATTTAGGTTGTTACCAGTGTTTACTTTTTGAAAAATTAGAATCTTTGATTTTTGAAATCTTGATGGGAAGAAGTAATTACACAATGTAAAGTACATACCCACTTGCGATTTCGGGGGAAAATGTGTTGTTACATCCAATCATAACGTAGATGTTTGTTTACTTATAATTCAAGTGTACTGATGTGTAAAGAACTCTCTTTTTTTTTTTTTTTTGGGTGTATGCTTGAGTCAGAGTTGTATCTCTGCAGAATATGTTTATTTATCTGGTAAGAAGAAGTAAATGGAGTAAAAAAATTTTTTTTCTCAGTTTGAAATGAAACTGCTCTATTCCTAAAGAAAAACTTGTTCTCCTGAATGTGGCTATGCATGTCTATGTACATACATGGTTACCCAGAGCACTCGGCCTCTTAAGATTTAGATAAGATAGTTCTAACACTCATTCTATAGCTCATGGATCTTCAAAGTCCCACCCGAGATTTCTGCAGTTTCCTGAGCAGCTTGGTTCTCATCACCTCTGCCTCTGAGATCCTGCTTCCTTGCACCTGCTCCTGTTACATACCATGTGTACCCAGATCTCACATCCAGCTTCTTCCTCAATTTCCACAATACAAATTCACACAGAGCATCTGAATGTGAAGAAATAATGACTGCTGACATTTATTGAGTACTTACACTGAACCAGGAGAACTTCAGAGGCATAGCTCGATTGAATCTTCCTAACAACCCTATGAGATGGGCATTCTAAATACTCCAACTTCACAGGTGAAGAAAGTGAGGTACTGAGAGATTAGGTACAATTTATATGCAAGTATGTTTACTAAAACATTCACTTATTCAAAAGATTAGTAAGCATTGTAATAATTTTGCAAAGTGGTGGGGATTCAATGCAGAAAATTACAGACATGGTATTGGCCCTCAGGAAGCCCAGAGTTGAGAGGCAGGAAACAGATAACTAAATCATCAGAGGGGGCAGAGCAAGATGGTGGAATAGAAGGCTCCACCAATCATCTCCCCATCCCACAAGGACACCAATTTAACAAATTTCGACACAAAAAATCACCTTCATAAGAACCAAAACGAAGGTAAACACCCCAGTACCTGGTTTTAACTTTATATCACTGCAAGAGGCATTGAAGAGGTAGGAAAAACAGTCTTGAATCGCCAGTGCCACCCCTCCTCTATCCCCCAGCAGTGGCGGTGTGGTGTGCAGAGTGTCTTTGGGCTCCAGGGGAGGGAGACTACAGCATTTGTGAGGCATTGAACTCAGTGCTGCCCTATGATAACAGAAAACAAAACTGGACCAAACTCAGCTGACACCCACCCATGGAGGGAGCATTTAAACCAGCCTTTGCCAGAGGAGAATTGTTGATCCCTGTGGTCCAAACTTGAGTTCCCCCCAGCCTCACCTCCATGGGCTAAAGTACTCCAGGTCTCTGAATGAACTTGAAAGGCAGTTTAGGCCCCATAGACTGGAACTCCTGGGTGAGTCCGAGTGCTGAACTGCACCCGGAGTCAGTGGACTGGGGTTGTGGGGGTGTGACCTCCTGAGACACCAGCTGGGGCAGCTAAGGGAATGCTGGGATTATTTTTTCCCTCATCCAGGCTAAGCAGCTCACAGCTTCAAAAGAGGCTTTTCCCCTCTGCTTGAGGAGAGAAAAGGGAAGCTTGGGGAGGACTGTCTTGCATCTTGGATACCAGCTCAGCCACAGCAGGTTAGGGCACTGGTCAGAGTTGTAAGACCCCCTTTTTAGGCCTTAGTCCTCAGACATTTCTAGACACATGTTGGACCAGAAAGAAACCTGCTGTCTTAAAGGGAAGGACGCAGTCCTGGCAGGATTCATCACCTGCTAACTGAAGAGCCCTTGGGCACTGTATAACCAGCAGCAATGCCCAGGTACTACATTGAGGACCTTGGGTGAATCTCATGAGACTTGCTGGCTTCAGGTGAGGCTCAGCACATTCCCAGATGTGGTGGCTGTGGGGTGAGACTCCTTCCACTTGAGAAAAGTGGAGGAAAATGCAAAGGGATCTTGTCTTGCACCTTAAGTGCCAGTTTGGACACAGGAGGGTAGAGCACAAAGTAGGCTCTTGGGGCCCTCTGTTCCAGGAATTGGCTCTTAAATGACATTTCTGGACCTGTCCTGGGCCAGAGGGGAGCCCACTGCCCTGAAGGGCGAGTCCCAGGCCAGGAAGCATTAATCACAAACTGACTGAAGAGCCCTTGGGCCTTAAGAGAACATTGATGGTAGTCTGGCAGTACTTCCTGTGGGCCTGTGGTGGCAGTGGCCATGGGGTGAGGTTCCTCTGCCCTTGGAAAGGGAAGGAAAGAATGGGAAGGACTGCATCTTGTGGTCTGAGTGCCATCTCAGCTGCAGTAAAATATAACATCAGGTAGACTTCTAAGGTTTTTGACTCTAGTCACTGGCTCCCAGACAGCACATCTGGACATGCCTGGGGCCTAGAGGAACTTACCACCCTGAAGGGAAGGATACAAGTCTGGCTGACTTTGCCACCTGCTGATTGTAGAGCCCCAGGGTCTTGAGTCAACATAGGTCATAGGCAGGGAGTGGTTACAGGAGGCTTTGGGTGAGACCCAATGATGTGCTGGCTTCATGTCTGACCCAGTAAAGTCCTAGTAGTGGTGGTCACAGAAAAAGAAATAAAAAAAAAGCCAATTTACAATAGCCACAAATAAAATTACATACCTAGGAATTAACTTACTTAAAGAAGTGAAAGCTCTCTATAATAAAAACTGTAAAACATTGATGAAAGAAACTGAAGAGGATGCCAAAAAATAAAAAGATATTCCATACTCATGGATTGGAAGAATCAATATTGTTAAAATGTTCATACTACCCAAAGCAATCTATGGATTCAATGCAATCCCGATCAAAATATCAATGACAGGCCAGGCACGGTGGTTCATGCTTGTAATCCCAGCACTTTGGGAGGCTGAGACAGGTGGATCACTTGAGGTTAGGAGTTCGAGACCAGCCTGACCAAGATAGTGAAATCCTATCTCTACTAAAAATAGAAAAATTAGCCAGGTGTGATGGCGTGCACCTGTAATCCCAGCTACTTGGGAGGCTGAGGCGGAAGAATCCCTTGAACCTGGGAGGTGGAGGTTGCCGTGAGGCAAGAACATGTCACTGCACTCCAGCTAGGGCAACAGAGTGAGACTCCATTTCAAAAAACAAACAAACAAACAACAAATGACATTTTTCACAGAAATAGAAAAAAAAATCCTAAAATTTATATGGAATCACAGAAGACTCAGAATAACAAAAACCATCCCAAGCAAAAAGAACAAAACCGGTAGAATCACATTACCTTACTTCAAATTACACTACAGAGCTATAGTAACCAAACAGCGTAGTACTGGCACAAAAACAGACACATAGGCAAATGGAACAGAATAAAGAACCCAGAAACAAATCCACACACCTACAGTGAACTCATTTTCAACAAAGGTGCCAAAAGCATTCACCTGGGAAAAGACAGTCTCTTCAATAAATGGTGCTGGGGAAACTGGATATCCATATGCAGAAGAAGGGAACTAGACTCCTGCCATATACAAAAATCAAATCAAAATGAATTAAGGACTTAAATCTAAGACCTCAAACAATGAAACAACTACAAGAAAACATTAGGAAAATCTCCAGGACATTGGTCTGGGCAAAAATTTCTTGAGTAGTACCCCACAAACACAGGCAACCAATGCAAAAATGGACAAATGAAATCACATTAAGTTAAAAAGCATCTGCACAGCAAAGTAAATAATCAAAAAAATGAAGAGACAACTCACAGAATAGGAGAAAATATTTGCAAACTACCCATATGACAAGGGATTAACAACCAGAATATATAAGGAACTCAAACAACTCTATAGGAACAAAATCTAAGAATCTGATAAAAAACTAGGCAAAAGATTTCAGTAGACATTTCTCAAAAGAAGACATACACATGGCAACAGGCATATGCAAAGGTGCTTAACATCACTGATCATCACAGAAATGCAAATCAAAACTACAATGAGTTAGCATCTCATCCCAGTTAAGATGGCTTATATTCAAAATATAGGTAATAACAAATGCTAGTGAGGAGGTAGAGAAAAGGAAACCCTCACATACGTTGGTGGGAATGTATGTTAGTACAATCACTATGGAGAACAGTTTGGAGGTTCCCCAAAAAACTGAAAATAGAGGTATCATATGATCCAGCAATTCTACTGCTGGGTATATACCCAGAAGACAGGAAATCGGTCTATCGAAGAGTTATATGCACCTCTATGTTTGTTGCAGCACTGTTCACAATAGCCAAAATTTGGAAGCAATCTCAGTGTCCATCCACAGATGAATGGATAAGGAAAATGTGGTACATATACACAATGGAGTAGTATTCAGTCATAAAAAAGAATGAGATCCTGTCATTTACAACAACGTGGATGGAACTGGAGGTCATTAGGCTAAGTGAAATAAACCAGGCACAAAAAGACAAGCATCACATGTTCTCATTTATTTCTGGGATCTAAAAATCGAAACAATTGACTCATGAAGATAGAGAGCAGAAAGATCGTTACCAGAGCCTGGGAAGGGTAGTGGAAGGGTGGGAGTAGGGAGGTGGGGATAGTTAATAGGTACAAAAAAAATACTCAGAAAGAATGATAATACCTACTATTTGATAGCACAACAGAGTGACTACAGTCAATAATAACTTAATTGTACATTATAAAGTCACTGAAGGAGCACAATTGGATTGTTGATAGCACAAAGGATAAATACTTGAGGGGATGGATACCTCATTTTACATGATGTAATTTTTACATATTACATGTCTGTATCAAAACATCTCATTTACTCCATAAATATATGTATCTGTTATATATAGATCCATATATCCACAAAAATTAAAATACAAAATTAAAAAAAGAAATTATCAAAAACATGAATTAGGTGAGGTACAGACTGGTACTCCAGATAATTTTATTTAATCTTTGTAGTTGTGGAAACTTCTTGAATGAAGTGATATCTAATGGAAACCTGAGAGATGATTGGAAGTGAGCCAGAAAATGGGAGAAGAACCAGAGAGCAGTGGGTGCAAAGGCTGAGAATGAAGGGCGAGTATGATGAGGCCATGTGGTTGGAGGTTGGAGTGGCTGCAGCAGAATGAGGTGGGGGTGAATGGTGAGAGGGGTGAGGGAATTGGGCAAAAGCAAGGACATAGAGGCCTTGTAGGTCAGGGAGGCTCTTGTAGGCCTGTTAAAGATTTTAGACTCCATCCCAAGGGTAATGGCAAGCCAACGAAGGGTTTAGCCAGAAAAGGGACATGATCATATTTACATCTTAGAAGGTTACTTTGGTTGCATATGGAGGATGAAATGGACTAGTGGGAAACTGACTAACAGCAGGAAACCCAGAAGGCTTTGCATGGGCCAGGCAAGAACTTATGGTGTCCTGGACTCCAGAAATCTCAATGCCAATGGAGAGAAGTAGATGGATTTGAAATATACTCAGAAGGTTATATTGGTCAGGGTTCTTAGTTACAAAAAACAGAATCTATTCCAGGAGATTTATTCGGGAAGAGATTTATTACAGGATATTAGGTGGCTCACAGAACATTCAGGAAGGCTCACCCAATAGACTCTAGTCTGAGCTTTTGGAAAAATACTCTAACGGGGATGGTAGAGAAATCCTTTTGTCATGGTCAAAAAGCTGCCCTGTGACTACAAAACCCAGAACTGCAGGGCCTCTGCTACTATCCATACCAGCAACAGGAATGCCCCATGCTCTGCCTAATGCAGTTATAATAAAAGCCTCATGCACATTCATTTAATTAGAAGAACCTTAATCATATACATATCCCCAGTGACAAAGAAGCAAGAGAAATGTACAACCTTTGTACAGGAAGGAATGCTAGAAAGTAATCGGAATGGTTTTGAATGAACCAGCCTGCAGTACATGTCCCAGAGCTGGCAGGGTCAATAGATTTTGGTGGTTGAGGAGAGTAAAAGAGGGTGTTAAGAAAGATGTCTAACTTCTGGTGTGGTATCTGAGGGGATTGTGGTAGATTATATTGAAATAAGAAAAAAACATGGGAGAAGGAAAACCACTTTGGAGGTTGGAGAAAGGGGAGGGATGAGCTCAGTTGGCTATGGTATGACTATGAGGTATCTTGGTCTGTGTATATAGAAGTGTCGCATTAATAGTTAGATTTAGGGATTTGGAGGTGTAGGTTTCTGAGTCATCAACATATGAATGTCATACGTTGAGAGAGACAAGATGGTCATTACAGAAACAAAATCATGTAGGAAGAGACTGCAGAATCTGTAGCATGGAGAGTCATGGACAGAACCTTTAGGAATACTACCAACACTTAGAGGACAGACAGAGCAAGAGGCATCAGCAAAGAGACTGGGAAGTGTTGACTAGAGAGGTGGGAGGAGATTGAGGAAGTGGGACCATGGAAGGCAAGATAAAAGAATGCTTGAAGGAGAAGTGAGTGTGACACTGCTGAATGCCAGTAGAGGTCAAGCAGGTGGAGGACTGAGGGATGTCCAGTGGATTGAATGACAAGGGGGTCATTGGTGACACTTCAGGGCATAATTTTAATAGTGTGATAAGGAAGAAAGCCAGAATATAGGGAGTGGAAGAGTGAATAGGATGTCAGAAAGGGAAGAGAAAAATAGAAGATGTATCTTGCCATAAGTTTGTCCATGAAAGGAGAAACAACAGTGGAAAGGAGCATGGGGTTGAAGGAAAATTGGGGGTGAAGGGCGGAAGGCATGGCTACAGTGTATAAATGGTGATGAGAAACTAGGGGAGAAGAGACAGATTCAGAAAAGAGAGTGATAATTGAGAGATTGAGGTCCCTGAGAAAATATATGGGGTTAAGCCAGAGTTTAGGCCAACAGAAAATTCATACAGACAATTCATTTTTATTCATTCATTCAAATTATTTTCTTTCTGAGCCATCTGCCTCCTGAAGCTGTTGAGGAGTTCAGAATCCACCATACATTTCCTCATTTAATCATCCTTCTATTTCCTCTCTATTTGCTTGTCCCTCCATCCCTCCCTCCCTCTCTCCCTTCCTTCCTCTTTTCTTTCCTTTCTTCCATCATTTATTTATTGATAACTTTCTTTGAGCCAGACACTGTGCTAGGTGCAGAGGATACAATGGTGAATAAAACACCTATAGCCTGTTTTCATTGAGCTGACAGAATAATAGGGAGAGAGACATTAATCACATCACAATTATAAACCTGAAATTATAACAGTGATAAGAGGCACAAGGGAGAGGCTCATGGTGCTGCTATAGCTTATAATAGGGTGGTTTGCGCTAGCGTGGAGAGTTCAGGAAAAGCTTCTCTGAGAAAGTGGAAATTGAGCTGAGATGTGAAAGATGAGCAGATATTCACTCGGCAAAGAGGGGTAGGTGGCTGGAAGCAAACAGTATTGTCTATAATAGGAATGAACTTTAGATATACCAAAATGTCCAACAATGGGTTTTTTTTTTCCTATAAATTATGGTGCATCCACATGATGAAATAATGTGCAGCCTGGCCAGGCACAGTGGCTCATGCCTATAATCCCAGCACATTGGAAGGCCGAGGTGGGCAGATCACTTGAGGTCAGGAGTTCAAGACCAGCCTGGCCAATATGGAGAAATCCCGTCTCTACTAAAAATACAAAAATTAGCTGGGCATGGTAACACACACCTGTAATCCCAGGTACTCAGGAGGCTGAGGCTGGAGAATCGCTTGAACCCGAGAGGCGGAGGGTTCAGCCTGGGCAACAAAGTGAGACTCTGTCTCAAAAAAATAAATAAATAAAAAATAAAAAAAGAAAAGAAAGAATGCACAGCATTTTTTTTTTTTTATTATACTTTAAGTTCTAGGGTACATGTGCATAACGTGCAGGTTTGTTACATATGTATACTTGTGCCATGTTGGTGTGCTGCACCCATCAACTCGTCAGCACCCATCAATTCATCATTTATATCAGGTATAACTCCCCAATGCAATCCCTCCCCCCTCCCCCCTCCCCATGACAGGCCCCAGTGTGTGATGTTCCCCTTCCCGAGTCCAAGTGATCTCATTGTTCAGTTCCCACCTATGAGTGAGAAGATGCGGTGTTTGGTTTTCTGTTCTTGTGATAGTTTGCTAAGAAGGATGGTTTCCAGCTGCATCCATGTCCCTACAAAGGACGCAAACTCATCCTTTTTTATGGCGCGCAGCCATTTTTAAGAGATAGATGTGTATACTTTGGATGATATGAAAGATGTACTGTTTAGTAAATAAGGAGGTCATTAATAATGTTTGGCATGACATCATTTCTATAAAAATATTTATGTATAGATAGATAAATGTATAAAATGTCTAGAAAGACAGTAGTGGGGCTTTCTTTCTACATGAACATGTACTACATTTGTAATGCAAATAAAAATCAAGAAAGAAATGATCATTTATTAACTAAAATCTGACCCATTTTATATAATTAAGGAAAATCCAAAACATTTCCTGCAACTTCTGATGGGTTTGAGAGAGAACAATTTGGTAGTAGGCCATTCCAGGAGACAGAGTGGACCAGGGCTGGGTGAGCAAGGGGATATGCATTCAGGTCCCACCAGTTCCAAGTAAGCTGGCATGGGTAGGGAAGGAAAGTCCTTCCTATCTGCCTTACCTGGGCTGCAGATGGTGGTGGGCCAGGAGGAGTGCATTTCTTTTCATGGGCTTGTCCTGAGCCAGGGAAGGGACAGCTTTTTGGCTCACTTTTCCATCTGAGCCATCTGCTTCCTTCTGCTGGCCCTTGAGTAGGCCAGAGTTCCCAGAGTTCACTGGGAATTTCTCCATTTAGGCTATTTGCTCTTGAATTTATTCACCATCTCAAATATTCATTAATTTGGCCACTCACTCATTTGAATGGATTTATCTATTCATTCACTCACCCATTTACAAATTATTTGTTTACTCAACCAACCTTTTTGTGCTGGGCATTGTGGGGATGAGGAGAGAGGTGGATAGGTTCAGGATTTGGAGTTCAGGGCTGTCTGCCTGCCTTGGCCAAGGGTGCTGGAGAGCTCCATCTTTCTTCTCCTGTACGCCTCCACTTAGCTAATGGCTCTCAAACTCAGGGCTTCTCAAACTTGGTATCCACATGAATCACCTAAGAATTTTGTTAAACTGCAGGTTCTGGTTTGGTGGCCATGGGTGAGGCCTGTGATTCTGCATTTCTGACAAGCTCCCAGTTAAGACCTATGCTGCTAGTCCTCAGACCACACTCTGAGTAGCGACAGTGTAATTGGTGCTGTCTGGTAGACATATTAGGGTGGCCAGAAAAAACACAGGACACCCAGTTAAATTTGAAATTTAGATAAACCATGAATTTTGTTTTTAGTATAAGCATATCCCAAGTATTGCATGAGACACATTTATACTGAAAATTTACTACATATACCAAAAAATTACTTGAGTTTATCTGGAATTCAAATATAACTGAACATCCAGTATTTTTAATTGCTACATCTGGCAATCTTACATATATAATCCTAGCCATAAATGTGAGCCACATATGTAATTCTGTTTTCTAGTATCTGTATTTTGAAAAGTAAAAACAGATAAATTAAATAATATATTTAATCCAATTTATTAAAAATATTATTTCAACATATAATTAATATCAAATTATTAGTGAGATATTCTATATTCTTTTCTTATACTAAGTCTTTGAAATTTAGTGTGTATTTTACACTTTCATCATCTCAATTTGAAGTAGCCACATTTTATGTACTAAAGAGCTGCATGTGGCTAGTGCCTAGTGCATTGGACAGCACAGGTCTAGATCATCCCATGTATTTGTCTTTCATGGGCCTGGGCAATGGCAAAGTTTAAAAGCTCCTAGGCGATTCCAATGTGCAGCCAGATTGCCACCACTGCTTGGCGGGGTTACCTGGTCACAGCGTTTGGTGATGAGCGGCAGCCGCCACAAGAGGGAGCCAGCCCCTTGGAATACAGGCCCCTTCTCGAAGTCAGCTGAAGTCTCACTAGACAGGGATCAGGAAATGCTGGGCGAGCCCACATGCCCCTGGACCAATTCCTCAGCTTCCCTCACACTCGTTTTCCCAGTCAACATTTTCCACAGTCTGGGCCACTCCTGTGGATCTTTCTGTTAAATTGTTACACAATTATTCCTATTACCTGCAGTATCTTGATCCCTTCCTCCTCCCACTATCATAAGGTCTTCCCCCGTTAGTGGTGTGGGAAGGTACTAAGACTAGGAACCAGGAGTCCAGTAGATAGGCGTTTGGATTCCAGCTCTGATCCTTACTAGCTAAAGTCTTTCAGGGCGTCACACAACTGTCCTCAGCTTCCTCACTAGTGTGAAGATGATGCCAATCTCACAACAATGTCGAGGAAACGCAATGCATGATAATATACTTAGAACTGTGCCCAGGAGGTGTTTGTAATAAAGTAAAGCAAAGTAGGTGCTCGGAAAATAGCAGTTCATTTCCGCCCTCCCCTACAAATATGTTGAAGGTGATGTGATACTCCTAATATAGTAGTCCTCAAACGTGGCTGCAACATAGGACCACCTAAGGAGCTTATGAATAAATCCTGTTTCCTGATCCTCTCTCCCAGGGATTCTGATCCAGTAGGACTAGGATGAGGCCAGGGATTACGAACTATGAATTTTAAAGAAGTTCTCCAGGTGATTCTGAGCAGCTAGACTGATACTGATTTTATAGGGTATTGTTTGGAAACCATTGAAAGTGGAAGGAACAGGGGATTTGGAATTCAGGGTCCTGGGTTTAACTTCTTGTTTTGTTGTTCACTCAGTTTCTCTGAGCCTCAGTTATGACATTTATTAAAGGAGACTAATAAGACCCTCTGCTCAGGAAGTGATAATATATACAAGGCATCTGGCAGAGGAAGGACTGGGTAGCCCTGGTCTTCCCTTTCCCTATCTTCTCCCTCTTTCCTAATTCTCTGTGTTGCTGACTGTTCCTTGCACAGATCATTCTTTCTCACCTACCCACAACTGTTCATCACTTTCCTCCACTTGGCATGTTCTCCCTTCTTCTCTCCCTCAGTTACCAGAGCTAGGTTGCTAAACCAACAGCCTCACTGGCTTCCGTCTGACTTCAGGTTAGATTTTGTCTTTGGTGTCCTATTGTTTCACTCCTGGTTTCTGATATCAGTTCTTTGACCCACAAGGAGTTTCCCATTGGACCAGTTCATATAACGCCTTTCCTATCTCCTCACTAGTCAAAGTCCTGCAGGGCTTTGTGGGAAGGGATGGGTTACCTAGGGATGGGGTAAGTCCAAGTTCTACGTGGAGAAGAATAAATAAAAAAACTCCACCAGCTGGGCATGATGGCTCATGCCTGTAATCCCAGCACTTTCAGAGGCCAAGATGGGCGGATCACGAGGTCAAGAGAAAAAGAAAAATTAGCGGGGCATGGTGGCACATGCCTGTAGTCCCGGCTACTCTGGAGGCTGAGGCAGGAGAATCGTTTGAAACCAGGAGGTGGAGGTTGCAGTGAGTTGAGATCGTGCCACTGTACTCCAGCCTGGTGACAGAGCAAGACTCCGTCTAAAACAACAACAACAACAAAAACAACAACAACTCTACCCTCCTTTTCCATTATAGGCTTCTGGCCTGAAACACGTTTGCTATATAGCAAAACATCAAAAACAAAGCCAAAAGACAAATGACACAACTGGGGCAAATAGGCAAAGGGTTAATATCTTAATTGGTCTCATATATAAATAACATTAAATTGGATTTGGAGCTTTTATTAGTATCATGGACAGCCATTCTGATTTTTGCATTGAGACCGTAATGGTAACTTAAAATGACTGTAGGATTG
Organism: Colobus angolensis palliatus; assembly: GCF_000951035.1. Lineage (NCBI taxonomy): Eukaryota > Metazoa > Chordata > Mammalia > Primates > Cercopithecidae > Colobus > Colobus angolensis. Next base: position 8,876,896 of record NW_012118043.1, read on the forward strand.
TCTACCAACTAAGAGTGAGCAGAAAAATCATGGACCTGCTGGACTTTTCATCTAGTTGCAGAAGAAATTTACACCCACTGAACAAATTTTAAAATGACAATAAAAGACCCAAAGCAAAACTGTATTTTATTATGTTAACAGTGGTGTCTATTCAATGTATTGATCACACCCAGTATTCTATAACCCTTTTATCTTTTACTTAATATACCACAGAATTTAAAAAATTCAAGTACATCAAGATTTACCTCAAACTTTTGACTCCTTAAATAACTAAAAGTAGATCTACTGTTTCATCCAGCAATCCCACTACTGGGTATCTGCCCAGAGGAAAAGAAGTCATTATATGAAAAAGATATTTGCACACACACATTTATAGCAGCGCAATTTGCAATTGCAAAAATATGGAACCAGCCCAAATGCCCATGATTCAACTAGTGGATAAGGAAAATGTGGTATATATATATACCATGGAACACTACTCAGCCACCAAAAGGAAGGAAATAATGGCATTTGCAGAAACCTGGATGAAATTGGAGACTGTTGTTCTAGGTGAAGTAACTCAGGAATGGAAAACCAAATATTGTGTGTTCTCACTCATATGTGGGAGCTAAGCTATGAGGATGCAAAGGCATAAGAATGATACTTTGGACTTTCGGAACATGGGGGAAAGGATGAGGGGTGGCAAAGGATAAAAGACTACACACTGGGTACAGTGTACACTGCTGAGGTGATGGATGCACCAAAATCTCAGAAATCACCACTAAAGAACTTATTCACGTAACTAAACACCACTTGTTTCCCAACAACCTATTGAAATAAAAAAATAAATAAATAAAAAAGATTTTCCATCATGTAGCTCTATTCTTCTTTATTCAGTCAATTCCATATTAATGTATGTTTAGTCATTTCCAATGTTTTTTCTTATAAAGAATAATGATATTGGTATCTTAAACCCTTAATATTTCCCCACTTCTTTCATTATTTTCTTAGGATATATTTCTCTAAGTGAAATATTTTGTATGAACATTTAAAAAAGCATGTTTGGCCGGGCGCGGTGGCTCAAGCCTGTAATCCCATCACTTTGGGAGGCCGAGACGGGCGGATCACAAGGTCAGGAGATCGAGACCATCCTGGCTAACACGGTGAAACCCCGTCTCTACTGAAAAATACAAAAATCTAGCCGGGCGAGATGGCGGGCGCCTGTAGTCCCAGCTACTCGGGAGGCTGAGGCAGGAGAATGGCATGAACCCGGGAGGTGGAGCTTGCAGTGAGCTGAGATCCGGTCACTGCACTCCAGCCCGGGCAACAGAGCGAGACTCCGTCTAAAAAAAAAAAAAAAAAAAAGCATGTTTAAAATTTTGATATGTTATTCTATCAAAAAGTTAGATCAGCTTACACTCTTGCTAACAAACTATGCTTAATGACAAATTTTCATAGCCTTGAAAACTGAAGATCATCAAGATTTTTATTATTTTCAAGAGAGAATGGGTAGAAGTAATGTCTTAGTTTAACCTATAAGTTCTTGGATTATTGTCTGCTGATAAGCACCTTTTGCTGCATTTGTAGGCATTTTAAATTTCTTCTCTTTTCATTTTCTTGTTCATGTTGGTGAAGAAAGTTTTAATCTGATTAATAATTCCATTACAAGGTTGTGTTTTAATATCTTCTTTTGGTGAAATTAATGTCAAATTGGTGGGCAGAGGTCTCTACCCCCCAATTATATATAAAATTAATGCTTCCAATTACTGTTTTAGATTAGAGTACTTTTCTGATTCTTATCTTCTGTGTAACTCAACGCTTTATAGTATTTCCATTTTTTTAAGAGTGTGAGTGTAGCATGAAGCTCACTCAGACAGAAATAAGCTTGTTAACATGGACTTCGGTGGGGGATGGGAGGTGGTGCTGCTAACCTGGTTGGGCACTCTGTGGGTACTCACTCATTGATTTTCAAAGTCAGGCAGTCCAAGTTGATCTGATATAATTTTGGGGGATGTTTATAAAAACTACAAAGAAGTTTGTTAGTGAGACAGCTTACCCTTTCACCGTATCATTAACAATAAATGTATACATCTGGTCAATTTTAATTTTCCTCACTGAGGAGTTTCTGAAAGACTTCACCTGCAGCGATGTCTGGAATGCCCATTCCTGGTCTGTTTGCCGTGACCGGGTTTCCGGGGACCTTCTCTGTATGTCTCAGCAGCATGTCCTTACACTAAGCCCACCGTTTGCCATTGACACCAGTTTTGTGCTGTTTTCCTCAGGTTTCAGTTCAGCATAATCAGAATAAAGTTCAGGTTTTTTCCTTCCCTCTAGTATGTTCGGCACAATGCAGTGAGGGAACTGAATCCATAAGGTGCAAGCCCAAGACAGCTCTCCTTGCCCACGGTCTACCCTAACCCAGCCTTGGGGTATTTTTTCCTTGCTTGCGGATGACTACACTCTAAGTAGGCCCAGTATCTTTCCAAATCATTCTTAGATGGCAAAAGGTCCTTTAAGTCGGAATAACCAAAACACAGCCACACCTCAACATGTCCCATCTAACTGTGGTGTATCTGGGTATATATGACAATCCGACAGGATTGTTAATATTTCCTCCCTCTATACGACCACATTATCTTCAGTAATAATCATAAGATGAAACAAATCATAATAATGGCCAAAGAAGAAACATAGACAGTTAAATTTTTCTTTTATTAAACTCCTCTGTATAATAATGAAGGTAAATAAAAAATAAAAATAAAAATATTATCACACAGAAAGGAGAAAAGTAATGCACTGTTGCTTTGTACATACACTAGGATTTTTTAAATGAAAATTACACTGCAATCTGCATTCTTTTACAATTTAAACACAAGAAAAACTCCAGGTTGTCTCATAGAATGACAGAATTGAAGTAACACTCTGTTCTTCATCTTTACAGTAACCATGATATCATTGCTTATTTCAAATCTTTTGATTAAATGCAGAAATATGTAGTACCACAGGAGCTGGAGATAGTAAACTGTGCCTGAAGCAAACATGAATGATTCTCAACCCTGAGGAACTTGTTCTTGAAACAAATGTATGTAGCTAAGACACAGTGTGTTGGGACCGACTGGACAGCTGGGAACTTTCTGAATTAACTTCTATGTAGAAAATATTTATTCAAAGGGGAATGGTAGCAATGTACTAATTTGAAACTTACCACAGCAACTGTGGTAACAAACAAATATATTTTGGAGATGAGTATTTATCATGGGTGGTATATAGAAATGCTGCAAAATGATCATGAAAAGCAGACTAACTTTGAGTGAATTTAATCACAGCTTTTAAAGTATCCACAGGTGATTCATCCTTGATGCCTTGGTACCATATAAGCTCCTGAGCTTGGATTCAACCTCAGAAAAACATGAGCAGAAGGCCCAGTTTCTGTCATTGAGTGAAAAGGGCTCAAGGTAAAAATAATCCTCAGTTATTAAATGAAGAATTATTTTCTTAAACATCTGAGTTTGTAGTTGATGATTAGTACTCAGCTACTTGTTACTATAGAAACTGCTTCCTGGTGCTGTTGAGGCAGGTAGGATGCAGGACTCGGACACTGGGCCAAATTGAGGACTAGCTAAAACAGGGACAGGGTGGAAATAGCTTTCCATAAGACATGCCCACCAGTATGGCAAGTCAGTTTACCATTGCCATGGCAACACTCAAGTTACTGTCCCTTTCCCTGGCAATGACCTGACAACCCGGAAGTTACCACCCTTTGCTTAGAAATATCTGCATATCTGCCCTGTAATTTGCATGAAATTAAAGGTGGGTGCAAATCTGACTGCAGAACTGCCTTTGAGCTGTTCGCTACTCTGGGCACACTGCCTACAGGGTAGCCCTGCTCTGCAAGGAGCAGTACCTCTGCTGCTGCTGTACACTGCTGTTTCAATAAAAGTTGCTGTCTGATACCACTGGTTCACCCTTGGATTCTTTCCTGGGCAAAGCCAAGAACCCTCCCGGAATAAGCCCTGATTTGGGGGCTTGTCTGCTCTGCATCATTGTGGTTTTCCTTCTTGCTGTCATCTGAACACTGGGTCTTCTTTCTGTATGGTGCAGTTTTTCTTGCATGAAAAGAAGATATTTTAAACTCTTATTTTAGAGAGAAGAATCACTCTGTGAATGGGATCCAAACTGAACATGGATGCTGCCTGGGCAGAGGCATGAATATGGAGCTCCAGCGCACACAGTCTGCACATAATTCAGGGGACGTCCACGTTCATTGTCAAGTGGGTCACAGAGTCTTTTTCACTCCCTCCACAATGCTTTTGTCTGGGGCCTTCCATACTACCCTCATCTTCGACAATTCCTGGCCTGGGGCTGCTCCAGAAACCTAAAATGGCAAGTAGGCCACTGATTCTAAATATCTTAATTCTGCAAAAGCATTGATCTGAATATCTGTGACAGAGAGAGGGGGCCTGCTATTGTAGAGGAGGTGCTCTCTCTTGGAGCAATGGAAATTTTTCTGAATGGTGAAATCCAATGTGGCTTTGCAAATGACCGCTGTGAGTGTGAGCCTTCAATCAGGATGCCTCTTTGGTGGTGTGTCAGCATGCAATTATCTTGAAAGTCCTCAGTGGGAGGCACAATCGGTATGGTCCCCCACTGGGCCTGATAACTCTCCAAGGCCTCCCTGGGGTGTGGTGCCCATGCCAAGAAGGCACTGCAGCAATTAAAGAAGGTTTTCTCCCTGAGCTCTGGGGTATATTTATCTTCAAGCTAATGTTACAGTTGGTGCTTCCTTTTGCCAAGCTTCGAAACAACTGGGCCTCCTATTCCTTCACAGTCTCATAACAGTGAGAGGAGAGTAAAAAAAAAATCTTCCTTCTGGTAAGAAGCGAAGAGCGCTAGTTGAATATCCATTAGATTCGATAAGTCAGCCTCATTTCAAAGGCATCTTCACCTATCACGGGTCCTGCTGAAGCTGTGACCTAGAAGAGACGCTGGGCCTTTTGTCCCCAAGGACTGGTGGGAGGAAGCCTGAGCGGCCGGGATGATGCTCTGCTGGACAATGGGGAGCATTGACGAAGTGCTCCCATTTGTTGGCTGAGCGACTGCATCAGTCATTCATTCACAGGCACAAGGTCTAAATTGCAGAACCAATTAACAGCACTAATAGCCCTTGCCTGAATTAATCTTTGAGACAAAAGGGAGGAGAAGTGGAAGTGCTATTAGCAAATCAAGCTGTACCATCCCTGCTTTATTGCGGAAATCTCAGTGTCTGTATGTGGCTATTGTGCGCTGACTGCAATTACAGCCCTCATTTAAAAATGATTAAGTGGTTATAATTATTTTTCAATTAAAACTTATATCTTCCATTTATGCAACATTTCAGACTTCAATTAAACTTCTTTTTAAAAGTGCCACTGAACTAAAAGATTCCTGTTGCCTCTTTTGCCAGGAAACCCTAAACTCAATCCAGATAGGATTTTGATTTCCAGCCTTTGGAATTAGTTATATTAAATTTAGACATTGTGATGAAAGTTAACAAGCAACAAAATTTGCAGTGCCTGTTGGAAGTGACCACCACCATCCTCACCACCTCATGGGTGCGGAGGAGAGAGACAGTTCCAGGTTCTCCTTGGGGAGGCCCGAGAAATTTGTGACTACTGAGAAGAGAAAGGTGTCCTTGTCATCATAAGGTAGTGTCACTAGAAAAGCTGCTGCCTGAGGTCCAATATTTAGAGCAGCAACCTCAGCTGTGGTCTCGTGACAGTAATGAGTTACTGTAAGAAAAGTGTGACATTTGGAGCAATTTGCTTTATTTAAAAACTAGAGCAGTTTCAGGATTTTCCTTGTAAATCCGTCTTATTTGCCTTCAGTGTTCTTTCTTGAGGAGTAGAGAAAGGAATTGTTAGGAACGATGCTTATTCCATGGCTTATTTTATCTTGGTGCCACCCATAATCAGAGCAGGTTCTTGGGACTATGACCCTCATGGAGACATCACAGTTGTGTGTGCGGTGGTGGAGAAAAGAGCTGGGAATCTTTAGGGTCTAGAGGTTCCAATCAGGACTATTTTATGGAGCTCTGCTCACCAACTTTACTGAGCACCAGGTTTGTGGAAGCGATTCTTGGGTTCAGAGAAGCAGTGGAAGGTGTTAATTGTTATCCTGATACTGGCCAACCTTGGACTCTTATTTTAACTGCTTCTTCTGAGTTAATGACGTCAGTGTTGTTCTGTGCTGTTGAAAGAATGCATGTTGCATGTCATGAGTTTTAGAATCGCACAATTAAAAAATATAATCTATAATTCTTGTTCCTTAGTAACAATGTCCTGGTTTCTCCGACCCAGTTATAGCACAAGGAAGGAAAATTATGTCTAAGGAAATGGAAGGTGATCGCTGTAATGAAATCTTGAGCCTGTACGATGGACCAGATCCTGTCTAAGTAACTCAGACAAAACTTATGGCCCCTCCTTGCAAGGAAGAGATGTACTATAGCAATATATTTGTCCCTTTTTAAAAAGAAAATAAAATGTCACCTGCTATTGTTTATTTCTCCAAAGTATCTTTAATTTTTATGCTTATACAATATGTTAACTGTAGAAGAATAGAAAATTTGGGAAATAAAACTAAGCAAAAAAGGAAATCAAATCAAGTTACCTATGACCAGTGTTGAAGATTTCATGTAATACCTCCTACTATTATATTTCTCATTAAAGTTAGATCCCTGGAACATTTGATCGGCCCATAGCCACAGGACAGATGAGCTGCGTGTTATCCTTCTTGTGTGAATTGTAGCCAGGGTCAGGGGAAAGGACCCAGGTTTCTACTGAATTCTATGTGTTTGGGTAGGTAGGGAGTGCTCAAGACAAAGAAACCTATGAGAACCTCTGGATTCAGAGGAGAGTGAGGAATTGTACTTGGTGCAGACCAGCATGAGAAACAAGAATGGTAGTCAACACCTAGCAGCAAGCAGGGAGCTGGGTTAAGAGACTCTGGATTTTTTTTTTCTTTGATATGTAGACCATGCAGGGTTGGCAGCAGAGCAAATAGGGCCCTGATGACTGAGAGAAGCTGAAATATTTGGAAGTGCATTTTTCCCTGTTAATATTTTTGAGAAAGCTTGTTATAGCTTAATCACTATTTTTGATTTTCAGTTATATATCTGCCTTTTGAAAATGTCTCTACTATTTCCTACTGACCTGACCAGTTTACATCAGTTATTTTAGAGTTTATATAACAGACCTATGATGTAGATGTTTCACAAGCTAAGTTTTCAGATGGGATTAGAGAAGTTATTCAGAGAGGCTAAGAATTTTGTCCCTGTTTACATACCTAAGATGTGACAGAGCTGGATTTACTTGTCTCTCTTAGCATCAGTACCACTCTTCCTTAATGATAATGACTTCATAGAAAATTGGATACATGGTAGGACAAGGACCTCCCTCCCCAGTCCCCCCGCATGGTTCCTTCTTTCCCTACCCATGCACCTGTTCCTTTTCTTCAAATCAGTTGTCCATTTTCTTGTTTTTTTACTCTTCTCTGTGAATTTAAGGATGAGCTTGTCACAATCCATAAATAAGACCCCTGTTGGGATACTGATTGAATATTGATTGGAAAAACATTAAACTTATAGGTTACTTTGGGGAAGATTTGACATCTTTATGAGATTAAATCTTTTCGTCTGTGAATCTGGAGTATCTCTATTTATTCAGATCTTCTTTCATGTACTTTAATAAAATTTAATATCTTTTTCCCACAAAGCACATCTATTTATTACAAGGCTCCTTACAGCTTTTTACATTTTTGTGTTGTAAATGGAATTTTTCTCTATTATCTTTTTCAATTGATTATTACTGTTGTATAGAACCTCAGTTGATTTTTGTATATAAATTTTGTCTCTAGTGAGCTTGCTAAATTATCTTATTCGCAAATAAAGACAATTTTGTTTCTTCTTTTCAATTTTTATATGTGTATTAGAAATGAATTGCTTGCATTCAACAAAATAGTGAATAGAAGCAATGATGTGGGCATTTTTTTCCTTGTTCTTGTTTTAAAGGGACAACCTCTAATGTTTCATTATTAAGTATATTATTTGCTTTAGGTTTTGATAAACACCTAAGGTTAAATAAATTATTTCTCTTTCTAATTTGCTAGAAGTTATTTTTAATTCTGAAAAGATTGACCTTCATCAGTTCTTTCTCTGTAGTTATTGAGATGACCACATAGTCCTTCTTATTCAGTCTCGTGCCGTGGTATATTATATTACTTTCTTTGCATTCCTGGGATATGCCCTACATTGTCATGATAAACTGTTGAATTCAGTTTGATAATATTTTACCTAAGATTTTTTCCATCCACTTTTATAAATGAGATCGACCTGTAGTTTCTGCCCTCCCTGTCTTCCTCTCTCCCTTCTTTCCTTCCATGTCTTACCACTAAGGGTATGCTTACCCCCTCCATGAGTTGATTTTTATCTTTTCATCTTTTCCTATTCTTTGGAGCAGTTTGTGTGTGATCAAGATCATTTATTTGGTGCACATTTATTAAGTGCTGACTATGTGCCAGGCCCACTTCTAGTCACTGGGATGTAACAATGGACAAGCAATGGTCCCATTAACATTTAAAAGAGTCTCCTGGCTCTGGGTCTTTGGAAATGTGGAAGAGTCTTTTGATTTCCAATTTAATTTCTTTCAAGGTTTTTGGTTTATTCAGGCTTTCTATTTTTCTTCAGTTTTTTGTTTTTAGATTTTTCCTAGGAACTTTTCTAATATGTATACTTACTAATGTATTGAGATAAATTTATTTATAATATTAATTTATGATTTTTAATCTCAACTGTAGATACAGCTTTGTCCTTCCCCCCTGCCCATAACATTGCTTATTTCTGCCTTTTCACTTGCTCAGTCTTGTTAAAGCCTTATCTATTTTGTTATTGTTAAACTCATTTTATTAGTTTTTGCAAGGAACCACCTTTTAGCTCTTAATTTCTGCCCTTTACTGTTTTCTTATATTTCTTTTACAAAAATTTCTGTTTCCAGCTTTTTGAAATGATCACATAATTAATTTATTTCCAATCTGCCAATTAAAAAGTACATCTCTCTATTATTCTCATTGGAAGAAACTAGGACTACTTCAAGAACGGCTGAGTTGAGATCGGGGGCAGAAAATATACAAAATGAGCCCAGAACATCTGTCACAATAGATAACCAAGGAGCTATCAAAGACTACCAGGGTCATAACAATAGGACTCTGAAGCTTAATTAAAGAGGTTCATTCTCACTGGCCAAAAATGGGACAATATGACCATCAAAAAGAATAATATCTGTAGAGAATTGAAATACATTATGTATATTAAAATCCATGAGCCCATAATGATACTAAAATATCCCTCATGGTAATCTTTGGTATTAGGGTATTAACTCATTATTAAGAAATCCATTACAAAGGGAAATTGTCAGTATTTGTCCTGTTTTTCCTATATAAACTTTTCCTAGGAGTAACTAAGTAGTTGAGGGAAAGTTCTCTTTAGAATAAGTTTAGTTGATAAACAAAGAATGGTATGTTTAGGATACCATCCCTTTGCAGTCCTCAGTGAATATATGAAAGTAGACAATAATCCTTAATGCCTGCTAAAGCCTCCTGATTTGATGTCTTGGAAAGTACACACCACCACCTATGAAATATTCTAGCCAAAAATTTAAACCTTGATTGAATCAGATTTCAGCATCTAAATAATAGTGTATGGGAAGCACTGGAAACCAAGCAACATGTTAAATGACCCCATGGGGATGGAACCAGTAATATCCAGACTGGGAAATTCCACATGAAAAACAGCAGGCTTTTTCAACAAACAATTAGCAAGGAGGAAAAAAAAAACAAGAGGGAGTAAAATCTATAGATTAAAGAATACCTAAAAGACATACAAGCCAAATATAATAACCAGACCTTGTTTGGAATCCTGATTCAAACAAGCTGTATAAAAATTATAAAGGAATTATTATTAGTTGTTTTAGTTGCGATGATAGAATTGCTGTTTGGTTAAAAAAGAGAGATGCATATCTTTTAGAGATATATACCAAAGTATTTATAGATGAAATGTATGATATATTTTGCTTCAAAATATTCCAGGATGATCAAATGCTGATAATGGTTGAAGCTGGATGATAGGTACATAAAGGCTCATTATTACTCTCTTCTCTACTTAAAAGAAATACATCTAAGGTTTTAAATGAACCTCTCAGTAGTAATTCAGCTCTATCCTACTAATTTTCCAGGTAGTACATTTATTGTTGTTTAGTTCTAAACAGTTTTTTCATTTCCATTGTGAATTTCCTCTTTAAACAATAAATTCAGTGATGCATTTGTATATATACACACACTTTACATATTTTAATATTACGTATTTTAACTGTTATCAACTTATTGTTCATTTCTGATTTAATTGTATTATATCAAAAATTGTCTTTATTGCATTTTTATTTCATTAAAATCATTATT
>NW_012118043.1:8887689-8908815 GCF_000951035.1 Colobus angolensis palliatus
TTCTAGGGTACATGTGCACAACGTGCAGATTTGTTACATATGTATACATGTGCCATGTTGGTGTGCTGCACCCATTAACTCATCATTTATATTAGTTATATCTCCTAATGCTATCCCTTCCCCCCCGCCCCACAATAGGACCCCCTTCCTGTGTCCAAGTGATCTCATTGTTCAATTTCCACCTATGAGTGAGAACATGAGGTATTTGGTTTTCTGTTCTTGCGATAGTTTGCTGAGAATGATGGTTTTTCAGTTGCATCCACATCCCTACAAAGGACACGAACTCATCCTTTTTTATGGCTGCAAAAAATAATTTTTAAAGGAAATGTTGCATTTGAATTTGTGAAAAAAAGTATTATTTATTTTATGGGTTCAAAATCCTTCTTTATATTGATTAGATCAACGTGCTAATTTTGTTGTTCTTTATTCTTATAATATTTTAATTTGCTTGATTTATTCTTTTTGATAGAGCTGTGTTAACATTTCCAGGTGTGATTATAGATTCTTTAATTTTGTTTGCAATTTTATAACTTTTTATACTTATTGAGCCTATGTAGTTAGTTTTCATTTTATTTCTTAAGTCTATTCTGGTTATCTAGGTAGCTTATCTGTGTGGCATAACACAACCACCATTTTTGTTATGCTCATGGATTCTGAGTCAAGAATTTGAGCAGAGAATGGCAGAACTGGTTTCTTTCTCTTCCATCATGTGTGGGGCCTCAGTTGGGAAGATGCAAATTGCTGGGGGTGTTCTTAGTGGGTGGACACTGGAACCACTTGGAGACTTCTTCACTTGCATGTCTTGCATGTCTAGGACTTTACTTGTAAAGATTCAAAAGGCTGAGTCTGATGTCCAGGGTACCTCCACATGCCACCCCCCTACCGAGGTCTTGGCCTTCTCACAACATGGCAGCTGACTTCTGAAAGAGCACCCCAGAGGGCATGTCTGGAGAGGAAGAATTCCAAGAGACCAAGGCAGAGGTTGTAAGGTTTTTTCTGACCTCGCCCCTTGGAAGTTTCCTAGTATTACTGCTGCTGCATCTTACTGGTTTGGAAAACAAAATCCGCCTCAGAGCCCATGTCGTTGGGTGCATATTTGCAGCTTTTATTCTCTCTCTCTCTTTCTCTCTGTTTCTCTTTTCCCCCCTCTCTATCTATAGTTGTTGTTTGAATATGCCTTTTATTATTATGTTATGTTCCTCTTTGTTTCTATCAGTCTTAAACATCTTGTTGAATTGAACACTTAACCATTATGTAATGCCTTTCTTTGTCTTTTTTGATCTTTGTTGGTTTAAAGTCTGTTTTGTCAGAGAGTAGGACTGCAACCTCTGCTTTTTTCTGTTTTCCATTTGCTTGCTGATTTTTTCTCCATCCCTTTATTTTGAGCCTTTATGTGTCTTTGCACATGAGATGAGTCTCTTGAATATAACACATTGATGGGTCTTGACTCTTTATCCAGCCTACTATTCTGTGTCCTTTAATTGGGGCATTTAGCTATCCTAAATATATATGCACACAACACAAGAGCACCTAGATTCATAAAACAAGTTCTTAGAGACTTACAAAGAAACTTAGACTCCCACACAGTAATAGTAGGATACTTTAACACCCCACCATCAATATTAGATCATTGAGACAGAAAAGTAACAAAGATATATAGGACATGAACTCAGCTCTGGACCAAGTGGACCTGATAGATATCTATAGAACTCTCCACCCAAAAATAACATAATATACATTCTTCTTGGTGCCACCTGGCACTTAGTCTAAAATTGATCACATAATTGAAGTAAAACACTCCTCAGAAAATGCACACGAACTGAAATAACAACAATCAAATTACAGCACAATCAAATTAGAACTCAAAATTAAAAAACTCACTCAAAACCACACAACTACATGGAAATTGAACAACCTGCTCCTGAATGACTCCTGGGTAAATAATAAAATTAAGGCAGAAGTCAAGAAGTTCTCTGAAACTAATGAGAACAAAGAGACAATGTATCAGAATCTCTGGAATGCAGCCAAAGCAGTGTTAAGAGGGAAATTTATGGCACTAAATGTCCACTTCAAAAAATTAGAAAGATCTCAAATCGACATTCTAACATCATAACTTAAAGAACCATAGAATGAAGAGCAAACAAACCCCAAAGCCAGCAGAGGACAAGAAATAACCGAGATCAGAGCAGAACTGAAGGAGATAAAGACATAAAAACCCTTCAAAAAAAATCAACAAATCCAGGGGCTGGTTTTTTGAAAAAAATTAATAAAATAGATAGACCACCAGTTAGACTAATAAAGAAGAAAAGAACCAAATAGACACAATTAGAAATGATAAAGGGGATATCATCACTGACCCCACAGAAATATAAACAACCATCATAGAATACTATAATCATGTCTATGCATATAATCTAGAAAATCTAGAAGAAATGAATAAATTCCTGGATGTATACACTCTCCGAAGACTGAAACAAGAAGTTGAATCACTGAATAATGAGTTCTGAAATTGAGGCAGTAATAAATAGCCTACCTAAAAAAAAAATCCCAGGGCTAGATGAATTTATAGCTGAATTCTATCAGAGGTACCAAGAGGAGCTGATACCATTTATTCTGAAAATATTCAAATAATTGAAAAGGAGGGACTCCTCCCTACTCATTTTATGAGGCCAGCATCCTCCCGATACCAAAACCTGGTGGAGATACAACAAAAAAAGAAAACTTCTGGCCAATATACCTGATTAATATCAATGCAAAAATCCTGAATAAAATACGGACAAACTGAATTTGTTTTGCACAAAACAAAGCACATCAAAAAGCCTATCCACCATGATCAAGTTGACTTCATCCCCAGGATGCAAGATTGGTTCAACATATGCAAATCAATACATATGATTCATCACATAAACAGAACTAAAGACAAAAACCACATGATTATCTCAATAGAAGCAGTAAAGGCCTTCAATAAAATTCAACATCTGTTCATGCTAAAAACTCTCAATAAACTAGATATTGAAGGAACGTACCTCAAAATAATAAGAGCCATTTATGACAAATCCACAGGCAACATCATACTGAATGGGCAACAGCTAGAAGCATTCCCCTTGAAAACTGGCACAAGACAAAGATGCCTTCTCTCACCACTCCTTTTCAACATAGTATTGGAAGTTCTGGCCAGGGCAATCAGGAAAGAGAAAGAAAGAAAGGGTATTCAAAGAGGAAGAGAGAAAGTCAATTGTCTTTGTTTGCAGATGACACAATCCTATATCTAGAAAACCCCATCGTCTCAGCCCCAAAGCTTCTTAAACTGGTAAGCAACTTCAATAAAGTTTCAGGATACAAAATCAATGTGCAAAAATCACAAGATATACACCTATATTCCTATACACCAACAACGGACAAGCAGAGAACCAAATTATAAATGAACTCCCATTCATAATTGTTACAAAGAGAATAAAACACTTAGGAGTACAGGGAAGTGAACAACCTTTTCAAGGAGAACTACAAACCACTGCTTAAGGAAATCAGATGGGACACAAACAAATGGAAAAACATTCCATGCTCATGAACAGGAAGGATCGATATCGTGAAAATGGCTATACTGCCCAAAGTAATGTATAGATTAAATGCTATTCCCATTAAACTACCATTGACATTCTTCACAGAATTAACAAAAACTATTTTAAAATTCATACAGAACCAAAAAATGGCCTGTATAGCCAAGGCAATCCTAAGCAAAAAGAACAAAGCTGGAGGCCTGACACTACCTGACTTCAAACTATACTACAAGGCTACAGTAACAAAAACAGCATGGTACTGGTACCAAAACAGTAATGGAACAGAAGAATAGAGAGCTGAGAAATAAGATGGCACATCTACAACCATCTGATCTTTGATAAACCTGAAAAAAACAAGCAATGGGGAAAGGATTCCCTATTAAATTAAATGCTGCTAGGATAATTGGCTAGTCACATGCAGAAAATTGAAACTGGACCAATTCCTTACACCTTATACAAAAATTAACTAAAGATGGATTAAAGGCTTAAATGTAAAATCCAAAACTATAGAAACCCTAGAAGAAAATCTAGACAATACCATTCAGAACATAGGCACAGGCACAGATTTCATAATGAAAACACCAAAAGCAATTGACCAAAGCAAAAATTGAAAAATGGGATCTAATTAAACTAAAGAGCTTCTGCACAGCAAAAGAAACTATCATCAGAGTGAACAGGCAAACTATAGAATGGGAGAAATTTTTTGCAATCTATCCATCTGACAAAGGTCTAATATCCAGAGTCTACAAGAAATTTAAAGAAATTTACAAGAAAAAAACCAAACAACCCCATTAAAAAGTGGACAAATGACATAAACAGACACTTCTCAAAAGAAGATATTTATGCAGCCAACAAACATATGAAAAAATGCTCAACATCAGTGATTATTAGAGAAATGCAAATCAAAACCACAATGCGATACCATCTTACGTGAGGCAGAGTGGTGATTATTAAAAAGTCAAGAAACTATAGATGCTGGCAAGGTTGCAGAGAAGTTGGAATGTTTTTATACCATCAGTGGGAATGTAAATTAGTTCAACCATTGTGGAAGGCAGGGGCGATTCCTCAAAAACCTAGAACTGGAAATATCAATTGACCCAGCAATCCCACTGCTGGGTATATACCCAGAGGAACAGAAATCATTCTATTATAAAGATACCTGCACACGTATGTTCATTGCGGCACTATTCACAATAGCAAAGACATGGAATCAACCCAAATACCCATCAATGATAGATTGGATAAAGGAAATGTGGTAGATATACACCATGGAATACTATGCAGCCATAAAAATGAACAAAATCATGTCCTTTGCGGGGACATGGATGGAGCTGGAAGCCATTATACTCAGCAAACTAACACAGGAACAGAAAACCAAACACCGCATGTTCTCGCTTGTAAGTTGGAGCTGAACAATGAGAACACGCGGACACAGGGAGGGGAACAACATACTCTGGGGCCTGTTGTTGTTGGGGTGGGGAGAGGGGGAGCATTAGAAAAATAGCTAATGCATGCTGGGCTTAATACCTAGGTGATGGGTTGACAGGTGCAGCAAACCACCATGGCACACGTTTACATATGTAACAAACCTGCACATAATACATACGTACCCTGGAACTTAAAAAGAAAAACTTAAAGATCGTTTTTGATGCAATTAATATTACTTGCTTAGTTTTCTTGTTTTTCTTCCTTTTCTTTCTTTTTTTTTTGAGACGGAGTCTCACTCTGTTGCTACGGCTGGAGTACGGTGGCATGATCTCGGCTCACTGCAACCTCTGCCTCCTGGGTCAAGCAATTCTCCTGCCTTATCCTCCTGTGTAGCTGGGATTACAGGTGCGTGCCACCACACCTGGCTAATTTTGTATTTTTAGTACAGATGGGATTTCATCTGTACTTTAGTACAGATGTTGGCCAGGCTGGTCTCCTGACCTCGTGATTCACCTGCCTTGACCTCCCAAAGTGCTGCGATTGCGGGCGTGAACTAATATTTGTGTGACATATATTTTGGATTACTTTATTTTTCATCTTTCTTTTGGTTTTATTCTAGGTTGATCTTTAAAAAATTCTTATAATCTTTATACTTCAATTGGTAAATGTAATCTGCTTACATGTATTGTGATTCTTGATATATTGGCGTTAACTCCACCATCTTATTTTGGGTTACTTTTTAACATCTGCAGATGCAGATAGGCAAACCATGTCAAGAAAAACCGATTAAGGAAATCAGATGGGACACAAATAAATGGAAAAATATTCCATGCTCATGGATAGGAAGAATCAATATGGTGAATTAACTCTTACAAAGAGTGATTTAGAGTATTCCAGCCGCTCGTATAATTATACCTGCTTGCCAATCCTTGAATTTTTTTAAAGAAGTAAACCTGTTCATTCTACTATGGGAAAGGGAGAAGATGCAAAAGTTTGTGGATGGAGGTAAGTTATTTTTTTTTTCTCTCAGTCACCAAAAGCAAATGACAGTTGATAGATTACTGATGATGATTGTTAGGGTCAGTCAGCCATTCAGCCAGAAGGTGTTGTGGAGCATCTACTATGTGCTGGGCATTGTGTTGGTGTAGGGATATAGTGATGCATGAGATAAGCACTGTCCTTGTTTTCATGGAGAAGGTCAAGAAGGAAATGGTTATTAGCAAATAAGGCTCAACCTGGGCTCCCTGGGCTGAGTCACAGGAATCCAGACATGGAAGGGCATGGTGAGCAGAATGTTGGCCCCTGGCTTTCACACTCTGGTGTTATGCCATGGAGTGAAACATAATTAAGTTATTAATCAATGGATCTTAAAATAGGGAGATTATTCTGGATTATCCAGTTGAGTCTACTTTAATCATATGAGTCCCTAAAAGCAGAGAACTTTCTCTGGCTAATGGCACCAGAGGAAGGCCAAAATGGAAGTCAGAGAAATGTGGCAGAAGAAATCAGAGTGAGATATTCGAAGCATGAAAAGAATTGCATATGCTATTGCTGTTTGAAGGTGAACGTGGCCCTGTGACAAGGAAATGGGGACTTCAGTCCTACAACCACTAGGGACTGAATTCTGCTAACACCAGTGAGCTTGGAAGAGGACCTTGAGCTCCAGATGAGAATCAGAGCCACTTGATTTTAAACTGGTGAGACCCTGGTAAAGAATTCATCCACACTGTGTTGGACCTATAGAAACCACCTACTCATCCACACTGTGCTTGACCTGTAGGAACTGTTAAATGATAATTGAGTATTGTTTTAAGCCACTAAGTTGGTGTAATTTGTTACAGTAGCAATAGGAAACTGATGCAGAGGGTATAATTCTCCTGTACCAGAAGTGTCACTAGCCATTCCTCATTACAAGTCCTCCAAACTTCCCTTTGCTGTCCTGGCACTCTGGTCAGGTCTCCACTGCTATTCCATGTCATCATGCAGTGTAGTGGTTGTGTTTGAAGGCTCCAGAGCCAGAACACCTGGGTTTAAATCCAGCAAATCCCAGCACAGTGGTATGATCTGGACAACTTTTTAAATGATCTGTACCTTAGTTTCTTCATTTGTAAAATAAGGATAATAATAGCACCATCCTCACTGAGTTGTAGACAGGATTAAATAGTCAATACATGTAAAGGGCTTAGAAGAATGTTTGGCATGACATCTAAATAGGCCCTCATTGATAGCTGCTACTACTACTGCTAGGACTTCTATAGTTATTCATCCTGCATCCCACTCCAAAGCTCTCAGTTATGAAGCATGAGAGAAGACCTTCCTCAAGCTTCTACTTATTAAGTTTCCAAGCTTCTCTGAAAAATGCTCTGTTTGCATTTCTGCAAGCTAGGATGTTCCTTAGAGACTTTCAGTGCTTTCTGATGTCTGACTGGAGAAAGAGAGTTTCTTTCCTGGATCCATTACCATATTTCCATCACAGACCTAAGTTCAGGTACTGTGGCTAGGAACATAATTTGGAATTTCTTTACTACTCACTAGCTGTTTGATTTGGGACAAGTTAACCTTTCAGAACCTTAGTTTTCATATCTGGAAGCTGAAGATGTGAAATGCAGTGAGAATTAAATGAAGTAATATAAAGTGCCTAGTATAATGATTTTAAGTAGAAGATATGATTATTAGTGTCATTTCCAGGAACACTTTTTGAGGTTAACTCTAAATTTTGCCCTAAGCTGAGCCCTGAGACACTGTATCCAAGAATCCACTTTTGGGCAGGGGAATAGCCTCTGGACCTATCTCACTCCTAGGGACACACACCTTGTCAAGGTTCCTCTTCATTTAGCCTGCAGGTAGCCATTGCCATCTAAATTTCACAGCAGGAAGTTTATCTAGATAGCCTTTGCCAGCAGTAGACCCTTTTAGGTGCGAGTTGCCCAATGTGAGATCCCTAATCACCTTCTTTGAATATGAGGATGGTGGCTTAGCTCATGTAAAGACCTCTGTGGGTGCATGTGCTTACTTTAACATTGAGTATTTTTTTGCCACTTTGTTCCTTCTGTCTTCAGATGCCAGTGAGGTACTTCTCCAGCATTAATAAGCACATAGTGAAACGCGAGTCCCAGGGTCAAGTGAGATTAAAATTCAGTGACTTTTGGCTTCACTACTTGTGCACTTGCTGGGCTGGGCTGCATCAAGCAGGCTGCAGCTACTTCGGCACAACATCGCCTTAAAGTGTCAGGAATAAACAGGCATGTGCCTGGTGGATGTTGACTCACCCTACCACATTCCCTGTTTCAATCTCTCCTTGATGGTGGGAGTGTCTATGGTTCTGACAGATGGCACAACACTGGGGGATGCCTGGAGATAGTGCTACTCTCCAGTGTCTGTGGGAAGCCAGCCCAGAAATTCCTCTTCATCTGACTTGGTGTGGATGTCTGTGAGGTTGGAGCTCTCGGACAGTGGTGCCATTCATCAGAGGCTGCTTGATTCCGTGCCCCATCTCTACTTCTCCACCAGCTACGCCTTCTACAAATGCATGTGTCTCCTCTGGATGGGACATGGCTTCTCAGGCTTGTTGTTGGCAATCAGTGCCAGGCTCAGAGTAGATGCAGCATTGGCAAGGGGAATATGTGAGTCAGCAGAGCCCAGTGAGCAGCCTATAAACCAAGCTGGTGCCCTCAGGCTTTCCAAAGGTGTAGCTGAGCTGCTGTCAGGAGTCCTGTCAAACTGGGAAGAACATGCCGACACTTGCTTCAACATAAGTACATGCTCTCTCTGCATTGGGTCTTTCCCATGTTCTTCATCGTGCCATGGAAATTCCTTCTTTTATCTTTAAACAACTTCAAAAATATTCCTAATATAAAGGCACAGCTTTTCTTAAAATCCTGACAATCTGGTGGGGTGCAGCGTTTCACGCCTGTAACCCCAGCACTTTGGGAGGCCAAGGCGGGTAGATCATGAGGTCAGGAGTTCAAGACCAGCCTGGCCAATATGGTGAAACCCTGTCTCTACTAAAAAAAAAAGTACAAAAATTAGCCAGGTATGGTGGCACACACCTGTAGTCCCAGCTACTTGGGAGGCTGAGGCAGAAGAATCGCTTGAACCCGGGAGGCAGAGGTTGCAGTGAGCTGAGATTGTGCCACTGCACTCCAGCCAAAAAAAAAAAAAAAAAAGAAAGAAGAAAAAAGAAAAAAGAAAAAAAAATCCTGACAATTTTATAAAGACATTACTGCATTTATTGACTATCCACACTTGCCAGCTCCTTCAAACACTATCCCATTGAATCCTCACAAATCCAGGTGCGATAGTGCTTATTCTCTCAGCTTGCAGATGAAGAAACAGAAACACAGAGGATTAAGTAAGCTGCTCAAAATCACACAGCTAGAAATTGAGGTGCAAAAAGTCAAGAAATGTGCCCAAGGTCATACAGCTCTTAAATGCTATCATGGGGGCCTGAACCAAGGCCACTTCCACTCACACTTCATTGGACCACTGAAATCACATGGTGATCCCTGACTTCAAGAGGGGAGCGAGTGCAATTCTACTATGAGCCTGGGCAGTTTCCTTATATGTAAAGAGGTTATGGTGACGATTACACCTATGTCATAGGGGTGTCATGAGAATTCATGAGTGATTGCGTATTAAATGGTTGGCACAGAGTTAAGTGCTTATTAAATATCAACTGTTAATATTCTCCCTATGGGACAAGCAATTTGACATACACAACTGTGTGGATTTATTTTCCTTCTCCATAAAGTTGACTAGATGCCTCCTAAATATTAGACCATGTGCAAGGTGGTTAGGGCTATGAAAATGGACAACACAGGAGCCACTGTATATAGCAAGGATAAGTTGAAAGCTGTTGGTTCTGATTCCCAATCTTGGTATATACTAAGGTATACCAGAGAGGATTCTGAAATCTTACAAGGAACATAGAGTTTACCTACCAGTTTTGGCTTATTTTATGTCACTGACACCTTTAAGGTATTGTCAAGTTTGTGATGGTAGTTGTGAGATTTATTTATTCTCTGTTTTAAATTAGACATTTATCCCACAGTTTACCTAACGTTTGCACTTTTCTCAGTTTGCCCTTCCCTGTGGGATTCTAACAGGATGTGACAATACAGCTCGCCTATTACATGGTTGAGTGCTGAAGACTGCATTTCATTTTTCCAGAAAGCCATCAGGCCCCGGGGCTACTTTCTTGGAGGAAAGCAAATCATCTTATGACCACTAGAGAGCAGTAGAAACTCACGGATCCCATAGGACAACCCCTCCCCCCTCCGCCCCGCCCCCACAAAGGTAAGTTGGAGATCATCTGCTAAAACTGGGGCTCATTTAACAGATGAGGAAACTGAGTCTCAGGGAGGGCAAATTATTTCTTCAAGATCACACAAAAGATGAGTGGTAGGTTTTCATATGGAACGTGACTCCAAGTTTGAAACTGTTAATGACAAATACCACTGTAAAACAGAAAATCAAATTAGGCACCAGAACTGAAAGAATTTGCACTAGATGAAAAATAGTCATACTGCTGACAAAAAAAGAAAAAAAAAAAGAAACAGACAAAAGAGAAAAAATAGAGTAAAGACTAAATGTTTTGCTTATTCTCATGCGTGCCTAAAAAGGGCATACTGGGACTCCACCACTGGTGAAGAAAATCTTAACAATTTAGGGAAAGAGGCTGTTACCAGAGCAGCATCTGAAAGCCAGGACATTGCAAGGGAAAGGTGGCTTCTGGAAGGGAGACTTGGTAGGGAGTCATCCTAGTAGTTACAGGTTATCACAGGCCTAGAATGATCAGGGATAAAGGAACCCACACCTACATTTCAGGCTGGTATCCCTGGACATTCAAGTAAGGTTCAAGTTAATGCCCCAGGCAAAGCTCTGAGCATCCTAATTCTATGATGAGAATATGATTTTAAGGCAATATTATTTTAGCTAGAGATCGAATACAGTCATTCTATAACATAGCTGAGTCTCCTCCAAAGTGGACAATTGTTCCCTACGAGCAACCTGCACCTGGGAAATACTTAGCCAGCATCCATCTGAATCAATTAGAATTAGATCTGGCTATTAAAAAAACAGAGATCTAAGGCTGGGCATGGTGGCTCACGCCTATAATCCCAGCACTTAGAGGGCTGAGGCTGGCAGATCACCTGAGGTCAGGAGTTTGAGATCAGCCTGCCAACATGGTGAAACCCTGTCTCTAATAAAAATACAAAAATTAGCCGGGTGTGGTGGCGGGCACCTGTAATCCCAGCTACTTGGGAGGCTGAGGCAGGAGAATCATTTGAATCCAGGAGGCGGAGTGTGCAGTGAGCCGAGATCGCACCACTGCACTCCAGCCTGGGCGACAAAGTGAGACTCCATCTCAAAAAAAAAAAGAAAAAAGAAAAGAAAAGAAAAACAACACAACAACAACAACAACAACAACAAACCAGAGACCCAAAATAGCAATGATCCAAATAAGACAGAATTTATTTGTGTCTCTTGAGAGTCCAGAGACAGGGAATCAAGGGAAGGTATGTAGCTCTGCTTCACAAAGTCCCCAGAGACCTGGCCACCTCCATCCTGTTGGTCACACGCATGATCTTATTTGCACAATCACCTCATGTCCCAGGAGGGCTATAGCAGACTCTAGCATCATGTTGCATTCTGGTCAACAATGAGGAAGGGATGAAGAAAAAGGACAAAGGATAAGGAGCAGTCATCTGTTTAGGAAGATTGGGTTCCTGGGAATGTTACATGAAACATCTGCCCACAATTCATTGGTTAGAGCTTGGCCACATGGCCATGACTCCTGCAAGGGAGGCTGGAAAATGTAGTGTTTATTCTCAGCAGTTACTCTGCTTAAGTAAAAATGATGGTTTTATTAAAGGGAAAATGCATATTGAGGAGTAGTAACTGAAAATCTTTGTGCAGTAGACATGGACATGAACCACCCAGATTCCTCTCTAAGGAAGGACTTGCTTTCCGGGTGTACCAGGAAATGTGGTTAGCAGGTGACTGCCAGCTGTGAGTGCCTTCAAGGGTTGGCCTCAGCTGTAGATAGCTGAGGTTACAACTTCCCTAACAGCCAACATCCAGTGATTTAACAAGGTGGTAGTATAAAGGCCCAACCGTTCCAGCCCAATCTCGCCTGCACTGTAAGCTAATCCTGCTTTCACCCTTTCCTTTCAAAGGTGTTGGTCCCTAATGAGCACCTTACACCTTAAATTTTCTCTCCCCATCTGCTTCCAGAGAACCCAAGCTGGAATGGTTGGTACCACAAATGGCTGGTTAAAGAGTGTTGACAATGAGATACACTTTTGGAGTAGGATTATTCACCACCTGTCTGTAGTGAGGAGCTTATCACTGTTGGTGGGGGATCACAGACAGCATCTGGTATGAGATGGAGGTTCAATTGTTAAACAGTGGTGAATTGGGGGTATTGTACAGTGGAAAGGAATATACTAGCAGACGAGATGTGTCAGACTGTTTGAAAGGTATGAAGAAACAGGAGCTCTAAGGGTAACAGTATTGGATAGCTATTGCTCAGTGCCAGTGATATTCTACACTAAGATAATGAACAGTGGAGAATAAGTAGCAGGCAATTGAAAGCCAGGTGTGAAAGCCAAAGAGTCTCCTTGGCTATATACAAAGAAGCCCCTTGTCTTGCTGGGAGAACAAGAGGAAGTCAAGGATCAAGCTTAGAACCTTATAGGTTCAGTGGCTGAATATCAAGGAAAGTTAAATGTCCACTCGAAGCAATCTGTTATGCCGGAGTTAGGGCCCTGATTAGGAAATCCTAGGACTCGAACACATGAGATAAAGACATCTGGGCAACGCTTCTAAGCATTGTGCCTTCCTAGACTGCCTTGAAAGTTCTGAGGCTGCAAAAGTGGCTGAACACTCTCTGGTAAGTACTAGCACTCCTCTGTGCTGGAAGAGGATACAGAGACCTCTTCATCCAAAGGCAGTGGGTACCACCCCCTTAGAATCCACTCCTACTTCCCCTCTTGGGGATTAGGCCTATAACCAGGGTTGGTCTCAGCACATCCCAGCTGAGAATGTGCTGGTCCTGATAAGGAAGAAAAAGTATTCTACTTTTAAAAGGCTGCAAGATGCAGTCAATGTATACTGAGACTAGATTCTAAGAGTGTTTGATCAGGGGGCCCAGAACATAAATTGAATAGGGAAGACTTTGTTGACTTGGAAGTACTCTCCTAACATTCAGGATTTAACATCCTGGCAAGGACCCCTGACTAAGTGAGAACTTGCTACTAGGATGGCTCCTGGAAGCATGAAAGAAGCAATGCACTATGTTTAGAAAAGTTTAAATGCCAGAATTGCCTTGGCAGATGGTGGATAAAGGGATTAAACAGCTCAGGAAAGTGGGCATGCTAGAATAGGTACACTTTGCACAGCTGGAAGGCTAGCCAAATGACTATGTTCCAGCATATTCTTTTTGCTCTTCTTAAATGAGGGCACATCATTTAAGAACAGCAAAAGAAATGTGCTGGTAAGAGGCCTACCTGAGGGTGGAGGGTGGGAGGAGGGTGAGGATTAAAAAGCTACCAGTCAAGTACTATGCTTTGTACCTGGGTGATGAAATAATCTGTACACCAACCCCTTGCAACACACAATTTACCTATGTAACAAACCTGCACATGTATCCCTGAACCTAAATGAAAAGTTAAAAAAAAAATGAAATGCATTAGTGAGAGGGCCTTTGGCATCACTAAGATGTTCAGTGGTAGCTATCTCCTATAGGCTGGAGCCGATGATAAAAGATGTTATAAAACTTGACTCACTGATGGCCTTGGGGATGATAGGACCCTAAAAGAGCTGTAGTCAGGTTGTGGTGCTTAGTCTCCAAAATATGGGGAAATTACAATCATTGCAACAACCAGTAAGGTTAAAGTGGAAGCCAAGAGGACCTGATCCACAGAGGGTTATGGAGATGGTGAATTGAATATAGTACCCTAAGAAGTTGAAAGAATGGACATCGGATAAGGGTACTACCTAGCTTGTACTAGCAGCATAATCAAGGATGGATAATTAGAAGGCTGAAGGTGATTGCTCCAATAAAAAGTTATGTTCACTTCCTAGTTTCCAGACACCAGGCAATTTGTAGACTTCTAGTCCATTGACTGATGCAGTGGGCAGGTTTCTAGGAGGGAAGGTCCTTACAACACCATGGCAATTTTTTCTATAATGATTCTTTCCTCAACAGGATTTTGGCCACTTCTCAGGTAATTGAATGTGGAGAAAGAGAGACACCCTGATATTCTGAGGACTTTTGAACACCAGCTGAGAGTTGACATTGATACTTAGAGACCTAAAATGTCATTGTTGACCCTCTGTTAGAGTAGGGTCATGTGGGATCTAGTAGGGTCATGTGGGATCTTACATTGGATCCACTGGGTCTGAGCACTCACCCAGTAGTCATTTACTCAGTTCCTGAATGTATAGTTGTGACTGACACACTTGACAGTTGGTACAATCTCAATACTGGCTTTTTGGTCTCTGGGGAAAGAGTTATCATGGTAGGAAAGGGTAAGAGCTAGCATAGTAGAGAAGGCCACATGGAAATCTCAGAAATCATCCAATTACACCATGGCTAAGTCATAAACCAAAATCAATATTGCATCCCAGGGTGAATTGTGGAGATAAGTGTCACCTTTAAGGAACTATAGCAGGAGTTGGTGAATTCTTTTTTCTGTAAAGTGACAGATAGTAAATAATTTAGACTTTGTGGGCCATATGTTCTGTCACAACTACTCAACTTTGCTGCTGCAGCATAAAAACAGCCATAAAATGTGTAAATGAATGGGTGTCACTGTGTTCCAGTAAAGCTTTAGTTACATAAATAGGGGGCAGGCTGGATTTGGTCTTTGGGCCTTACTTTGCCAACTCCTGATCTAATAGGGTCAGGAGAAGTGGTCTCCATAATATCTCAAATTAATTCACTAGTCTGGCCCCTGGAGAAACTGGATGAATGTTGGATGATGACAATGGACTATCCTGAGCTCAACCAAATGATGGACCTGATTGCAGCCCGTGTGTCAGGTCGGGTATCTTTGTTAGAAAAAATGGATATGACCTCAGGTACATGATGTGGAACATGAATTTGGCCAATGTGTTCTTTTCTATCCCAACCAGAAATGAGGACCAGAAAATTTGTATTCACATTGAAAAACCCGACAATATACTTGATATCTTCGGGTTTTCCAACTCTCCCACTCTCTGTCATAATATGGCCTGAAGAGATCTAGACCTTTTAAGCATTCTGCAGAGCATCATATTGGTCCATTACATCAGTCACACTGTGCTGATCAGCCTGGACAACAAGTTGGAGTGTTTGGTAAACACAAGTGCTCCAGAAATGGAAGATAAGCCCTGTGAAGATCCAACAACTTGCCACATCTGTAAAATACTTAGGAGTCTAGTGATCAGGGGATTGCTGGGATATCCCATTCAAAATGAAAAGATTATTGCATCTTGCATCATCTGCCAAAAAGAAGTAAACACAACACCTGGTGGGACTCTTTAGGTTTTAGAGGTGGGACATTCCACATCAAGAGATACTTATCTGGTATATACACTGAGTGGCATAAAAGACTGCTAGATTTAATAGGCCCCAGAGCTGAAAAGGATGCTGCACCTTTCAGCTCGACAGTTCAGCAGACCCTATGATGCTGGAGATGGAGATATTAGTGATAGGAAAAGATGCTATGTGGAGTTTGTGACAAGCTCCAGTAGGAGAATCATAACATGGCCCCTGGATTTCTGAAACAAAGCTGTGTCATCTACAGCAGAAAATTATACATCTTTCAAATAGCAACTTCTGTTGTGCCACTAGGCTCTGGTAAAGACGGACCGCATGACCATGGGCCACCATATGACTGGAACTGCTCCTCATGAATTGGGCCCTGTCAGACCCACCAGGCCATAGGTTGGGTGCTCTCAACAATAATTCTTTGTAACATGGAACTTGTATATCTGGGATCAAGAATGAGCAGGACGAGAGGACGCAAACCAACTGACCCCCAGCATACCCATCACTGTTTTACTAGAACTGTGACCTGTATAGAGGATCATGTACAACAAGCTGAAATAGGAGAATAATTTTGATCTTTGTGTATGAATAGATTGGCATGGTAGGTACACACAGGCTAAAAGGGATAGTAGTGGCACTTTTACGTTTCTTATGTGTTGCCTTGAAAGACAGTGGTGACAGAATATTTTCCCGATGGCCATAGTTTTGTGTGGCAGACCTGGAATCCACTTTTCATGGAAAGATAAGTGTCTAAGGTAAGACTAACACTCATGAGCAGTGGCAAATGGCCTAACCAGCAGGTCAAGAGACTGTAAGGAAAATATTAGAAGACTGGAAATCAGACTGGAAATAAGGACATCTGGAAGAAGGGCATGTAAAAGGACACATGGGAGTGGGCAAAAGTGTGAAGATCTTTATATCACATTTTATCACCCACCAGAGAGTGTTTGTTCTAGAGGAAGCACTAAACAACCCAGGTAGGCCAAATGACCCAGTCCATTGACAAGAGCCATTCTCTGTCATTGGCCAATTGCATGACGAGCACGTGAACAAACTGGCCATGATGGCCAAGGTGGAGACTACTTATTGGCCCAACAGCAGAGACTCCTGTTTGTCAAGACAGATATAGTTATTGCACAACATAAAATCAACCTGCCACCAACAGACACTAATTCTGAGCACAATTCTGATGGCACCATCCCTTGAGGAGGCCAACTAGCTACTTGAAGGCAAGCTGTTGAGGACATTGGGATCCTTCCTTCCAGGAAGAGCCAGAGGTTGGTTTTCACAGGAGCAAACACCTATTCTGTGTATAGGTTTGGCTTTCCTGTCTGTAGGGCTTCAAGTTGCACCACTACCTGATGGTCTATAGATTTTGATCCACTGACTCAGGCCCCACATACAGTGTCACACCAGGGGATCCATTTTACAGCAAAGAAAGTACAGGAGTGGGCCCATGACCATGGAATACACTGATCATTTTACACATTGGGCCATTCACATGCTGACAGCCTGATAAAGCATTGGAGCAGCCTGCTGAAGAAATAGCCAAAACTCCAAATATTAGGTAATATCCTTTGAGGACAGGGTGCCATCCTTGAAGACACAGTATATGCATGGAATCAAAGACTTTTAAAATAGGTTGCTATGTCTCCAATAGGAAGAACACATGGGTCTTTGAACAAACAAATAGAAGCAGAAATGACCCCACTTACCATCACTGCCAAGGGTCCACTGAGGGACTTTGTGATTCATGTCCTTGAGACTCTCGGCTCTCTAAGGTCAGAAGCTCTAGTTTCCAGAGGACCCACTTTCACTGGAGGGCATAGTAAGGGTCCCGTTTAATTTTAAGCTATTGTGCTATTATGGCTGCTGCTTGGGAACTTTGGCATCCTTGTGTCTAGGGATCTGCAGTAAAGAAAAGGAGTTACTGTCTTGGCATGGCGACTTCCTGATTACCAAGAAGATGTAGCCTGTTGTTACTAATGTAGCCAGAGAGGAAATTACATGAAACTCAGCTGATTCACTTGGGTTCCTCTTGGTATTCCCTTGACCAATTGTGACCGAAAATGAACAGGCAGAGTAAGCCCAACCTGGGAAGGGTATGGTAACCAGTGGCTTGAGGGACTTGAGCATGAGTGTCTTGGTCAATCCACCAGGGGAAGCCACTGAAACCTGCAGAGGTGCTAGCTGAAGATGAGAAGAATCTAGAATGGAAAATGGAGGAGGGAGACAGTGAGGATCCACTGTGGTCCGGAGACCAATTGCAGCGGCAGGACTGTAGTTCATCCTACTATCTCCTTCTATATTAGTTTACTTGGACTGCCATAACAAAATACAGTCATCCCTGAAACCAAACCCAGGAGATTAGCTTTAGGAAGAGCCAAGGATACCAATATCTGTGGATGCCCAAATTCCTTGTATAAAATGGTGCAATATTTGCATACAACCTATGCACATTCTCTCGTATACTTTAAATCATCTCTAGACTCCTTATAGTACCTAATACAATGTATATTCTATGTAAATAGTTGTTGTGTTGTTTTTTATTTGTATTATTTTTAATAGTTGTGTTGTAATTTTCTATTTTGTTTTTTCCCCCAAATATCTTCAACTCGTGATTGGTTGAATCTACGGTGTGGAACCAGGGATATGGAACCTGCAGATATAGAGGGATGACTGTGCCACAGACGGGGTGCCTAAACAATAGAAATTTATTTTCTTACTTTTCTGTTGGCTAGAGGTCCCAGATCAAGGTGTCAGTATGTTTGCTTTTTTCTGAGGTCTCTCTTCTTGGTTTGCAGATTGTCACCTTCTTGCTGTGTTCTCATATAGTCTTTCCTCTGTGAACAAATTAATCCCAGCTACTCAGGAGGCTGAGGCAGGAGAATCTCTTGAGCCTGGGAGGTGGAGGTTGCAGTGAGCTGAGATTGCACCATTGCACTCCAGCCTGGGCCACAAGAGCGAGCGAAACTCTGTCTCAAAAAAAAAAAAAAAACCAAAAAAAGAACCCAAGTCATATTGGATTAGGATAAACCCTAAAGACCTCATTTTAGCTTGATTACCTCTTTAAAGACCTTATCTAGAAATATATGGTTATTTTCTGAGGTATTGGGGTTTAAAGCTTCAACATATGAATTTTGGGGGAACACAATTCAGCCCACCAGACCCTCTAATGAACTTCCACTTAAGTAGAGAGACCTAACAGAATCCTTGAATAAATGTTCCCTAAATGCATAAGAGAAGTGGATTTGAGCAGTGCAAAGGGTGGACTATGAATAAAACAGAGATGCGCCACTCAGTTTCCCTTTCAGCTGTGGGGTGGTCAGCATAAACTTCCAGCCATCAGCTCCTGAAGGGTTGGTCTGATCTATAGAAAGCCAAGTTGTCTGAGGTAATACCTTTACAGGATAGGCTGCATCTGGTGACAGAGCAAGGCCGGGGTATAGAAGCTTGGCCACTTTGATCTGACATGAACAATTATGATCAGCAATATTTCCTCCAGAACTCCCCTTCACATTGGCTAAGGTTTTGTCAGGGATGTGCTGCAGTTTGACTTCTCCCTCTGTTCAATCCTACTTCCTCCCTTGGAAACTCAAACTCCATCTCAAGTGTCTGCTTCTAGAGAACTCAAACCGGTGACACTTTGCCTCCCATCTTTAGATATATTAACTGTATTACCATTCTAGGCTTCACTGATATTTCCAGAAAGTTAGTTGAGCAAAAATGGAAATAACTGAAGATTAATAGAAGGTAAGAGTAAATATAATGACCTTGTCTTGTTGCTCCTGCCCTTCTTTAAGCCTGTCAACTGGTGCCATTCACTTGGCCCCAGTAAGGATTCTGGCCCCAGTCCTACCTAAGCAAGTCCTTGAATGCCAGATCTAAGTATTATAACTCAATTCCCATGCTTTTTGTCTCTGACCAAGCTCCCGCTTTACCTTGTATTTTACATCTAGCAACTACTCAGTCTTGTCCCCTTATGGTTTGTTTGCCCCTAGCAGCTCTGGGCTGCTGTGTTAAATTACTGGAGCACAGAGAAGATAGCACATGCTTCATAGAGGTCTTTTGCTGGCTGTCTCTACTGTCTTCTATCATTCTTTACATTAGCACATGATTTTTCATAATGTAGTACTTCGTTGACATACAAAAATGATAATCTATGGTGGTTCTACTTTTCCTTTTAGAAAATTTTTCTGTTCTTCTTTAATTTCCTCCATCTTCTCCTACCTCCTCCTCTTTTCCCTTTTCTCTTCCTCCCCGCTCTTTTCTTCTTGCAATTATTGGCTCCTTCTTCATGTCAGGAGGACATGCTTCAACAAAGAGATAAAAGACATGGTCCCTGCTCTCTGAGAGCTCCCAGATCAAGGGGGTGGGGGTGGGGGATTCAGAAATGAACGTCATCTCCAAATGAGTGCCCAGTACTGTGTCTGCAGGAGCCAACAACTCCCTGGGAGCAAGGTATGCAGCTTCTCGGAGAAGGTGGGGTTTAATCTGCATGCTGAAGAATGGGAAGAATGTTGTCATGTTTGTTTCTGGATTCTTGGTTACATATGTGCTTGTTTTGGAGAGTTTATCCTTCAGATAAGCAACATGCAAATGTACTTAACATACCACTGCTTTTAAATAAATGACTGTTTCTGATGTTTTTGAAAGGTGTGCAGCCCAAAGTAATTTATAGATTCAGTGCTATTCCCATCAAACTACCATTGACATTCTTCACAGATTTAGAAAAAAAAACTACTTTAAGTTTCACATGGCACCAAAAAAAGAGCCCGTATAGCCAAGACAATCCTAAGCAAAAACAACAAAGCTGGAGGCATCATGCTACCTGACTTCAAACTCTACTACAGTAATAAAAACAGCAGGTACTGGTACTAAAACAGACATATAGACCAATGGAACAGAATGGAGACCTCAGAAATAACACCACACATCTACAACCATCTGATCTTTGACAAACCTGACAGAAACAAGCAATGGGGAAAGGATTCCCTGTTTAGTCAATAGTGCTGGGAAAACTGGCTAGCCATACACAGAAAACAGAAACTGGACCCCTTCCTTATACCTTGTACAAAAATTAACTCAAGATGGATTGAAGACTTAAATTAAAACCCTGAACCATAAAAATCCTAGAAGAAACCCTAGGCAATACCATTCAGGACATAGATCATGGGGAAAGTCTTCATGACTAAAACACCAAAAGCAATTGCAACAAAACCCAAAATTGACAAATAGGATCTAATTAAACTGAAGAGCTTCTGCGCAGCAAAAGAAACTGTCATCAGAATGAATAGGCAACCTACAGAATGGGAGAAAATTTTTGCAATCTATCCATCTGACAAAAGTCTAATATCCACAATCTACAAGGAACTTAAATTTACAAGAAAAACAAACAAAAAAAACAAAACAAAACCTAACAACCCCAACAAAAAGTGGGCAAAGGATATGAACAGAAACTTCTTTAAAAAAGACATTTATGCAGCATGAAAAAAAGCTCATCATCACTGATCGTTAGAGAAATGCAAATCAGGCCGGGCGCGGTGGCTCAAGCCTGTAATCCCAGCACTTTGGGAGGCCGAGACGGGCGGATCACGAGGTCAG
>NW_012118043.1:8909285-8912263 GCF_000951035.1 Colobus angolensis palliatus
CATGCTGCCGCGCCCGGCTAATTTTTTGTGTTTTTAGTAGAGACGGGGTTTCACCATGTTAGCCAGGATGGTCTCGAACTCCTGACCTCGTGATCCGCCCGCCTCGGACTCCCAAAGTGTTGGGATTACAGACGTGAGCCACCGCGCCCAACCAGAATGGCAATTATTAAAAAGTCAAGAGACCATAGATGCTGGTGAGGCTGTGGAGAAATAGAAATGCTTTTACACTGTTGGTGGGAATGTAAACTAGTTCAACCATTGTGGAAGACAGTGTGGGGATTCCTCAAGGATCTAGAACCAGAAATACCATTTGACCCAGCAATTCCATTACTGGGTATATACTCAAAGGAATATAAATAATTCTACTATAAAGACACATGCAACATACGTTTATTTCAACACTATTTACAATAGCAAAGACGTGGAACCAACCCAAATGCCCATCAATGACAGACTGGATAAAGAAAATGTGGTACATATACACCATGGAATATTATGCAGCCATAAAAAAGGATGACATCCTGTCCTTTGCAGGGACATGGATGAAGCTGGAAGCCATCATCCTCAGCAAACTAACACAGGAACAGAAAACCAAACACCACATGTTTTCACTCATAAGTGGGAGTAGAACAATGAGAACACATGGACACAGGGAGGGGAACAACACATACTAGGGGTGGGGGGCAAGGGAAGGGAAAGCATTAGGACAAATACCTGATGTATGCGGGGCTTAAAACTTAGATGATGGGTTGATAGGAGCAGCAAACCACCATGGCACATGTATACCTATGTAACAAACCTGCATATTCTGCACATGTATCCTGGAACAGAAAGTAAAATAAAAAAAGAAGAAAACAATGATTTCAATATGAAATTTCTATCTGAAACCTTTGCACTGTTAGTTTGCCTTATAAACCATTTATATACATGTGGCAGAAAAAACAACTTCATCCTAGGTTTGGACTATATCACTTTAAAAATCTCAAGAAGAGCTGTGGTAATCAAATAAGTTTAGTACCGTATTGAGTGTTTCCATATTTCCTTCTGGCTTCTGAGTACATACATGCAAATCTGCTCATCAGACGTGAAACTCTACATTTTAAAAGAGGAAAGATATTTCTCGGTCAGAGCATGGCTCATCAAAAGACACCGTTTTTCAAGCCTGAGGTTTAATGGCTTGCAGCTTATTCTGAGGCTCCCTAGTGCCAGCATCCTGTCCTCCCCCTAAATATTTGTGTGTTCTCCACCCTCCAGACTGCTGTTGCTGCATGCGGCCCTATCATTCCCAGAAACCTCCGGGTAATAGTAATGTCAGATCTTTTCCATGTACCAGATATTTAGCTTAATTTTCCCATTTTTCAGGGGAAATAAGAAAGAACAACACTGCACTGACCGCTAATCTGTCCCAAGTTTCTTAAAAATGTCTGATATAGTGATGCTCCAATGATTAATTTCTTGATAATGTATGTTTTAATCACTTTAAAGCCGTATTACTACTTATATATCATTTTAATCAATAATTCATTGGAACAAACTAGCTAAATAGAATTTATAAGTATATGAAATAACATAAATTTGATCACAGTGTAAGGTCTTAGGATTAACTAGCATTCATACTCAAGATCATCAGTGGAAAAAACTAAACAGTAGACAGCATCTGAAAAACTAGCTTTTCTGACTTAGAAGAGGCCATGAATGATTTAGATTTGTTCAATTTTTTACATTCCTCACTCCTCACTTACATGAAAATAAATCAGGTTACTATAAGCTTTTGGAAAATAATACACCCCTGTGGACTCGAAAACAGCACATGCTTGATGGCCTCTTTGGGATCTGGAGCACCCTGCGTGAGCGATCTTCCTAGGTGTCTCCACAGCAAAGCCTGGCTCTTCCAGGAGTGCATCCAGACCCCATAAATGACCCTCCAGGTGAACATGACTTGCTAGTTTCACCTAGTCAAAAACACATATCTAAATCCTTGAGAAATGATGCTATTTGGCCACAAAGCCAAAACAAATAAAATACTCATCACATTCTCCATTAATGCATTTGACACAAATTGCATTTAAGCTGAACTACAGTGTGATCACATAGCCAGTTGATAGCAGCTGTTTGTGCACACTGCTCACTTATGCTCTGGTTTTATTGTTGAAATCATTCTACACAAATAGATGAATCTTCCCATGTTGAGAAATAAACTTGGTCTTAATGGAAAAAGTCAAGAGGTCACAAAATGGTACAATTAATTCAGCACTTCTGTCTCCTAGTGACTGTGTGGCAACAAATTATGAAGTGCAATTATGCTTATAGAACATCAGAGCATTTGACAAATGCAGTTCTGTCAAGGCAAATCATTCAGAAATGTCTTTGGCTTTAGATTGAATTATTTGTGGGTTCATCTGGTGCTTTGTCATTACATGTACACATGTGAGGTGGCTTCACGGGCAGGATTTTGGTGGGATGTCAAATCTAAGAAGGAAAGAAGAATGGCTATTGATATAGGGCCAGTGTTTTGCACTTATTTAAGAAATGACTGGGCCACAAGGTGGCTCATGCCTGTAAACTCAGCACTTTGGGAGGCCGAGGCAGGAGGACTGCTTGAGCCCAGGAGTTTGAGAAGAGCCTGGGCAACATAATAAGACCCTATCTCTATAAAAATAAGAAAATTTGCCAGGCATGGTGGTGCATGCTTATAGTCCGAGCTACCTAGGAGGCTGAAGCAGGAGGATCCCTTAAGCCCAGGAGTTCAAGGCTTCAGTGAGCTATGATCACATATTGCACTCTAGTCTGGTAACAGAGGAAGACCTTGTCTTTAAAAAAAAAGAGCGTTGAGCATGGTGGCTCATGCCTGTAATCCCAGCACTTTGGGAGGCCGAGGTGGGTGGATCACGAGGTCAGGAGTTTGAGACCATCCTGGCCAACATGGTGAAACCCTGTCTCTACTAAAAATACAAAAATTAGCTGGGCATGGTGGTGCA
>NW_012118043.1:8913156-8914633 GCF_000951035.1 Colobus angolensis palliatus
AGAATCTTCACGTGTCCTAATTAAATAATTTATTGTTGGCCAGACATGGTGGCTCTTGCCTGTAATCCCAACACTTTGAGAAGCGAGGTGGGCAGATCACTTGAGGTCAGGAGCTTGAGACCAGCCTGACTAACATGGTGAAACCTCGTCTTTACTAAAAATACAAACATTAGCTGGACATGGTGGCAAGCACCTGTAATCCCAGCTATTTGGGAGGCTGAGGCAGAAGAACAGCTTGAATCCAGGAGGCAGACGTTGCAGTGAGCTGAGATCGCGCCACTGCACTCCAGCCTGGGAGACACAGTCTGTCTAAAAAAAAAAAAAAAAAAAAAAAAAGACGACGGAGCGAGAGTCTGTCTCAAAAAAAAAAAAAAAAAATTACTGTTGGCAGCAGGAATTCACCCTGGACGACATGAAGGTGTTTTAAAACAAATACACCCAGCCACATCTTGCCCATATCTGGGCTGAAGGCATCTCCCCAGGAGACTCAGGCTCTCTGTCAGAGCTCAGCTGAGGCACCTCCTTCTTGGAGTAGCCTTCCCTGTTCTCCTCTGTTCAGGTGTTTTCCTCTGTCACTGCTTTCCTCTGTCACTGTAGGAACACACTACTTTTTTCAACTGCCTGCACCAGCTCCTGTCTCTCCCTGTTCCCCATATTCCTCTATTTCAGTTGCCCCTTGTATAGTGAAAGGCAGAGCAGATGGCTGTGGACTGGCTAAGCCTCCATAACTCTGGGCAGTTAGGTGGGATGTACATATGTCATTCTATATCCTAAGTGGAAAACATTATTCTTCAAATGTGCTTTTGTCAAATATGTCTCATCGTAAGCAGCAGCCAGACTGTGTGTGGAAAGGCAGATTTGAGGGGACTGAATTAGGGTGCTTGTAGCTCTTATATCCTGTAGTCCAAGTGCTAAGCTCCCTGGAAGAAGGAGAAAGTAGGGTCAATGAAGCTATTTGCTGGGGTTATCTAGAGGAGTTAAGGGCTGGAGGAAACCTGTTACCTTAATCCTCCTTAACCCATCTACATGGCCCAGTCTAATCAATCGCTCTTAACATCAGAAACTTTAAACCAAACCAAACCAAAATAGTCCTCTTTGTTAGTGCAGCAAACAAAGAAAGTGGCAAAGATGCTTAGCTGCACCATCCCTAATCTTCCTGGGTCTTGTCCAGGATGAATGTAACTGTTGACAGACATGATGGTGATGACCCTTCAGACAGCTGCTGGACTCTGCCCCTTCAGAGACTTTAGCACATCTTCTGATTAGCAGGATGCAGTATGAAAGGATACTATAGGACCAAGGCGTTCCTTCTTTCCTTTCTCTCTTTTCCTTCCTTCCTTCCGCCCTCCCTTTCTCCCTCCCTCCTCTCTTCCTTCTTTCTTTTCTTTTCTTTCTTTCTTTCTTTCTTTCTTTCTTTCTTTCTTTCTTTCTTTCTTTCTTTCTTTCTTTCTTTCTTTCTTTCTTTCTTTCTTTCTTT
>NW_012118043.1:8914828-8936206 GCF_000951035.1 Colobus angolensis palliatus
CTTCCTTCCTTCCTTCTTTCCTTCCTTCTTTCTCTTCTTTCTATTTTTCTCTTCTTTCTTTTTCTTTCTTTCAAGACAGGATCTTGCTCTGTCACCCAGGCTGGAGTCCAGTGGCGCGATCATAGCCCACTGCAGCCTCTGCCTTCTGGGTGCAGGTGATTCTTCCACCTCAGCCTCCAGAATAGCTGGGACTACAGGAGTGTGGCTCATTTCTTTTTTGTTTCTTTTTCCTATTTATTTATTTATTTATTTGAGATGGTGTCTTGCTCTGTTGCCCAGGCTGGAGTGCAGTGGTGACATCTGCTCACTGCAACCTCCACCTCTCAGGTTCAAGTGATTGTCCTGCCTCAGCCACTAGAATATCTGGGATTACAAGCCTGCACCACCATGCCTGACTAATTTTTGTATTTTTGGTAGAGACGGGATTTCACCATGTTGGCCAGGCTTGTCTGGAACTCCTGGCCTCCCAAAGTGCTGGGATTACAAGTGTGAGCCACTGTGTCTCTTTACAATGTTTTTCTCCTTAGGGTAGTTATTCCAGAAGCTGGTGACTATTTCTTATTGGCTGATTTGTACCTAAGGCCCACCTAGGAGAAGCAGGAGTCTAAATTTTATTGGCTCTACTGCCTTATATTCCTTAGTAAGTTTGGTAAAACACTGAAAGTGTTCTCATGTAAGTACCTGATGCCCGGTGAAAGCTTGCTACGTTTGCTCCTACGTTTATTCACGATAATTAGCCCACACAATGGGCCTCTTTATCTCCGAAAGCATAATATAATCACAAACAACATTTTGCCAAAGTCCCTGTACAACTTGGCAAGAAGGAAGACAGAGGGGAGACCCATTTTGTTTTAATTGGGCTACCCACCTCGCTGCCACCCACCAGGGTTTTCAGGTGTGATGTGGGTGGGGATTGGGGGGAACTTCAGATGGCTGGAAGGCTGGAAGACTGAGCAAAGGTGTGATTCAGGGACTTTACAGAATGCAGGGAAGAATTTAATTGTTTGGAGGATTTGGTATAGGAGATAAAGCTGGAAAGGCATGTTGAGGTTATACTGTGTAAGGTGCTGAATTGGGTGGACAGTGAGTGAATCATTAAGTGTCAGAGTTGGTGCTATGATTTAGAGATTAGTTTGATGATGGTATGCAGATTCATGTAATCTGTTACCATTTCAACTC
The DNA here is from genome assembly GCF_000951035.1 of Colobus angolensis palliatus. NCBI lineage: Eukaryota > Metazoa > Chordata > Mammalia > Primates > Cercopithecidae > Colobus > Colobus angolensis. The sequence continues at coordinate 8,916,008 of NW_012118043.1, forward strand.
CAGCAACAGAATGGTGAGCCCTGTTGGAGGAGTTTTTATAACTCTGCAGATAACACTAAAAATGCACTGTATTCCATCTCAGGCTGCTTAGCAACTCTTCTGTGTGCCATCAGTCTGCTCCTTTTATGCTCCCCATAGTAAACTATCCATTTCCCTATTAAAAACTATCTCCTATGGCCCTTGGAAATTTCTATTCAGTAGGTCTGTAAAAGCTCCTTAATTGATGCTGGTATGAATTTCTCACTAAAACCAGAAGGGAAGGTGAACGTTGTGGGGAAACAAAACAAACAAGCAAAAAACCCAAAAAACAAAAACAAACAAACAAACAGAAACCCTCAAGCAACACAAACATGAGCAAAGGAATGCCTCTGGCTTGCATTCAAGAAAGTTCACTTCAGATGGAGAGTGAAGAAGGAGTAAGTGTGAGGGATAATACCTGTGGCAGGGAGAAGCAAGAGAGAGATGAGGCTCTGGGATCATGCATTGCCAATGGAGATGGAGGACAGGGAATAAATGCACAAGTTGTTTAGAAGATGAAATCTACAGGATGTAGATTGTGGGTTGGTTATGAAGGTTGAGAGAGCAAGAGTAATATCCCAGATTTCTGACTTGAGTGACTGGTGAATGGTCGTACCATTAGGAAACTCAAGATGAAGAACAGTTTGGGAGGAAGATGAGTTATTTCTGGAATTTGTGGAAAGATTGTCTTCAGGTTCTATTTACATTAAAAAATTTTATTGCTTGAAGATAATCTGGTAATTTTGAAGACAATCTGCTGTGACTGCCAAAGTAGTTTTGATAAAAAAGTTGCTTGTTTTGTTGAGTTGTCACTTCTTAGGCACTTCTGTGGTGGAAGTGCTCTAACTCAACTCTTCTCCAAAGTGGACGTGCTTTGACATTGTTATTTTAAAAACTTCTAAACACACCATCTCCATGTCCAAGCCTTCTAGGTTGATTTGGAAAGAACCAAATCTTTCCATGTATCTCACATATGTTTTTGTGTGTTACCACCTTCCACACCTTTATACCTTATCTTGGTGTTGATGCTTCATTTATGATTCTGGTGCTGGCTTAATGGCTTGACTCTTTGGGATGTAAATACTTACATCATGAAACTAGAGGAAACATATAGGTCTGTGTAATTCTTTGTTCTTAAACCTGGAACATGAAACAATAGCTTCTCTATTCCTGCCTTGGCCAAAGGTATGTTGTACTTCCTTATCTGCTTCAGCTGCCCCATGGGGGACTGACATTTAATAAGCCACATTTTACTGGGGGGTAGAATGACTGTATTTCAATAGCAGAACAAGTCCTGCTGTTTCTTCCTAACTGCCCAAGTGTAACTGGCTCACTTAGTCCTTCTGCTATGGTGTCAAGCTAGAGGCTGGCTAGAGGCATCCATGCAGTTTCCTGGGAAATGAAATTACGACTTGTTCTGGGCTCTTAGATATCACTACAGGAATATCTGGGACTATGGGTCCCAAGATCCGGGTCTTTGGTTGAAAGTGGGAAATGTCACCTTGGTCTCATGCCAGGCTATGTTCCCCACTCCAGTTTTGGCTGGAAAGCCCTGCGTTGGGAGACTGTGGGTACTGATTAGTAAAATCAGTACTTCTTCCCTTTCAAGTAGTGTCCTGTGTGTGCTCCATGGTCAAGAAGAGGATATAATTGGGTATCTCAAAGCCCTAACAGCCTGAATGTGTGTGACTGTCTTGGAAAGCACAGGACTAAGTGAGATTATGATATATGGTGCAACCTGGCTCACACTTCTCTACTGTTTTTGAATATTCGCACTTAACCCCCAGCTCTAAATCCAGCCTTATGTTATCCTCTGTCCAAGGGGTTGGATTTCTTGGGCTTAAAAAATACCATTTACCATGTCTAGGTCTGTGATCCCCTGGATGCTTCTTGCTGTTCACCTACTGCCTGCTAAAGTTTGGTCCTCATCCCAGTTAGACTGGCACCCAAGTTCTGAATTCTGCTTTGACCTCAGTTTATGGTGCTTACCCCTTTGAGCTGACCCTATTTCAATTATTTCTGGATTTAAGTGCCCTCTGCTTGCAGCAGGATGGGTGACCTCTGGCTTTGCTCTTGTGATTAGAAAGCAGATCCCTCCCTGGACCTGGGTGTCTGCATAAACCTTTCATTTGCACTCTGCTTCCAGCAGACAAGCCTAGCTTGTGCCCACTAAAAAACAACCCTCAGAGTTGGCTTCATTCTTCAGCCTGTGGAAGGGGAAACTCTGGTCCTGAGGAAGAAGAGAGATTGAATTGATGATCTTGACCTTAAGTGGTAGCATAAAGAGACTTAGAACTAGAATAAGAATTTCCAGTCATTAGTTGTTCACTTGTCAAATGTTTACCTAACATAGGCATTTCGTCAGCTATGTTATATGTTATTAGTGCTATGAGGTGAAATGAGGCAGGGAGCTCCCAGTGGAGTAGGAAATACTTTCTCTACAACCTGATAAATCATCAGATAGGACTAAGGTAGACACCTGAAGGAGAAGGTGCACCTCATCCAGTCTTGGAGTTGGAGGGCATGGTGTTGGTCAAAACCAAGTTGAGAAGAATTGAGTAAGAGTTAGTTAGATGAAGAGAGGAAGGAAAGGATTCTGGGCAGAGGAAACAGCATGGGCAAAGCAATAGAGGTGAATTTGGTACAAGAATGGTTGACTGGGGGAAGTCATGAGACGTTCGGCTCTGGACAGCTTTAAGAAAGCATCATATCTGAATGACCTGGGACATGTGTGTGGAATGTGTGATGCCCAAAGCCAGAGTAAGCCCCACATAATTTCTCAGGGTCACTGTAGACCTGAAGATTATGCTCAGCATTTTTTCCCTGACATCTAAGTTTTTTAAACCCCTTGAGCTTCTCAGAAATTTAGATGACAAATCCAACACATCAGCCACTTGGCCGTGGGTAGTGCCTTCAGGATTTTTGGTGAGCACTAAATTTCCCACAATGAAAATAAAACTCCACCTGCTTTCTGCTACTTCTCTCCTGAAAGGGTGGACACTGTAAACAAATGTTCTGGTTGCATCCTTCATTTGTGTGTATGCATGAAACACATTGTATTTGTTATCTACCATTTCTTAGTAAGAAGACACCCTTCCTCCTTCCCAGCTCTGTGTTGGGGCCCATTAATTAGAATAAGCTTTATTTAGCAAGCTTAGAATTCCTTCTTTTCTGCTCCTCTTCTCCTGCTACACCTCTCTTGGTTTCTGAAAGCAAGGACAGGTCACTCGCTTTTGTCATGAGCATTTGGATGAAGTGTTCTGATGAATACACATATGTGTATACACAAAGGCATGAAAACCCATTTTTAATTGGAAGTGTTTTGTTTTCCTTGGGTTTTTTAACTTTAAATGGAGCTCACACTCCCCCTCTTAGGCTGGTCTTCCGGGCTGCTTTATTTCTCTGTGTCCGTGCTTTCATGGTGCAGCATAATAGCTTTTGTTTCAGAAGTACAAGGCAGGAAGACCCCTAATGCCAGAGGTCTGCATTATATCCATAACGGTAGATTTGGATGGCAAAGCAGAGGTTGGGGGAAGGTGAGAGCAAGTGTTTTCCATTGGTGAGCTGGAGTGCTTCTAGCAACATGGGCACAATGGGCGCCATTCTGAGGACAGAACAGGCTCTGGCGGCAGAGGCACTGACACACTCACTCACATCCCACACAGTGGGCCCTATGCTGCAACCTTGCCCAACACAATGGCACCTACTTCTTGAGGTGATTGTTACAGGACAAAAAGAACTTTGTTTGCTGTGTATCCACTGAGACTTGTGTGTTAATATTTCTTTCTTCAAAAAAAAAAAATTTCGTTTTCCCTTTCTTTTCTTTATTTCTCTCTCCAAAGTGAATAGACTACGGTGAATTTCAGCCTTGCTTCCAGAATCAGGAAATCCAATGGAGAACCTGAAATGGTTGGTGGGAAAAGAAGAGAGTGGATGGAGGTAAAAAAAATTAAAGATGCTCTCAGTTGTTGCATCTGTTTAATGATATTATTAATGAGGTAGGGGAAACCATGGCGGAGGTGTCCATCTCAGGCCTGGAGCCCACGAGGAGCGAGGACCAATAAGGGCTTGGGCTTCTGGAGCCACACTAATGAGTGGTTAATGGCTCAGGGCAGGGCCCCACTGAGTGAGTTGCTCCTCTACCAGTTGAGAACTTAAGCCCAGAAATCCTTATTGTCTCCTTCTGGAGATACCCCCCTGCTATGGAGACAAATTGACTTTGTGTAAGGATCAGTACTTGTGGAAATGCCAATGCCATTAGGAGTATTTACATTTATTTTTTCAAATTTTATTGCTTATTTAAAAATGTTTACTCTCATAATTTGTTTTCTTTTAGTTTGTTTTCAGTCAGGCAGCAGTACAAAGCCCCCGTTATGTTTTGAATTAGTGTTGGCTTGGTTAAGGTAGTTTTTAGTTTACCAGACAAAAATGATCTATGGTCACCTAACCAGCATCAAGAAAACACTATTTGGAGCCAAGCATTGCAACAAGACCTTGAGAACTAGTCTAACTAACATTTTGATCAAAATCTTCTGGATTTTGATGCCGTCGTTTTATGTGGCATCATTACAGTCAATTAGTGGATTAGTTTAATGGAAAAAAAAGGCCATTGGTTATTCCGCCCATCTTTCAAACCCTAGTTCATATCCTGCCTTCCCTAAGGAACCTTCTTTAACTTCTCCAGCCCCATGGTGTACTGTCATCCTCTTGAGGGTTCTCCTTACAGGTAATTAAAGATGGCAGAAGTTTTTACCTAAAGTGAAGAAACATGAAGGCATAATGAAAAAAGGAATTAAAGTAAAGCCTGTTTAGTCAGTACCAGAGTTCCCTATCCTCCTTATTGCCCCCAAGGAGATTTGCCAAAGCCGTAGCCTTATATTAATAAAAACTCTAGATCCAATCTGACTAATTCTGATCACAGACAAGCCAATTTGTCCTAGTATAGCTGCTTTCTCAGAAGGGAAAACACAAAACAGTTTTAAAAAATTAAGTTGCTCCAACTAGTTATATCCCAAATAACCTAGGGCCCATATAGGGTCCTAGGTTATTTTGGATATAAATCTCAAGTATAATATAGAATGTCCACTCAAAAGCCTGTTGTTTCCTCCTCAATGCTCTACTGGGAAGTGGAGAAATTATGTGATAGGGCCTTTATGAGAGTCTTCAGATTTAGAAACACTGGTTTTGGCTGTGGCCATAGTTACCTGAGAGATTATTACAGTTTTCTCTTCAGATCTCTCTCTCTCTCTCTTTTTTTTTTTAATAAAAAGGACCATTTATTAAAATATATAGTCACAGTAACTGTATCTAGTATGTTGAGACAGACTTCCTTTCTGGGCTTAATCTGTAACCATTAAGGAAGCAATGTAGTGTTGGAGTGAAGAGGGGGCTCCCGGATTTGAATCACAGCTCCATCTCTAGTAGCTATGTGACCTTAGACAAATTAGCTATGATCAGGGTTTTACATCCAGGGTTTTACATTTCCTATCTGTGAAGTGGGGATAATGACAGTGTAAGGGGTAGCTGTGGAATCATATGGAAGCATTAAAAGGGTGCCTGCAACCTAGTAAGTAAGCTTCGATACATGTTAACTGCTGTGAATGCAGATCAATAGGCATCAAAAGCCCCTAAACAAGTCTTTTTTTTCATTTTCATATGTTTTAATATTTCTTTAGTGAATTAAATCATACAATTATGTGTTATATAATTTCCTTTGTTGTATTTATGAGTAATATGGATTTTTATAGATTTGGGTTTTGAGTCTTCTATAGCTTTCAATTTGTCTGTAATCCTTTTAATTTTTAAAAAACTTATTCCTTTTCCTTTTATTCATTTTAAAAGCCTGCCGTTGACATATATGAGTGACTTCTTTTTTTTGTTTTGTTTTGTTTTGTTTGAAGCGGAGTCTCGCTCTGTCGCCCGGGCTGGAGTGCAGTGGCGGATCTCAGCTCACTGCAAGCTCCGCCTCCCGGGTTTACGCCATTCTCCTGCTTCAGCCTCCCGAGTAGCTGGGACTACAGGTGCCCGCCACCTCACTCGGCTAGTTTTTGTATTTTTGGTAGAGACGAGGTTTCACCATGTTAGCCAGGATGGTCTCGATCTCCTGACCTCGTGATCCATCCATCTCGGCCTCCCAAAGTGCTGGGATTACAGGCTTGAGCCACCACACCCGGCCTATGAGTGACTTCTTTTAGCAGTATCTGTTTTCCTTTATCTCCCAGTGTAGTCTGTTCTCTTAAGTAATTTTGTTTTACTTTCTTCTCTTAAAATATTTTGCTTTCATTCTAGTATCTTTGTTTTGAAGTTTTATTTAACCAATATTTGTAAGTATTTTATAACCCATTCATTTATAAAATTATTGGATAATTTTTCTTTTTTACTTTCGGTTCAAGGGGTACATGTGCAGGTTTGTTACATGGGCCGATTGCATGTTGTAGGGGTTTGGTGTACAGATAACTGTCATCCAGGTAATCTGCATAACACCCAATAGGTAGTTTTTCAGTCCTTACCCTTCTTCTACCCTGCACCATCAGGTAGGCCACGGTGTCTATTGCTGTCTTCTTTGTGTCCATGTGTACTTGATGCCTAAATGAGTCTTGTCAATGTTCCTTCTTGCTGTTGATGATTTTCCTTCACCCCAAATCACCAGTTAGTTACGAAAAGACAACCTAGTTTGCTCTTGTAGCCTTTTCTGCGGCCAGGAAGGTTGGCTGCATCCTTTTATTTCCTTGCTCATGGGTGATGCAGGAGGGGTAATTCTAGTCCACCAGTAACTGAGCTACTTATTCCTGTGACCACTTTTTCCAAACAGAAAAGGATTTTTCAGTGACTTTACTAATAAGCTGCCTTTCTAATTTCTGGTCAATCCATTATTTTAATAACAAAGCTTACATTTGCTTGTTAAACATTTCACTGCAGTCCTGAATCACAGATTTGGCTCAGAAGTTTAAAAAAAGCTAAATAAAATATATAAATACCTGGCATCATAATAATTTATAAATGTTTTATTATGATGACTTTTTAGCTAATGCAAATAGTCTCTTTTATGGAATCAGTTTGAACGTGGGGATTCTGGTCAAGGGTAGAATTCCTGCCCATCCTCCTTCAAAGGAAATGTGTAATATTAATCTAAAAAAAGAGAATGTGAATGCATATTTATAAGATATATAAAAAAGCTGCACATTAATTTTAATGAAACATCAAAGCAAAATATGAAATATAGTAAAAACTTTATACATATAAGCAAAGGGTAAGTACATTTAGGTGGTGGGGTTGAGGAAGAGAAATAGAACACATGTGAGAAACTGGGTGATAGTCTGTGGGTGAGACTGGACTTGTGGAGCTGCCAGTAATGGAAAAGAGGCTGCTTCAAGGACAGGAGAAGGGAGAGAATGTGCCCATAAGATGCCCCAGAGCAAAGGTTAAGAGATGCTCCAGTTCTTCCATGCTTCTGATTCAGGCTGACTACAGGTGATGTCACCAAAGTTAATCACCTGGAAATTCCTTTCTAGGGTCTCTTTCCTAACTCTACTATGAGAACAGAATTAAAAGGGATGGTATAGACCTAAATGAAAGGTTTCAGGCATTTATAGAACCATCCTTAGGAGATCTTGGTGGATCTGAATGTAACAGCACAGTGGCAAAGAGGCAAATGGATCTACCATTCTATGTAACAGTTACACCTTTGATACATTATTTACCCCCTTTTTAGCTTCAGTTCTCTCATCTATAAACTGGGAATAAGTTGCAACTACTTCCCAGAATTGTTGAGAGGATGGTTCCAGAGCCTACAGCTCAAGGTCTGACATACAGGAAGAGCTCAATAAATATTGATTAATTATTATCATCATCATCAAATAGAAGAACCAAACTGTGAGCATCTTTATGGCTTAATGCATTGTATATTATTAATACTTAATGTATTTAATCTAGAACTCCTTGACTCTCCATTTGGCACTTTGCCATTCCTATGCCCTACCCAGTGAGAACACCAGGCTGGTGGTGGGCATTTCCACCTCGATCTTTTGAAAATACTTTTCCTTTGAATACCAATAAATTAGGCTCATATTTGAAATGAAAATATCATCAGATAAATTATGAAAAAACTCTAGGCACTGAGTCTTGGTCAAGAGTGGACCTGCATGCCAGCCCTAGCCAAATGAATTGTCTTTCACCCAAGAAAGGTTGATGCATTGATGAGATATATATCATGTTGATCTCTAAGTCCTAGAGACCATCAAAGGTATCTTGATGTTAAAGATATCACTATTTTAATGATCTCTGCTGAAGAGTATTAAAAAAAAGCTGTGCTTTCAGACCTTAAGACTTATTGCTTGTATTTTCACAGCTTTCTTAAAGTAAAAAGGGGTGTTGTGGAAAATGATAAAATTTATCATTTATAGCGAAATATTAATGTAGCAGCAGGAGATTCGATGAGGCCATCTATCTATGAGCATTCAGACTTCAAAGGAAGCATAAACATGAAATTAATGGTTTGTCTAGTGTAAGAGACAAATAAATGCAAATGTGGGCTCATTAATATCAAGTGGATGACTTCTTGGTTTATGGGGTTTGGATTGATTTTGTCAAAGGCCAATAGATTTATTTTAAAAAGTCTTTGAAATTTAGCATCCATACACCCATTATTGAGAGAAATAAAACTCACAGCACTCTGGACAGCCTCTTTTCCTCCTCCTCCTTTCCCCCCATCCTAGATGTTGCTTTACTGAGATAAAGTTCTCACATTAGGACTTACTTTCACACTGAAATATGTCCCTTGTAGGAACTGCTATAAACGTCAGCATTTTCCGCAGCATTAGTTTATGGGCAGAGTGAATTTTAATGGCATCATAATCTCGTGGCAATCAATTGCGGTGCTTGGGGAAAAAAAAACCTCCGGGGGTGTCCATTAAATGGGCTTTGCATCACTTTTAATGCTCCAAAATCTTGAAGTCTCTCCCTGTCTTCCCTGTTTGTCTATGGACAAAACAGTTTTTCTCCCCTTCTCCCCCATTTTAGGTTGAAGTAGAGTTAAACATTTAATTTACCATTTAATTCTCTGACAAGGAAAAAGCCTTGTCTTTTATCTTTCACTTGAATGAGGGCCTGAATCTGTTGGCTTTGATAGAGTATGAGAAACCAAGGCAGGAGTTTGGGTGGGTTTTTAGCTCTTTCCAGACTGGCAAATGCTCTGTCGTGAAATGTAGCTGTTGTGGTTGTCAAGTAACCCCAAGTGGAGTGGAATGATGCTGTGATGGTACCCACATACAGTGGCTCCCACTCTTTCTGAGCCTGTTCTCTGTGAGGTCCATGTCTATCTCTACCTCCAATTCCAATGTAGTTTGCGTATCTATTGCTATATATCACATACACGAATGTGCAGCACAGATAGCATATGGGTTATGATTATTTAAAGTGAGTTTTCCATTTTCAGTCTTCTCTTTTTGCTCAGTTTTTCACCTTCTAAAGACAACATGGATTACATATCTAATACTCTGTTCTGAGTTTTTCAGGTTAACTGTATTCATATTTCTTAACCATTTTGCGACACTTTCTTGCTTCAAAATCTCTGATGCTGCTTTAAGATTTGTATGCACAACAAGCTAGTTTGAGAAAATAAAGTGTTAATGACTTGGTTCTATAGTTGGTTCTCCACAAAACTTGAAAGTGATGGAAATAATAATACTCTCTGAGAGTTAAATTGGAAAGTTAACATACGATGAACAAGAATAAAGATATGCAAGGTAACCAGAAAGACGAGTAGGTTCTGAGGTCACACTAAACCTGGTTTAGTGTGTTTATTTATTAATGATCAATAAATGTGTCAATTCGGTGGTCAGCTACAAGAGTGGAGAAAAAAGAATACCACCAAAACAAAAGTAGGTGTTCTCATTCCAGTCCCATCTGTGGGAGAAAAACTGTAGCCAAATGATAGAGACAATTTTTACTGTGAAATGTCTGCATCAGCATACATCCGTTAGGGCCATTTGTGAAAGCCACTGTTTAGAATGTCTTAAAATCTGCAAATCCCCTTTTCTGAGAATCTTTTTTACCCACTCACAAGCCTGGGCTTGTCCAGAGTTGATTGCACCAAGATAGGGCCTCTGATCCAAGTTCATCTCATTGAAATTTGGCTCCTGCAAATTTGGATGGTGATTCTAGATAGCCTCAACTGACCCCTTCAATTGAGGATATAAAATTCAGTAGCATTGAGGTGATTGTGTTTGGTCAGGAGCATGCTTAAGTAGTAAAAATGACTCAGCAGAAAGAAAGAGAAAGATGAAAAAGGGATATTAAATGAGAAGTAGAGACATGAAGGTTGGGAGAGAGATGGTGGAGGCAGAGCTTGGGATCCTGAGGCTTTTCAGTTTTATTCCTAATGAAGCCAGGCTTAGAGATACCTCAGTTCCTTATAAATACTTCGTCTCTCATTTTAACTAGCTGAAGGGACCTTTGGTACCTGATGAGGGAGAGGCCATTTGATCTGTCTACAAGGGAGAGGCCATTTGATCTGTCTACATAACTGCCTTAAGGGTCTTCACTGCTCAAGCAGCCTCTGATTATCACCAGGTCTCCAATTAGAGCCTGCTTTTAGGGAGAAGATGAGCTCTTTATGCTGACATGAGCTTTCCATTTTGGGCTCAAGAAAGCTATTGTGCACACCTCTTCCAAGCTTTATGTTCAACTGCAGAGTATACATACCTTTGTGTGGACACTTGGATTTTTTTTCAGCCTCTACTGATTACTCAGTTCCAAAGCCACTTTCACATTTTTAGGTATTTGTTATAGCTGTACTTCACTTCTCGGTACCAAAATTTGTTTTAGTCACCTTGGGCTGCTATAACAAAATGCCAGAGACTGGGTGGCTTAAACAAGAGACATTTATTTCTCCCCATTCTGGAGGCTGGGAAGTCTAAGATCAAGTGCGGGTCACTTCTGTTCCTGATGAGGGCCCTCTTCTGGCTTGCAGATCTCTGCCTTCTACCAGTTGGAAAAACAGCACAATAGATTTTTAACAAAGGGGCCAAGATGACTCAATGAAAACAAGATACATTTTCCAACAAATAGTACTGGAACAATTGAATATCCATTTGTAAAAAAATAAAATTCAGCCTGTACTTCACACCATATATAATACTTAAAATATAGACCTAAATGTAAGACCAATAACTATACCACTTCTAAGAAAATATAGGAGAAATTCTTTGTGATCTTTGGTTAGGCAAATAATTTTTAGATAGGACACAAAAAGCAGGAATCATAAAAGAAAAATTCAATAAATTAGATTTCATCAAAATTAAAACATATGCTATTCAAAAGACAATATTAAAATAAAAAGCCACTGACTGAGAGAAAATATTTGTGAAACACATATCTGATGAAGGATTTAAATCCAGAATATACAAAAAAACCTATTATAACTTGATAATAAAAAGCCAATCTTTTAAAGAATAGGTGAAAAGTTTGAATAATTACTTCACAAAGACAATTGGTCAATAGCATCACTCATTGGGGATATGCTAATTAAATCCACAGTGAGATTCTGGAAAAGGTAAAATTACAGGAACAGAAAACAGATCAGAACTTGGGATGTAGAGAAGGGTTGAAAACAAAGGGACAATACTGCAAAGGAATGTTTCTGATGATTGAACTATTGTGTATCTTGATGTGGTGGTTACAAGAATATATGAATTTTCTTCACAGAATTGGAAAAAAATACTTTAAACTTCATTTGGAACCAGAAAAGAGGCCGCATAGCCAAGACAATCCTGGGCAAGAAGAACATAATTGGAGGCATCATGCTACCTGACTTCAAACTATACTACAAGGCTACAGTAACCAAAACAGCATGGTACTGGTACCAAAACAGATATATAGACCAATGGAACAGAACAGAGGCCTCAGAAATAACTCGACACAGCTACAATCATCTGATCTTTGACAAACCTGACACACAGAAGCAATGCGGAAAAGATTCCCTATTTAATAAGTGGTGCTGGGAAAACTGGCTAGCCATAAGCAGAAAACTGAAACTGGACCTCTTCCTTACACCTTTTACAAAAGTCAACTCAAGATGGAGCAAAGACTTAAATGTAAGACCTAAAACCATAAAAATCCTAGAAGAAAACCTTGGCAATACCATTCAGGACATAGACATGGACAAAGACTTCATGTCTAAAACACCAAAAGCAATGGCAACAAAAGCCAAAATTGACAAATGAGATCTAATTAAATTAAAGAGCTTCTGCACAGCGAAAAAAAAAAAAAAACTATCATAAGAGTGAACACGCAACCTTCAGAATGGGAGAAAATTTTTGCAATCTGTCCATCAGACAAAGGGCTGATACCCAGAATCTACAAAGAACTTAAACAAATTTACAAGAAAAAAGCAAACAACACCATCAAAAAGTGGGCAAAGGATATGAACAGACACTTCTCAAAAGAAGACACTTAGGCAGCCAAAAGATGTATGAGAAAATGCTCATCATCACTGGTCATTAGAGAGACGCAAATCAAAACCACAATGAGATACCATCAAAGGCCAGTTAGAATGGTGACCATTAAAAAGTCAGGAAACAACAGGTGCTGGAGAGGTTGTGGAAAAATAAGAATGCTTTTACACTGTTGGTGGGAGTGTAAATTAGTTCAACCATTGTGGAAGACAGTGTGGTGATTCCTCAAGGATCTGGAACTGGAAAGAACCATTTGACCCAGTAATCCTATTACTGGTCATATACCTAAAGGATTATAAACCATTCTACAATAAAGACACATGCACACGTATGTTTACTGTGGCACTATTCACAATAGCAAATACTTGGAGCCAACCCAAATGTCCATCAATGATAGACTGGATCAAGAAAATGTGGCACATATATACCATGGAATACTATGCAGCCTTAAAAAGGATGAGTTCATGTCCTTTGCAGGGACATGAATGAAGCTGGAAACTATCATTCTCAGCAAACTATCACAGAACGGAAAACCCAACACTGCATGTTCTCACTCATAAGTGGGAGTTGAACAAGAAGAACATGTGGACACAGGGAGGGGAACATCACACACTGGGGCCTATTGGGGGTTGGGCGGTTAGGGGAGGGATAACATTAGGAGAGATGCCTAATGTAGGTGATGGGTTGATGGGTGCAGCAAACCACCAGGGCACATGCACACTTACGTAACAAACTGCACATGTAACCCAGAACTTAAACTATAATAATAATAAAAGAATATATGAATTTGCCAAAACTCAAATAACTGTACACCAAAAAGAGTGAATATTGCCATAAATGAAAGAATGAATAATTTGAAAACACATGTTGAGATACCTCTAGGCACTTATTAGAATGACTAAGCTGAAATTTTCAAAATAGCCAGCAAAAAACTGAAAATATCTGACATACCAACTGTTGATACAGATGTATAATTGGAACACTCATATATTGGTAGCAAAACTTAGGCAAGTAATTTAGTAATGTCTAGACCTTCACTATCTGATAGGGTAGCCACTAGTCACATGTGGCTATTTAGTACTGGAAATGTGTTGAGCTAAGCTGAGCTATAAGTATAAAATACACATTAATTTTCAAACAATTAGTACAAAAAAACAAAGCATAGGCTGGGCTTGGTGGCTCGAGCCTGTAATCCCAGCATTTTGGGAGGACAAAACGAGAAGATCATTTGAACGCAGGAGTTTTAGACCAGACTGGGCAATATGGTGAACCCTGTCACTACAAAATATACAAAAATTAGCCGGCCCTGGTGGTGCACACCTGCTCAGGAGGCTGAGGTAGGAGGATCACTTGAGCCCAGGAGGTCGAGGCTGCAGTCACCTGTGATTGCTCCACTGTGCTCCTGAGTGACAGAGCAAGAGCCAATCTCAAAAAAATGTATCACTTCTATAATTTTAAAATTTTGCTGTATTTTGAAATAATATTTTGAATATATTGTATTAAATAGAATTTATTATTAAACATGTTTAAAAAACAAAAAAATAAAAATAGCCAGCAATACCTAGTTTTCAGGATACTAAGCATACACTGTTGATGGGAATGGAAAATGGCATAGGCACTTTGGGAGACAGTTTGACAGTTCCTTATAAAAATCAAATGTACATTTACTGTATGACCTAGTTATCTACTTCTGTGTATTTACCCAAGAGAAATGAAAATATATGTCCACATGAAGACCTGTGTACAAATATTTGTTGTAGCTTTATTCATAATCAGCAAAACCTGAAAGAAACCTAGATATCCACTGGTATAAACACACTGCATAGACAGAACTGCACAAATACACTGGGATGTGTCCATACAAACAAATGTTACTAGCAACAAAAATGAGTGAACTGTTGAGAGACACAACACGAATGAATTCCAAAAGCATTATGCTAAGGGAAAGTAGTCAAACATAAAGTCCTATGTTCTGTACAGTTCTATTTATATAAGACTCTAGAAAAACCAAAGCTGTAAGGGCAGAGACCAGGTTAGTGGTTACTAGGGTCTGAAGGTAGGAGAAGTAACTTACAAATGGATACACAGAAACTTTTTGTGGTAACAAATATTCTATATCTGGATTGTGGTGATGGCTGCATGATTGCATATGTTTGTCAAAACACATAGAATTGTGCATCTTTTTTAAAAAGGTGAGTTTTTAAATGTAAATTATACCTCAATAAACCTGACTTTAGAAAAATGCATGATCCATAGTTTCACAAAATATCATGGGGCAATCTCACAAATATAATTTTAAGTGAAAGAAGCAAAAAATACATAAAGTGTGACTTACTAAGTTTCAAAAATATGGAAACTGATATCTCATGATGTTTAGAGATGCATATGTGTATGGCAAAATTATGTTTAAAAAGCAAGAAATTGATTAACATCTAAGTCAGGCTAAAAGTTACCTTTTGGGGAGAGGGAGGAGATTGTCATCCAAGAGAAACATAACAGGGTGGGAAGATGGGCAACGTCTAGCTTCTTGACATGGGTGGTGATATGTGTGTGTTCACTCCATAATTATTTCCTACTTTGTACCTGTATACTTTATGCATTATTCTAAATGTATGTTATATTTTGCAATAAGAAACACTAAATGAAAAGCCGATTCTGTCAACAGCATTTATTAAATCATCTTCCCCCCCACTGAAATGCCACCTCTATCAAATAAGATCTTGTATATAATTAGATCTTCTACTAAATTTTGTACTCTATTCCATTGATATATTTATCTCATTTTATGTTAATATCATTTTAGCCACAGCGACTTTGTAGTAATTTTTAAAATCTACTGGAATAAGTCACCTTTCTGTATCCTTTAAAAATATTTTTGATAATTTTCATGTGATTATTCTTTTTTATATTTATTCTTTTTCTTAATGTTCACAATATACTTTATTTAACCCAATATATACAAATATAACCATTTCAATATCTACTCAATATAAAAAATTACCAATAAGATAGTTCACATTTTTCTTATCATACAACATCCTCAAAGTCTGGTGAGTATTTTACACTGACAGCACATCTTAATTTAGAAGCTAATTTTCATCAGAAATATTTTATCTATATTTAGATTTTATAAAATATATTCTCAAAAACAGCAGAATCACATGCTCAAGCTGTTCAAAACATACTTAAAAGTTTTCTAAAAACAGAATGGAATATCAAAGCATCTTTTTTTCATTTTGTCTAAAAAAAAAACCAGGATACATGTGCAGAACATGCAGGTTTGTTACATAGGCATATGTGTGCCATGGTGATTTGCTGCACCTATTGACCTGTCCTCTAAGTTCCCTCCCCTCACTCCCACCCATCAACAGGCCCCAGTGTGTGTTGTTCCCCTCTCTGTGTCCATGTGTTCTCATTGTTTGACTCCCACTTATGAGTGAGAACATGTGGTGTTTGGTTTTCTGTTCCTTTGTTAGTTCGCTGAGAATGATGGCTTCCAGCTTCATCCATGTCTCTGCAAAGGACATAATCTCATTCCTTTTTATGGCTGCATAGTATTCCATGGTGTATATGTGCCACATTTTCTTTATCCAGTCTATCATTGATGGGCATTTGGCAACCCAAATTCCATGATTTTGGAATTGTAAATAATGCTGTAACAAACATATGTGTGCATGTATCTTTCTAGTAGAATGATTTATATTCCTTTGGGTATCTATCCAGTAATGGGATTGCTGGGTCAAATGATATTTCTGGTTCTAGATCTTTGAGGAATCACTATACTGTCTTCCACAATGGTCAAACTAATGTACACTCCCACTAACAGCATAAAAGTGTTCCTCTTTCTCCACAGCCTCACCAGCATCTATTGTTTCTTGACTTTTTAATAACCACCATTGTGACTGCATGAGGTGGTATCTCATCGTGGTTTTGATTTACATTCCTCTGATGATCAGTGATGTTGAGCTTTTTTTTCATATATTTGTTGGCTACATGAGTGTCTTCTTTTGAGAAGTTCCTGTTCATATCTTTTGTCCACTTTTTGATAGGATTGTTTGCTTTTTTCTTGTAAATTTGTTTAAGTTCATTGTTTATTCTGTATATTAGGCTGTTGTCAGATGGGTAGATTGCAAATATTTTCTCCCTTTCTGTAGGTTGCCTGTTCACTCTGAAGGTGGTTTCTTTTGCTGTGCAGAAATTATTTAGTTTAATTAGTTCCCATTTGTCAATTTTTGCTTTTGTTGCAATTGCTGTTGGCATTTTTGTCATGAAGTCCTTGCCCATGTCTATGTCCTGAATGGTATTGCCTAGGTTTTCTTCTAGGGTTTTTATGGTTTTGGGTTTTACATTTAAGTCTTTAATACATCTTGAGTTAATTTCTGTATAAGGTGTAAAGAAGTGGTTCAGTATCAGTTTCCTGCATATGGCTAGCCAGTTTTCCCAGCACCACTTATTAAACAGGGAATCCTTTCCCTATTGCTTGTTTTTGTCAGGTTTGTCAAAGATTAGATGGTTGTAAATGTGTGGTGTTATTGCTGAGGTCTCTGTTCTGCTCCTTTGGTCTATATGTCCACTTTGGTACCAGTACCATGCTGTTTCGGTTGCTGTAGCCTTATAGTATAGTTTAAAGTCAGGTGGTGTGATGCCTCCAGCTTTGTTCTCTTTGCTTACGGTTGTCTTGGCTGTATGGGGTCTTCTTTGATTCCATATGAAATTTCAAATAGCTTTTTTCCTACTTCTATGAAGAATGTCAATGGTAGTTTGATGGGAATATCATTGAATCTATAAATTACTTTGGGCAGTATGGCCGTTTTCATGATAGTGATTCTTCCTATCCATGAAGATGGAATGTTTTTCCATTTGTTTGCATCCTCTCTTATTTCCCTGGGCAGTGATTTGTAGTTTTTCTTGAAGAGGTCCTTCACATCCCTTGTTAGCTGTATTCCTAGGTATTTTATTCTCTTTGTAGCAATTGTGAATGGGATTTCATTCATGATTTGGCTCTCTGCTTGTCTATAATTGGTGCAAAGGAATGCTTGTGATTTTTGCACATTGATTTTGTACCCTGAGACTTTGCTGAAATTGCTTATCAGTTTAAGAAGTTTTTGGACTGAGATGATGGGGTTTTCTAGATATGCAATCATGTTGTCTGCAAACAGAGACCATCTGACTTCCTCTCTTCCTATTAGAATATGCTTTATTTCATTCTCTTGCCTGATTGCCCTGGTCAGAACTTCCAACACTATGTTGAATAGGAGTGGTGAGAGAGGGCATCCTTGTCTTGTGCTGGTTTTCAAAGGGAATGCTTCCAGCTTTTGCCCATTCAATATGATATTGGCTCTGGGTTTGTCATAAATAGCTCTTATTATTTTGAGATATGTTCCATCAATACCTAGTTTATTTAGAGTTTTTAACATGAAGAGATGTTTAATTTTATCAAAGTCCTTTTCTGCATCTATTGATATAATCATGTGGTTTTTGTCATTGGTTCTGTTTATGAGATGGATTACGTTTATTGATTTGTGTTTGTTGAGCCAGCCTTGCATCCCAGGGATGAAGCTGACTTGATGGTGGTGGATAATTTTTTTTATGTGCTGCTGGATTCAGTTTGCCAGTATTTTATGGAGGATTTTTGCATCGATGCTTGGGATATTTCACCTAAAATTTACTTTTTTTATTGTCTCTCTTCCTGGTTTTGGTATCAGAATGATGCTGGCTTCATAAAATGAGGGAGGAGCCCCTCCTTTTCAATTGTTTGGAATAGTTTCAGAAGGAACGGTACCAGCTCCTCTTAGTATCTCTGTTAGAATTCAGCTGTGAATCACTCCAGTCCTGGACATTTTTTGGTTGGTAGGCTATTAATTACTGCCTCAATTTCAGAACTTGTTATTGGTCTATTTAGAGATTCAACTTCTTCTTGGTTTTGAATTGGGAGGGTGGGTGTATGCATCCAGGGATTTACCAATTTCTTCTAGATTTTCTAGTTTATTTGCATAGAGGTGTTTATAGTATTCTCCGATGGTAGTTTGTATTTCTGAGGGGTCAGTGGTGATATCCCCTTTATCAATTTTTATTTTGTCTATTTGATTCTTCTGTCTTTTCTTCTTTATTACTCTAGATTTGTCTAGCTATTTTCTTAATTTTTTCAAAAAACCAGCTCCTAAATTCATTGATTTTTTGGAGAGATTTTCGTGTCTCTATCTCCATCAGTTCTTGTCTGATCTTAGTTATTTCTTGTCTTCTGCTAGCTTTTGGATTAGTTTATTCTTGCCTCTCTAGTTGTTTTAGTTGTGCTGTTAGAGTATCGTTTTGAGATCTTTCAAGCTTTCTGATGTGGGCATTTAGTGCTATAAATTTTCCTCTTAACCCTGCTTTAGCTGTGGCCCAGAGATTTTGGTATGTCGTGTCTTTGTTCTCATTGGTTTTAAAGAACTTATTTATTTCTGCCTTAATTTCGTTAATTACCCAGGAGTCACTCAGGAGCAAGTTGTTCGATTTCCATGCAATTGTGTGGTTTTGAATGAGTTTCTTAATCCTGAGTTCTAATTTGATTGCACTGTGGTCTAAGAGACTGTTTGTTATGATTCCATTTCTTTTGCATTTGCTGAGGAGTGTTTTACTTCCAATTATGTGGTCAATTTTAGAACAAGTGCCATGGGGCACTGAGAAAAATGTATATTCTGTTGATCTGGGGTACAGAGTTCTCTAGATGTCTACTAGGTCCACTTGATCCAGAGCTGAGTTCAAGTCCTGAATATCCTTGTTAATTTTCTGTCTCATTGATTTGTCTAGTACTGACAGTGGAGTGTTAAAGTCTTCCACTATTATTATGTGGGAGTCTAAGTCTCTTTGAAGGTCTCTAAGTACTTGTTTTGTGAATCTGGGTGCTCCTGTATTGGGTGTGTATATATTTAGGATAGTTAACTCTTCTTGTTGAATTGTTCCCTTTACCATTTTGTAATGTTCTTCTTTGTCTTTTTTGATCTTTGTTGGTTTGAAGTCTGTTTTATCAGAGACTAGGATTGCAACCCCCACTTTTTTTTTTGCTTTCCATTTTCTTGGTAAATTTTCCTCCATCCATTTATTTGAGCCTGTGTGTGTCCTTGCACATGAGATGGGCCTTCTGAATACAGCACACAAATGGGTCTTGACTCTTTATCCAATTTGCCAGTCTGTGTCTTTCAATTGGGCCTTTAGCCCATTTACATTTAGTGTTAGTATTGTTATGTGTGAATTTGATCCTGTCATCATGCTGCTGTTTGATTATTTTGCACACTAGCTAATGCGGTTTCTTCATAGTGTCATTGGTCTTTATATTTTTGTGTGTTTTTGCAGTGGCTGGTACTGACTTTTCCTTTCCATATTTAGTGCTTCTTTCAGGAGCTCTTTCAGGGAAGGCCTCATGGTAATGAAATCCCTTAGCATTTGCTTGTCTGGATTTTATTTCTCCCTCACTTATGAAGCTTAATTCTGCTGGATATGAAATTTGGGGTTGAAAATTTTTTCTTTAAGAATGTTGAATATTGGCCCCCAATCTCTTTTGGCTTGTAGAGTTTCTGCTGAGAGGTCTGTTGTTAGTCTGATAGGCCTCCTTTGTAGGTGACCTGGTTTTTCTCTCTGGCTGCCCTTAACAGTTTTTCCTTCATTAGTTGATGGGTGCAGCACACCAACATGGCACAAGTATACATATGTAACAAACCTGCACGTTATGCACATGTACCCTAGAACT
>NW_012118043.1:8936256-8941154 GCF_000951035.1 Colobus angolensis palliatus
CAGCACACCAACATGGCACAAGTATACATATGTAACAAACCTGCACGTTATGCACATGTACCCTAGAACTTAAAGTATAATAAAAAAAAAAAAAACAAAAACAGTTTTTCCTTCATTTCAGCCTTGGAGAATATGATGATTATGTGTCTTGGGGTTGATTTTCTTGTGGAGCATCTTAATGGTGTTCTCTGTATCTCCTAAATTTGCATGCTGGCCTGTCTTGCTAGGTTGGGGAAGTTCTCCTGGGTAATACCCTGAAGAGTGTTTTTCAGCTTGTTTCCATTTCCCAGCCTCCTTCTGGTACTCCAATCAATTGCAGGTTCAGTCTTTTTATAAAGTCCCATATTTCTTGGAGGCTTTGCTCATTCCTTTTCATTCTTTTTTCTCTAGTCTTGTCTGCATGCCTTATTTCAGCAAGGTAGTCTTCAAACTCTGATATATTTTCTTCCACGTGGTCAGTTTGGCTATTGACACTTGTGTATGCTTCATGGAGTTTTTGTGCTGTGTTTTTCAGCTCCATCAGATCAGTTATGTTCTTCTCTAAACTGGTTATTCTAGTTAGCAATTCCTCTAACCTTTTATCAAAGTTCTCAGCTTCTTTGCATTGGTTTAGAACATGCTCCTTTAGCTCTGTGCGTTCTTTTATTACCCATTTTTTGAAGCCTACTTCTGTCAATTTGTCCATCTGATCCTCTGTGCAGTTCTGTGCCCTTGATGGAGAGATGCTGCAATCATTTTGAGGAGAAGAGGCACTCTGGCCTTTTGGGTTTTCAGCATTTTCTCATTTATTCTTTCTCATTTTCGTGAGTTTGTCTAGTTTCTGTCTTTGAGGCTGCTGAACCTTGGATGGGGTTTTCGTGGGAGTTATTTTTTGTTGATGATGCTGTTGTTGTTGCTTTCTGTCTGTTTGTTTTTCTTTCAATGGTCAGGTCCCTCTTCTGTAGGGCTGCTGCAGTTTGCTGGGGGCTCACTTCAGGCCCTGTTCATCTGATTTGCTTCCACACCTGGAATGTCACTCAAGGAGGCTGGAGAACCGCAAAGATGGGTGCCTGCTCCTTCTTCTGGGACCTTTGACCTCGAGGGGGACCAACCTGATGCCAATAGGATTGCTCCTGTATGGGGCGTCTGACAACCCTGTTGGGTGGCACGGGGAACAGGACTTGTTTAGAGAAGCACTTTGTCTCTTTGTGGAGGGGGTGTGCCTCACTGAGGGGAAACTCACTCGTCTGGGCTGCCTGGATTCCTCAGAACTACCAGGAGGAAAGGCTAAGTCTGCTGGTCTGCAGAGGCTGTGGCTTGGGACCAAGCCGTCCACCCTCCCTGGCTCCAGCAGGGAGAAAGCACAGCCTGGGCTATAGAGATGGGTGCCGCCCTTCCTCTGTCCAGGGAGCTTAGCGTGTTAGGCAGTTGCAAGTTCCAGTGCTGGCTACTGCCCCTTCCCCAAGGACCTCAAATGGCTTAGACAGCAGGCAGCCACAGCTGCGGTGGTGGTTGCCCCTTCCCCTGGGAGTTTGGTAGGCTTAAGCAGATTTCAGCTGAGAGGGTAAGAGTCTACGTGTTCTGGGGTTGGGATGCTAGGCCCAGGGGCATGGTTTCACGAGTGGGATCTTCTGATCAATGGGTTGCACAGTTCCGTGGAAAAAGCACCATTTCCCTGGCTGGTTAGCATGCTCACTCACTGCCTTCCTTGGCTGGGGGAGGGGGCTCCCCTGCCCTGTGTGGCTCTCAGGTGGGTCACTGCACCACACTGTTCTTCCTCCTCTTTGTGGTTCACACCACCCTCCTAGTCAATTTTGATGAGAGAACCTGAATACCTTGGTTGCTGGTGAAGGATTCACACGTTTATTATGATTTTTTTTGATGGGAGCCTCTGAACGCTGCTGTTTCTAGTCAGCCATCCTGGCCTTGCCCATATTTATTCTTTAAAATAACATAAAATCTTTTTGTTGAATAAAATCGTAAGATTTTTGATGGGAGTTAGAATTTTATATTCATTTATAATTAGTTATGTTAAATAACTAGTAGTTTTACGATATTAAGATTTTGTATTGAGTAGCAGGTGTGAATCTCCATATATTCAGTCTTGGGTTATGCCCAGTTTTATACATATCAGTAACAATTATGTAGTTTTATTCCTATATTAGGCTCATATTCAGTGGAAGGCTGTAGCTAGCTCTCATTGGCTCAAGAGAGCTGACTGTGTGCACCTCTTTCAAACTTTGTGTTCAACTTCAGGGTGTAGATACCTTTGTGTGAACACTGGGATTCTTTCCAGGATTTTGCAGCTATAAGCAGTGTTTCAATAAATAACCTTGTTCATATGTCGTTGCACACATGTGTAGGTGTCCCACAAGTAGGATTGCCTGGGTAAAGGCAAATGCATTTATAAACTTGCCAGATTCCTCTTCACCTGACCCTTTAGGCATTGTTCCATTGTGACAACCCCCAGTAAAGTATGAGAGGCCGTATTTATCCACAGCCTTGACAACAAAGTATATTCTCAAACTCTTTTTTCTCTGCACCACTCTGGTAGGTGACAATGGTAGATCAATGTGGTCTTTGTTCACATTTCTTTATTTCGGTAAGATTAAACTTCCTTTCATTTGCTTAATATTTCTTTTCAGTGAACCATCTGTTCAAATTCTGTGTTTTCTTTTGGGTTGGGCTAGGACTTTTTCTTCTAATGTTTCTACAACTTTTTATGTATTTGGGAGATTAGCTTTTTGTCTGCAATGTGAGTTATAAATATTCTTTCCAATATATCAGGAGTATCTTCACATTGCTTTTGAACTTTTTAAAAAGTTTCATATAATACAATTATTAAACTTTTATTTTAAGGCTTCTGAATTTTGAGTCACAGGAAGATCTTCCCCACTGCAGGTTTATAAAGAAGTTTGAGTTATTATCTAGAGCTTGCTTGGTTTCATTTTTTGTATTCAAATCTTTGGTTCATTTGGAGTTTATCCCAGCAGAAAACCTTCTGGAAGGGAATATTTGCAGAGATTTCCCAGATCTAGGTGCTCTTCTGCTTCCTCTATACTTACCGCTCTCACCTGGGCCACCCATGAGGGTGGGCTTGCTGTTTCAGCATAGGTTTGCTGTTTGGCTCTGCTTCAGAACAGTTACCTGCAATTTTAAGTATTCAGGTTTCCTTTGTATCCTAGTTCCATTGAAACGTATTGTGTGAGATTTTTCTTCTCCACTCTCCTTGTTGCTCTTGTTGGCCTCCAGAAGAAGTGGGAAGATTCAGAACTAAACTGGTGCCACAGTCACATCATAAACAAAACTTTAAAGTAAACTTTCATTTTAGGTTCAGGGGTACGTGTGCAAGTTTGTTATATAGGTAAACACATGTCATGGGAGTTTGTTATACGGATTATTTCATCACCCAGGTACTAAGCCTAGTACCCAATGGTTTTCTTTTCCTGATCCTCTTCTGCTTCCCACCCTCCACTCTCAAGTAGGGCCCAGTGTCTGTTTTTCTCCTCTCTGTGTTCATATGTTCTCATCATTTGATTCCCATGTATAAGTGAGACTATGTGGCATTTGGTTTTCTGTTCCTGTGTTAGTTTGCTAAGGATAATGTCCTCCAGCACAATCCATGTTCCTGCAAAGGACATGATCTTATTCCTTTTTGTGACTACATAATATTCCATGGTGTATATGTACTGTATTTTCTTTAGTCTACTATTGATGGGCATGTAGGTTGATTCCATGTCTTTGCTATTGTGAAAAGTGCTGCAATGAACATTTGCATGCATGTGTTTTTATGGTAGAACGATTTATATTCCTTTGAGTGTATATCTGGTAATGGGATTGCTGGGTTGAATGGTAGTTCTGTTTTTAGCCCTTTGAGGAATTGCCACACTGCTTTCCACAATGTTTCAACTAATTTACACTCTCACCAAAAGTGTATAAGTGTTCCCTTTTCTCTGCAACCTCACGAGCATTTGTTATTTTTTTGACTTCTTAATAATAGCCATTGTGACTGCTGTGAGAAGGTATCTCATTGTGGTTTTGATTTGCATTTCTCTAATGACCAGTGATATTTAACTTTTTTCATATGCTTATTGGCACATGTATGTGCTCTTTTGAAAAGCGTTCATTCATGTCCTTTGGCCACTTTTTAATGGAGTTTTTTTTTCCTCTGTAAATTGCTTAAGTTCCTTATAGATGCTGGATATTAGATCTTTGCCAAATGCATAGTTTGCAAATATTTTCTCCCATTCTGTAAGTTGTCTGTTTACTCTGTTGATAGTTTCTTTTGCTGTGCAGAAGCTCTTAAGTTTAATTAGATCCCATTTGTCAATTTTTGCCTTTTTGTGATTGATTTTGGCATTTTTGTCATGAAATATTTGCCAGTTCCTATGTCCGGAATGGTATTGCCTGTCTTCCAGGGTTTTTATAGTTTGGGGTTTTACATTTAAGTTTTTAATCCATCTTGAGTATTTGGTGTATAAGGTGTAAGGAAGAGGCTCCATTTCAATCTTCTGCATGTGACTAGCCAGTTATACCAGCACCGTTTATTGAATAGCAAGTCCTTTCCCTGCTGCTTATTTTTTGTCAACTTTGTCAAAGATCAGATGGTTATGGGTGTACAGCCTTATTTCTGGGCCCTCCATTCTGTTCCATTGGTCTGTATGCCTATTTTTGTGCCAGTACCATATTGTTTGGGTTACCATAGCCCTGTAGTATAGTTTGAAGTTAGAAAGCATAATGCCTCCAGCTTTGTTCTTTTTGCTTAGGATCATCTTGACTATTTGGACTTTTAAAAAAATTTTTATTATACTTTAAGTTCTAGGGTACATGTGCACAATGTGCAGGTTTGTTACATATGTATACTTGTGCCATGTTGGTGTGCTGCACCCATCAACTCATCAGTACCCATCAACTCGTCA
>NW_012118043.1:8945214-8945466 GCF_000951035.1 Colobus angolensis palliatus
AGCATGATTTATAATCCTTTGGGTATATCCCCAGTAATGGATGACTGGGTCATATGGTATTTCTAGTTCTAGATCCTTGAGGAATCGCCATACTGTTTTCCACAATGTTTGAACCAGTTTACAATTCCACCAACAGTGTAAAAGTGTTCCTATTTCTCCAAATCCTCTCTAGCACCTGTTGTTTCCTGACTTTTTAATGACTGCCATTCTAACAGGTGTGAGATGGTATCTCATTGTGGTTTTGATTTGCAT
>NW_012118043.1:8946649-8954505 GCF_000951035.1 Colobus angolensis palliatus
ATGGGGTTTTCTAAATATACAATCATGTCATCTGCAAACAGGGGCAATTTGACTTCTTCTTTACCTAACTGAATACCCTTGATTTCTTTCTCTTGCCTGATTGCCCTAGCCAGAACTTCCAACACTATGTTGAATAGGAGTGGTGAGAGAGGGCATCCCTGTTGAACTGTTTTTTGGTTTCACATGGATTTTGAAATAGTTTTTTCTAGTTCTGTGAAGAAAGTCACTGGTAGTTTCATAGGAATGGCATTGAATTTGTAAATTGCTTTGAGCAGTATGGCCATTTAACAATATTGATTCTTTCTATACATGAGTTTGGAATGTTTTTCCATTTGTTTGTGTCATCTCTGATTTCTTTGAGCAGTATTTTGTAATTCTCAATGTAGAGATCTTCACCTCCCTGGTTCGCTGTATTCCTAGGTATTTTATTCCTTCTGTGCCAGTTGTGAATGGAGTTGCATTCCTGATTTGGCTCTTGGTTTGGCTATTGTTATTGTATAGGAATGCTAGTAATTTTTGTACATTGATTTTGTATCTTGAAACTTTGATAAAATTGTTTATCAGCTTAAGGAACTTTTGGGCAGAAACTAGGAGTTTTCTAGATATAGAATCGTGTTGTCTGCAAGCAGAGATAGTTTGATTTCCTCTTTTCCTATATGGATGCCTTTTACTTCTTTCTCTTGCCTGATTGCTCTGGCCAGGACTTCCAACACTATGTTGAATAGGAATGGTGAGAGAGGGCATTCTTGTCTTGTGGTGGTTTTCAAGGGCAATGCTTTCAGTTTTTGCCCATTCAATATGATGTTGGCTGTGGATTTGTCATAGATGACTCTTATTGTTTTGAGGTATGTTCCTTCAATGCCTAGTTTATTGAGAGTTTTAAACATGAAGTGATGTTGAATTTTATCAAAAGTCTTTCCTGCATCTATTAAGATAATCTTGTAATTTTTGTCTTTAGTTCTCTTTATGTGATGAATCACATTTATTGATTTGTGTATTTTGAGCCAACCTTGAATTCCAGGGATAAAGCCTACTTGATCATGGTGGATTTGCTTTTTGATGTACTGCTGGATTAGCTTTGCAAGTATTTTGTTGATTTTTGCATCAATTTTCATCAAGGATGTTGGCCTGAGGTTTTCTTTTTTCTTGTGTCTCTGCCAGATTTTGGTATCAGGATAATGCTAGCCTCATAGAATGAGGTTTTGGAATAGTTTCAGTAGGAATGGTACCAGCTCTTCTTTGTATACCTGGTAGAATTTGGCTGTGAATCCATCTGGTGGTAGTGGGCTTTTTTTTTTGGTGGGCTATTTATTACTGATTCAACTTTGAATCTCATTACTGGTTAAGAGAATCAATTACTTGGTTTAGTCTTGGGAGGGTGCATATGTCCAGGAATTTATTAAACTCTTCTAGGTTCCCTAGTTTGTGTGTACACAGGTGTTCATAGCAGTCTCTGATGGCTATTTATATTTCTGTGGGATCAGTGGTAATATACCCTATATTGTTTCTAATTATGTTTGTTTGGATCTTCTTTCTTTTCTTCTTTATTAGCTTAGCTAGTGGCCTATCTTATTAATTTCTTTAAAAAAAGAATCCTGGATTTATTGATCTTTCAAATGGTTTTCCTATCTCAGTCTTCTTCAGCATAGCTCTGATTTGGGTTATTTCTTGTCTTCTGCTAGCCTTGGGGCTAGTTTGCTCTTGCTTCTCTATTTCTTTTAGTTGTGATGTTCGGCTATTAATTTGAGATTTTTCTAACTTTTTGATGTGGGCACATAAACAATACTTCTAAGCACATTTTAACAATTCTATATGTACAAAAAATTAAATTAAGAGAGAAGATAAATAGATGCAGAATCTGCAATATACCCACTGGGGATACTCCTGTGAATGAAAAACGTTTTGCCTCTCATTCTTGAGTATGAAGACAGATGATATCCAAATAAATATATAACTTAATAACTTATACATATATAATTGAAAATCTCTATTACTGGAAGTATAAGCTGCTGCTCATTCTTTGTTATTCTTTATAAGACTGATATGAACCTTCTTAGGCTTATTTGTTTGTGAGCATTTCTGATTCCAGCAACCATCCCTCCCACACCCCCATATATCCTTGGTCAAATGACTAGAAATGGGACTATTGGATAAAAAGGCAA
The DNA here is from genome assembly GCF_000951035.1 of Colobus angolensis palliatus. Taxonomy (NCBI): domain Eukaryota; kingdom Metazoa; phylum Chordata; class Mammalia; order Primates; family Cercopithecidae; genus Colobus; species Colobus angolensis. The sequence goes on from NW_012118043.1 coordinate 8,948,812, forward strand.
GAAATTTTTAAAAGCTTATAACATGTATATACCAAATATCCTCCTGAGACATTTGTACCAGTTGTCTGTGCCACTTTACCTTTTCTCCTTTGTATATGAGAGTGTTCATTTATCTAAAACATCACCATTTTGTGTTACCGTGAAAAACCTCCTAAGCTTTTTTGCTATATTGTTAGTTATTTGAAGAGCTATTTGATTCATCCATCTGCCCAACATCCTTCCATCCATCCATCCATCCATCCATCCATCCAACGTAAAGCACGCTGCCAGGTAATGTGATATATAGAAACTGTTGATGGGCTAACTTGTTTTAATAGTTTAGGTTGGTCTTGAACTCCTGACTTCAAGTAATCTGCATGCCTTGGCCTCCCAAAATGTTGGGATTACAGGTGTGAGCCACCAGACCCAGCGCCAGTCATTCTTAATTACTTTAAATGCATAAATAAATAGTAATTGGTAAGTTTACTAAAATGTTCAAACTTACTTGTGTGTACAGTAATAATTTAAGATTACATTTACAGTTTACCAAAATAATTGAGTAAGCTGACAAATTTGAGTCAAAACAATAATCCTTCTTCCAACCACCTTAAAATTTGTGAATCCCAAAGCTTTGTCTGCAGATCTCTCTCCTCTCACTCTCTTCTCATAATTTTCATGAAGGCACAGGGCTTCAACTATAAGCTACATAATGGATTCTAAATGTACTTATATAGGCTATAATCCTACTTATGGGGAAATACTAGATTTTTCTGGAAAAAGTGTTAAAGTTAAGAAGAAGACAAGAATACCTTCTATGCCTACTGTTATTTTATATTGTGTTGAAGATACTAGCCAATGTACTCAAGCAGGAGAAAGCCAGTGGAGGCACAAAAATTGTTAAAGGAAGAAGTAGAACTATCCCTATTTGATGATAATATAGTTGTATATCTGGAGAAGCTGTAATAATTAATGAAAACTATAGTAAGGTAGCATATATAAAATTAATATATTGATATCCATAGTGTTTACATACACAAATGCAAATTAATTAGAAGAGGTAATGAAAGAAAAGAAAATATTTACAATAGCCACTGAAAATATAAAATATGTAGCAAAATAAATTGAACAAGAAATGTAAAAACTATATGACAAAAACTTAAAATGTTCCTGCAATTCACAAAAGCAGATCTGAACAAATAGACATACCATGCTTTTGGATAAGAACCTTCAACAGCATAATCTAAGGATTAAGACATGGATATTTTTGAGAGGAGGAAGGACATTATTCTGCCTACCATACTGTTTCTGAAGTTTACATTTTAAGATGAGCAATAAGAGATAGGAAACTCTTGAAAAAGGAGGAAAATTATATAAGAACATAATATAAAACATTAATAATTAAAAGAGTGTGGTATTACTACATAAATAGGCAAACAAATGGAACATAATAGAAAGTCAAGAAGTAGACCCAAATGTATATGGAATTTGACGTATGATAAGTGAAACCTCTCAAATTATTCAGATAAAGATGGGCTTGGTGTTGTGACAATTGGATAACCATTTGGTTAAAAATGTTATCCATTTTATATCTTCAATAAAGTCACAATATAGGAGAGAAGACATTCATCAAAGTATATAATTGCCATAAGTATAGTAACTGCAATAAAAGAGAGATAGTCTAGGTACCTGGAGGCACAAAGGAATTAATAATCAGTTATGTTCTTAGACATGGTGTTGGCAGAGAGTAGGTTATTATTAGAAAGACGACCTTTAATGGGATCCATTCCGAGTCTGAGAATCTATCGTTAATTTCCTCTGGCCCATTGATACCTTTAACAGTGAAAACCAGGTGATATCAGTTGTCCTTACTTCATCTAAAACTCCAGTATAAGTCCAACAGTTACACAAGATGGAGTTGAGTGGAACACAAGGCCTGCTGGGCCAGAAGTGGACAAGATGGTGAAGGATCTTGTTTGCTCTAAAACACACATATTTAAACAGTTTTAACATTTGTGAAATAAGAATGACAATTAGGCCAGAAGGAAGTAGAGGTCTTTCAGAGAGAATCTGCCCATCACTATGGGCACAATGTTATCACAATGATAACCTGAGATCGTTTTGAATTCTCTGTTTGAGGTTTTTGGGACCACACCACTAAGTGAGAATTCAGACTGCAGATTTGCTTGAGTTCCAGTTTGTGATTCAAATTCCCAGGTAATTTTTCCTTTTTTTCTTTGTCCAGTGCCAAGATGAAATAGGCAAGTTTATTTCTTGTTTGCTCCTGCACTGAGGGCACGGCGTTCTTATGTCCCAGGCTTAGGTCCCACTTTAGTATTATTTTTCTCTCTCTTAATGGTACCTAAAATAACGGTGTATGTGTTGGAAATTGTGGAGCCCACAGAAAACACAGACATGAATGTGAGAATTCCATGACAGTGAATCAACTAGTTCTGTCTTTTTCACAAAGGGTAAAATTTTAATGATTCAAAGAGTGATTTTTATGAGCCATTCTCATTACCTTAATTGCAAACTTAGAACTTCAAATCAATAAGACAAGAGTCATTGAACTTTCCAATTTTGATTTGGGACACATAGCACTTTCAATCTTTAAATAAGTCTTGACTTTTTTTTCTGGGATTGACTGTTTTATGAATTTACTACTCCTTTTAATCACATACAGAAGCTAAAAGTCTCAATGGCCCTTGATTTACTACCACATTAATTGGTTTCATCACTTTGACTTGGATAGCTGAATGGTTGGGAGTTCTCAGTTCCCAGCTGAGATGCCAACTAACAGCAATGGAAGAGGGGTAGTTGGACTTAAATGGAAGCCTTGGAAAGGTAAAGGAGTGATTAGGATGGAGCCGACAAGCTTTGCTGGTAGATTTGATGGGAGATGGGAGAGAAAGTGAGAAGTAGATGCCATTAACGGTTTTGGGATGGGTAATAGTGGAGATGAAGCAAGTCTTTGAAGAGTAATTAAAGGATCAAAGGTTGTCTGGGTAAGTATCACTAATTTCCATTATAAATTTAGAAAACTCAATCAAATCATCCAAAAAAAGTTTCATGAAATGTGATACTGCCTCCAGAAATGTGATAGTCATGTTTGTCAGACAGAACATGCCTCCCAAGTCACTGTAAATAACTGAAGAGCTAAGTAGAAGCACAGTCTCATTAGGTCTATCAATAGATCATTGGTCTTTTTGATCTCTGTGTGTATGCTAACGAAAGGGTAAGTGCATCTCCTTTTCATCTTTTCCATCACACTTTAAAGGGCTGCCATAATGTTCCCACCAACTGAATCATTTTCATTTCCAACTCTAATCGATTTGTGAATAAATATCTTTTGGAGATGAGCTGCTTTAAATGATGGCTGCCTTTCCACCTTTAATCTATGATACTATAGTTCTCTTGAGAGAAAATGGCTCCTTGTGTCTTTATTCTCTGAGTTCATATTTGCAGCACGCCTCTTTTATTAGTACCTAGAGGTGGCTTTAGTAGGTGAATAAAAGGTTGCACAAGTTTTGCAAAAATAAGAGGCTATTCACCCTTGCTACCTTTAATCTCCTGCATTCTCCCGTTAATGAGTATAAATTATCGAAGCTATTTCTCAAAAAGCCTTTATGTAGTACAATACCATTGGCAGATCATCCTCAGGAAGGGCTTTTTGTAAATTTCATAATTAGTGGTATTATCTTTAATCTTTTGGGGTGTGAAAATCAAGGACAACATGAAACTTAATACAAAGTCAGAAACTGACTATTTTGGTAAATTCCAGGTGATAAAAATAAAGGTTTGCATCAAATATTCTTTTAGATAGTAATAAAGGTTCTAAAAGTACAAGACATATAGATAAACCCCTTGACACAATTTCTTCTACAAATTGTTTAGCTGCTTTGATCAGATGAAATCTAATTGATCCTTTGTCCTAAATTCAAAAGAACCAAGAGCCAGGCATTTCTGGAAAGGTCTGAATATATTAAACTAATTGCTCCTAATGAAGCATTTTCTCTGGAGCCCTCTTACATTAGTTTTCGAAATATATTAATGTCAAATTTCCAAGTTCAAATTGGCAAATTGAGTCAACATAGTTACCCCTCTTCCCTATCAAAATCCTAAAAGTATATTAAAATGCAAAAACAGAAACAAACAAAAATGCCTGTGATAACTTCGGGAAATGATATGGAGCATCATACATAGGCTGAGAACTTTGAAGATCTTCAATTTTTGAAAAATAGAAAACAAATTGGATAAAACTAATAGAAAAGTCAATCAATGCTTAAAAAGTCCAGATACTTGCATCAGCCAAAGAGAAGTCAGTTGACCTATTTCTCCAATTGAGTACTGGGAAAACCGAAAGCTGGAGCAAGAGGGACTAGGACATTGTTTGGAGGCAGTTGCTAGGAGAATGGTCAGCTCTCCAACCTTCCCCAACACACATACACACACACACACACACACACACACACACACATTGGCTGGCTGTTGGCTTCAATCCCTGGTCCCACTTGGTAGGAGACTTGCTAAGTAAAATGGAAGATTTTTCTCATAGTCTTTCTAACATTGACAATAGGTCTAAAGAAGGAAGGGTAGGGCTATGGTTTATTTTAGACGTTCTAACAATAATGGCAAAACCAGTCAACCAACCAAACAAAATCTGACAGAGCAGTAAAGTTCCTGAAGACCATTTTACATCACCTGTTATACTTGCTACTGGTAATTATGCATTTAATAAGGCCCAGGCATATTTTAGATGCCACCAGCAGAAGTCAGAGGAATGATCAAGAAGGAGACCGCAGTAAAGAATGTTCAAGAAGGGGACCTTGGGAAATGCATCAAAATCTGAACACAAGGCGGCTGGCCACCATTGGAACTCAGTCTTCCATTGGGTCTGATGATGCCAGGGAAGTTGGGCTTTTATTTTACAGGTGAATCTGTAGAAGCTGTGGCCATGCATAAGGAGTGGGCTGTGAACTTCTGGTCTCCACCAGGGCCTGGAATCATAAAGGAAAACCTGTCTGAATGCTTATCTTTCCCTATCATTCACAATGATAGCAAACCCCTCACAGTTTTCTGTGATGATACAAATTCAAAAATGTGGTTATATTCCAGGGTGTGGTATGACTATCTGTTGACAAAAAGAGATCATTAATTTTTGGAATGATAGAAATGTTCTTGTTCTTAATCTGGGTCTTAGCTACATGATTATATATACAGATACATTTGTTGAGCTATACACTTAAAATTTATTCATTTATGTAAAACAAAGAATATATATGTTATTCACAGAATAAGTAATATAAATGCTTTTTCAGAAAAGTGTAAATTACCCAAATTTACCCAAGAAAACATAAAATAGCCTGAAAGAACACAAACATGAATTTTTTAAAAGATTTACCCCTGTATATACTGGGGCCAGAATTATTATTATCTAGGTTTTAACACAAATTTCAAAATCCAGATAATTTCTACATTGCTTAAATTCTTGTCCTACAGGGAAAACTTAGAAATGTCCTCAAGCTCTTCTTTCAGGGATAATCCAAATTCCAAAATACAATAAGAGTGTACTCTCAACATTAAACTAGAGGTTGATTCACTTTTATTTCCCTTTTGAATATAAGTGTAGAAATCATAACTAAAGGGGGGCGGAGCAAGATGGCCGAATAGGAACAGCTGCAGTCTCCAACTCCCAGCGCGAAGGACACAGAAGACCGG
>NW_012118043.1:8959895-8962194 GCF_000951035.1 Colobus angolensis palliatus
CTCGATCTCCTGACCTTGTGATCCGCCCGTCTCGGCCTCCCAAAGTGCTGGGATTACAGGCTTGAGCCACCGCGCCCGGCCCGCAATTTGTTAAAATAACAATTTAATATTACCCAATAGACTTATTTAGAAAATACAAGAAAAGCTCAATATTAGATAACTTAATAATATAATCTAAGACGTCAATTTATTGTAGAATGAAATAATGGATTTGAGGGAAATATATGATCACAAATAAAGACGCTTAAAGCGGCAATTTTACAAAATCCAATTCTCATTCCTGATTTAAGAAAAAATAGTATGTTAAGAATAGGAAAGACTGTTATTTTCTTTTTATAACTGTCTTCTTTTTTTTTGAAGATGTAATATACAAATGTGGCCTAAAATTCTAAAGATACAAAAGGGTAAACAGTGGAAAGTAAGTTTCTTCCACCCTATTGGCCAGTTAGTTACTCAGTTTGCACAGTCTGTAGCTTCCTGATCACATGATTCTGCAGCTTCTTGCTTTCACCTATCAATGTATCTTGGTAACAAAAACATATCGGTATATATAAAATGGCCGCATTTTTAAATGGCTATAATAGTTCAGTGTTTGGAAGTGCAAGAATTTATTTAATCAGTCTTCTAAGAGTAGGGTTTTTTTTTTTTTGCATTATTTTTTGCTAGTTCACATAATACCTAAGTAAATATCTTTGAAATGAGTGTTTGTGCACTTGGAGGACCTTTCTAAATGTAAGATTGGTAACCCAAAAACCAAAAAACAAATCTAAATGTGAGATTGGTAACCCCCCCAAAAAAGTAGAATGCTTCTACTTTTGAGAGATTTTATCGAATTTTTCTTCTTGTTGTTATTGTACTAATTTGTAATCTTCCATCAATGAATGATACTGGACTTTTGAATTTTATGGTAATGTGGCTAACTAGGTTTCTTTACCTGCAGTCTCAACAAAAAGTACATAAAATGATAGATAAAATATCAGAAAACGTTTTAAATGCACTGGTAAACTAACAAGGAAGCAAGAGGGAATATCTCTCCTTTTTGTTAACCATAATTTTTTACCTAAATTCAAATTACCCAGGCAGATCAAAATATCTTAAGCTGAGAATTGATTTTTAAGTGACCTTGGATGGGTAATGCCCCTAAGTGCCTGGAAAAGGGTAAGCATAAATCTTTTTGGCAAGAAAAAAATCCCACACACAAAAAATAATAAGGCCAACATACAAGTTGTGACAGGAAATCAGGAAGGTTAGTTACATAAAGAGTACATTTACAAGAATGGCCCTATAAAACAAAACTATAAATCAGTTTCACATATTTCAATATAACATATATGTACAAATCCTAAGTGAAATGGGTAGATCAAATTCTAACAAAATATTTAATTTAGATAATGATTTAAAATAATATGCTACTATTGATTTATTCACCTTCAGAGTAACACATGAAGAAAATAACTAAACACACAAGGAAACAATAGATATGAATGAAACTAATAGAGACAGAAAATAAAATATTCATGCATATTACATTTAAAGAGATAAAAGCCAAGCTTGAAAACATAAGTATAGAATAAGAACTCATAAGTAGTGACCAAGAAATTCAGAAAAGAACCAAATTTAACTTATAAAAATGAAAACTATCAATGAAATTGAAAACATAATGGACAAATTTATTAATAGATTAAAACTTTGGCTGATAAGGATGTATCAATGTAAGTTTATCAATTGTAACACTCTGGTGGGGAATGTTGATATTGGGAGAAGCTATGCATGTGCGAGAGAAGGGGGCATATGAGATATTGCTGTACCTTACTCTCAATTTTGCTGTGACTCAAAAACTTATCTAAAACCGTGGTCTTTGGAAAATAGATTAGAGACTTTTGCTTATCATGTTTTCATGTATTTAAAAGATAACTTACCAATTAAAGTAAAAATAGTAAATGTGGAGTTTAAAACATATGTAGAAGTGAAATGTATAACAATAACACAAAGAGCAGAAGGGAGAACTGGAACATACTGTGATAAGGTTCTAATAGTACTGTATAGAAAGTGGCATAATATTATTTGAAGGTTGGGTGTGATAAATTAATGATACAATTTGTAACTCTTGAACAACCTCTAAAAAGAAAACAATAAAGCGAATAAGCCAATAGTGGGGACACAATGGAACACTTAAAAAATTCAGTTAATTCGGCCGGGCGTGGCGGCTCATGACTGTAATCCCAGCACTTTGGGAGGCCGAGGTGGGCAGATCACCTGAGGTCAGGAGTTCGAGACCAGCCTGACCAACATGGAGAAA
>NW_012118043.1:8962434-9069917 GCF_000951035.1 Colobus angolensis palliatus
AAAATAAATAAATAAATAAATAAATAAATAAATAAATAAATAAATAAATAATCAGTTAATTCAAGAGGAGAAATGTAATAAAGAAGAGATACAATGTTTTTCCATTTGTCTGTGTCCTCTCTTATTTCCTTGAGCAGTGGTTTGTAGTTCTCCTTGAAGAGGTCCTTTGCATCCCTCGTAAGTTGTATTCCTAGGTATTTTATTCTCTTAGTAGCAATTGTGAATGGGAGTTCACTCATTATTTGGCTCTCTGTCTGTTATTGGTGTATAGGAATGTTTGTGATTTTTGTACATTGATTTTGTATCCTGAGACTTTGCTGAAGTTGCTTATCAGCTTAAGATTTCGGGTTGAGATGATGGGGTTTTCTAAATATACAATCATGTCATCTGCAAACAGACAATTTGACTTCCTCTCTTCCTATTTGAATACCCTTTATTTCTTTCTCTTGCCTGATTGCCCTGGCTAGAACTTCCAACACTATGTTGAATAGGAGTGGTGAGAGAGGGCATCCTTGTATTGTGCTGGTTTTCAAAGGGAATGCTTCCAGTTTTTACCCATTCAGTATGATATCAGTTGTGGGTTTGTCAAAAATAACTCTTATTATTTTGAGATACGGCCCATCGATACCTAGTTTATTGAGAGTTCTTAGCATGAAGGGGTGTTGAATTTTGTCACAGGCCTTTTCTGCATCTATTGAGATAATCATGTGATTTTTGTCATTGGTTCTGTTTGTGTGACGGATTACGTTTATTGGTTTGCATATGTTGAATCAGCCTTGCATGCCAGATATGAAGCCGAGTTGATCTTGGTGGATAAGCTGTTTGATGTGCTGCTGGGTTTGGTTTGCCAGAATTTTACTGAGAATTTTTGCAGTGATGTTCATCAGGGATATTGGCCTGAGAGTTTCCTTTTTTGTTGTTTATCTGTCAGGTTTGGGTATCAGGATGATGTTGGCCTCATAAAATGAGTTAGGGAGGATTCCCTCTTTTTCTGTTGTTTGGAATTGTTTCAGAAGGAATGGTACCAGCTCCTCTTTGTATCTGTGGTAGAATTTGGCTGTGAATCTGTCTGGTCCTGGACTTTTTTTGGTTGGTATGCTGTTAATTACCGCCTCAATTTCAGAACTTGTTATTGGTCTATTCAGGTATTTGATTTCTTCCTGGTTTAGACTTGGGAGCATGTATGTGTACAGGAATATATCCATTTCTTCTAGGTTTTCTAGTTTATTTGTATAGAGGTGTTTATAGTATTCTCTGATGGTAGTTTGTATTTCTGGGGGATCAGTGGTGATATCCCCTATATCATTTTTTATTGCGTCTATTTGATTCTTCTCTCTTTTCTTCTTTATTATTCTGGCTAGCGGTCTATCTATTTTGTTGATCTTCTCAAAAAAACAGCTCCTTGATTCATTGAGTTTTTGAAGGGTTTTTTGTGTCTCTACCTCCTTCAGTTCTGCTCTGATCTTAGTTATTTCTTGTCTTCTGCTAGATTTGAATTTGTTTGCTGTTGCTTCTCTAGTTCTTTTAATTTCAATGTGAGAGTATCAATTTTGGATCTTTCCTGCTTTCTCTTGTGGGCATTTAGTGCTATAAATTTCCCTCTACATGCTGCTTTAAATGTGTCCCAGAGATTCTGGTACACTGTGACTTCGTTCTCATTGGTTTCAAAGAACATCTTTATTTCTGCCTTCATTTCATTATTTACCCAGTAGTCATTCAGGAGCAGGTTGTTTAGTTTCCATGTAGTTGTGCAGCTTTGAGTGAGTTTCACATTCCATGCTCATGGATAGGAAGAACCAATATCATGAAAATGGCCACACTGCCCAAAGTAATTTATAGATTCAATGCTTTACCCATCAAGCTACCACTGACTTTCTTCACAGAATTGGAAAAAACGACTTTAAACTTCATATGGAACCAAAAAAGAGCTTGCATAGCCAAGACAATCCTAAGCAAAAAGAACAAAACTGGAGGCATCATGCTGCCTGACTTCAAACTATACTACAAGGCTGCAGTAACCAAAACAGCATTGCACTGGTACCAAAACAGATATATAGACCAATGTAACAGAACAGAAGTGCCAGAAATAACACCACACGGCTACAACCATCTGATCTTTGACAAACCTGACACAAACAAGCAATAGGGAAAAGATTCCCTATTTAATAAATGGTGTTGGGAAAGCTAGTTAGCCATATGCATATGAAAACTGAAAACTGAAACTGGACCCATTTCTTACACCTTATACAAAAATCAACTCAAGATGGATTAAAGACTTAAGCATAAGACCTCAAATCATAAAAATCCTAGAAGAAAACTTGGGCAATATCATTCAGGACATAGACATGGGCAAAGACTACATGTCTAAAACACGAAAAGCAATGGCAACAAAAGCCAAAATTGACAAACGGGATCTAATTAAACTAAAGAACTTCTGCACAGCAAAAGAAACTATCATCAGAGTGAGTAGGCAACCTACAGAATGGGAGAAAATTTTTGCAATCTACCCATCAGACAAAGGGCTAATATCCAGAATCTACAAAGGACTTAAACAAATTTACAAGAAAAAAAAACAACCCCATCAAAAAGTGGGCAAAGGATATGAAGAGACAATTCTCAAAAGAAGACATTTTTGCAGCCAACAAACATATGAAAAATGGCTCATCATCAGTGGTCATTAGAGAAACGCAAATCAAAACCACAATGAGATACCATCTCATGCCAGTTAGAATGGTGATCATTAAAAAGTCAGGAAACAACAGATGCTGGAGAAGATGTGGGGAAATAGGAATGCTTTTACACTATTGGTGGGAGTGTAAATTAGTTCAACCATTGTGGAAGACAGTGTGGCGATTCCTTAAGGATCTAGAACTAGAGATAACATTTGACTCAGCAATCTCATTACTGGGTATATACCCAAAGGATTATAAATCATTCTATTATAAAGACACATACATACATATGTTGATTGTGGCACTATTTACAATAGCAAAGACTTGGAGCCCACCCAAATGTCCATCAATACTAGACTGGATAAAGAAAATGTGGCACATATACACCATGGAATACTATGCAGTCATAAAAAGGATGAGTTCATGTCGTTTGCAGGGACATGAAGCTGGAAACCATCATTCTCAGCAAACTATCACAGAGTGGAAAACCCAACACTGCATGTTCTCACTCATAAGTGGGAGTTGAACAAGGAGAACACATGGACACAGGGAGGGGAACATCACATAACAGGGCCTGTCAGTGGTGGGGGCTAGTGGAGGGATAGCATTAGGAGAAATACCTAATGTAGGTGATGGGTTGAATGGTGCAGCAAACTACCTTGGCACGTGTATACTTATGTAACAAAACTACACGGTTTCACAAGTACCCCAGTACTTAAAGTATAATTAAAAAAAAAAAAAAGAAAAAAAGAAGAGATAGAAAGGAAAGAAATAGCAAGGTGGTAAATCAAACCTAATGATATTGAAAACTTCATTAACTGTAAATAATCTAAAGACTTGAATTAAAACACAAAGATTGTCACATTGAACAAAAAAACAAGACCAATATATATGCTGCCCTGCCTATAAGAAATCTACTTTAAATAAAATGATACAAATAACAGTAAAAGGATAAAAACATATACTATGCAAAAATTAATTATAAGAAAGCTGAAGTGGCTCTATTAGTACCAAAGTAGATTTCAAACAAATACTATTACCAGAGATAAAGAGGACCATTTAATATTAACAAAGGGGTCAATTTGTTGAAAAAAAGTAATTATCCTGCACATGTATAAACACAATAGGAGAGGTTCAAAATATATAAACATATAAAAGAAATAGACAAATCACAATTAAAGTCTGATACTCCCTCTATCAGCAATTGATAGAACAGGTAGACATAGACAGTAAATAAGTAAGAATATAGAATACTTGAATAACACTTGATCCAATTAACATTTGTAAAACACTCAATAGCAGCAGAATACTGATTCCTTATAAGTTAACATTGAACATGCAATAGGAGAGACCGTATCCTAGGCTATAGAACCACTCACAATAAAATTAAAAAAGATTGAAATCATACATAATAAATTCTCTTACATAAATGAAATTGAATTAGAAGTCAATAGCATAAAGCTATTTCGTTCTCAGCCTATGATGTCAGTGTAGGACAGGTGAAAATGCTGGCTTTACATTACCACCCAGTAGTAACAAGACATTCCTTCCCCTTTCCTCCAAATTGGTGTAAGAGGAGGCTGAGTGAGAAGCTAAATGTTTTGTTTTTTGACAGTTAAAAAATTTTTCATTGACACTGAGATACGATGTGATGTTTCAATATATGTATACATTGTGTAATGATCAAATCAGGGTAATTAGCATATCTATCATCTCAAACATTTATTCATTTATTTGTGGTGAGAACATGTAAAATCTTCTTTTCTAGCTGCCTTTAAATATATAATACATGGTTATGATCTGTAGTCAACCTACTATGTAATAAAACACTAGAACTTATTCCTTCTATCTAATTGTAACTTTATACTCATTGACAAACCTCTCCCTGTTCCCTCATTCCACCTTTTCCATCCTCTGGTGACCACTATTCTGCTCTCTGCTTCTATGACATTAACTTTTGTAGGTTCTGTAGATGAGTGAGATCGTGCAGCATTTGTCTGCCATGTCTTAGATTCCTTTAGCATTATGTCCTTGAAGTTCATCTGTGTTTCTGTGAATAATAGGATTTCATTCTTTTTTATAGTTGAATAGTGTTCTATTGTGTGTATATACCACTATTTTTTAGCCATTTGTCTATAGATAAACATTTAGGTTGAGTCCATCTCTTGGCTATTGTGAATACTGCTGTAATAAACATGGGAATGCAAGTTTCTCTTTGTTTTATTTTTAATGGTGCCAATTTTAAATAGTTTTATTTAAGACATTGCATTTTCCACTTATAATACAATGTTTATAAAGTGCAATACTATTTCCTTCCCCTGTGCATATGTTCCATATTCAAGTGTTGAAAATGCCCAGTAACTTACTATAGCAGCTGAACTTTTTAAAACTGCCACAGAATTTGCTGCAAATTTAGGTCCTTCAATGTTTTAAATGTGTGGAACAATGTTACATCTATACTTGGGTTGGATTAATCAACCTCTTCAATAGTAGATCCCGAGGAAGCACCACCAGAGCGAGAAGCTCCACCACCAGGAAATCCCCCAGGCATTCCTCCTGGCATGCCTCCTGCACTCTGGTACAGCTTGGTGTTGATGGGGTTGCAGACTTTCTCCAGCTCTTTCTGCTGATGTTCACATTCTTCCTTCTTGGCAGCCTGATTCTTACTGAGCCAGTTGATAATTTCATTACACTTGTCCAGAATCTTCTGTTTGTCATCATCGTTAGTCTTCCCTGAAGTTTCTCATCTTTGACAGTCGCTTTCATGTTGAATGCATAGGACTCAAGTGAATTCTTGGATGACACTTTGTCCCTCTGCTTCTCATCTTCAACTTTGTACTTCTCAGCTTCCTGGACCATACGTTCAATGTCTTCCTTGCTCAAACGGTTCTTGTCATTAGTGATAGTAATCTTGTTCTCTTTTCCTGTACTCTTGTCCACAACAGAGACACTGAGGATGCCATTAGCATCAATGTCAAAAGTGACTTCAATTTGAGGAACACCTCAGGGTGCAGGAGGTATGCCTGTGGGTTCAAACTTGCCAAGCAGTTGTTATCCTTGGTCATGGCACACTCACCTTCATAAAACTGAATAAGCACACCTGCTGGTTGTCGGAATAGGTAGTGAAGGTCTGTGTCTGCTTGGTAGGAATGGTAGTATTGTGCTTGATGAGGATAGTCATGACTCCACCAGCAGCTTCAATACCAAGGGAAAGAGGAGTGACATACAAGAGCAGCAAATCTTGAACATTTTCAGACTTGTCTCCGGACAGGATGGCTGCCTGGACAGCTGCACCATAAGCGATGGCTTCATCACGGTTGATGCTCTTATTCAGTTCTTTTCCATTGAAGAAGACTTGGAGAAACTTCTGAATCTTGGGGATACAAGTAGAACCACCAACCAGGACAATGGCATGAATCTGTGACTTGTCTAGTTTGGTATCTCAAAAGACTTTCTCTATGGGGTCCAGGGTGCCATGCAACAGGTCAGCATTCTTTTCTTCAAATCAGGCACGGGTAATGGAGGTATAGAAGTCGATTCCTTCACAAAGAGAATTGATCTCAATACTGGCCAGGGTGCTGGAAGAGGGAGTACGCTTAGCTCATTCACAAGCAGTACAGAGGCATCTTACAGCTCTCTTATTCTCACTGATGTCCTTCTTATGCTTGTGCTTGAACTCAGCAATAAAATGGTTGATCATTCGGTTGTCAAAATCTTCTCCACACAAGTGGGTGTCTCTGGCTGTAGATTTAACCTCAAAGATTCCATCCTCAGTAGTGAGGATTGACACATCGAAAGTGTCACCTCCCAGGTCAAAGATTAACACGTTTCTTTCCATTCCAACCTTTTTGTCTAAGCCATAAGCAATAGCAACTGCAGTTGGCTCATTAATAATTCTAAATACATTGAGACCAGCAATAGTTCCAGCATCTTCGGTAGCTGGACACTGAAAGTCATTAAAGTAACAGCATTGGTAACAGTCTTCCCAAGGTTGGCTTCCGCAATTTCCTTCATCTTTGTCAGAACCATAGAGGGTACCTCCACTGGATAGAAGCTTTTGGTCTCTCCCTTGTATTCTACTTGGACCTTGGGCCTGCCAGCATCATTCAACACCATGAAGGGTCAATGCTGCATATCAGACCAGACAACAGCATCATCAAATCTGCGTCCAATCAGATGTTTGGAATCAAAAATGTTTGGTGTGTTGGTGGGGTTCATTGCAACTTGATTCTTTGTGGCATCACCAGTCAATCATTCAGTGTTCGTAAACTTGACACAGCTTGGAGTGGTTCGATTTTCCTGATCATTGGCAATTGTCTCTACTTTTCTGTCCTAGAAAACACCCACACAAGAATAGGTGGTGCCAAGATAAATACCAACTGCAGGTCCCTTCGACATGGTTGCTGGCGTGTAGGCCTGGCTCCAACAAAGAAGAAAGCCACAGGAACCCCAAAAACTGCAGGTGAGTTCAATCGCAGGTTTCTCTTTGACATACTGATTTCTAGTCCTTAGGATAAATACTCAGTGGTGAAATTGCTGGATCATATGGTAATTATTTTTAAATGTTTTGAGAAACATTATACTATTTTCCATAATAGTTGTACTAATTTATATCTCCACCAATAATGTATAAGAATTTTCCTTTCTAGCAGCTGGGTACAGTGGTGTGTGCCTGTAGTCTCAGTTACTCAGGAGGCTGAGGCAGGAGGATAGTTTGAGTCCAGGACTTCGAGGCCAACCTGGGCAATATGGTGAGACATTACCTTTAAAAAAAAAAAAGTGTTTAAAAAGATGAGTTCCCTTTTCTCTGCATCCTTATCAGCATGTTTTACTTTTCATCTTTTAGATAACAGCCATTCTAATTGAGGTGAGGTGATATCTCATTGTGATTTTGATTTGCATTTCCCTGATGATTAGTGATGTTGAGCATTTTGTCATTTACCTGGTGATTTGTATGTCTTATTTTGAGAAATGTCTATTCACATCTTTTGCTTATTTTAAAATCTGATTTTTTGTGGGTTTTCTTTTTTTGGTATTGAGTTGTTTGAATTCCTTATGCATTCTAAATATTAGTCCCTTGTCAGATGGAAAGTTTGTGAATATTTTTTCCCATTCTTAAGATTGTCTCTTCACTCTGTTGATTTTTTCCTTTGCTATGCAGAAGCTTTTTGGTTTGCCCCATTTGTCTATTTTGCCTTTGTTGCCTGTGATTCTGAGGTCCTATCCAAAAAATTCTTGCCCAGACCAATTTTGTGAAGTGTCTCCCCTGTATTTTCTTCTAGTAGTTTACAGTTTTGGGTCTTACATTTCAGTCTTTAATCCATTTTGAATTTTTTTAATATGATGAAAGATAGAGGTCTTTCATTTATCCACATGTGAATATTCAGTTTTCCCAGCACCATTTATTGAAGAGACTGTCCTTTTCCTCATGTGTGTTCTTGACACCTTTGTTGACAATCAATGGACTGTAAATGTGTGGATTTATTTCTGGATTTCTTTCTGCTCCGTTGGTCTATGTGTCTGTTTTCATGCCAGTGCCATGCCAATTGGGTTATTATAGCCTTGTAGTGTATTTTGAATTCAGTGTGATGTCTCCAGTTTTATTCTTTTTTGCTCAGGATTGCTTTGGCTATTTGATGCCTTTAGTGGTTCCATGCGAATTTTAGGATTGTTCTTATATTTCTATGAAGAATGTCATTAATATTTTGATAGGAAGTGTGTTGAATCTATACATCATTATGGGTAGGATGGACTTTTTAACAATATTGATTATTCCAGTCCATGAACACAGATATCTTTCAATTTATTTGTGCCATCTTGAATTTCTTTCATCAATGTTTTATAGTTTTTATAGCAGGTATCCTTCACCTCTTTGGTTAAATTTATTCCTAGGGTTTCTTTTTTGGTAGCTATTATAAATAGGACTGCTTTCTTGATTCTTTTTTAGATAGTGTGCTATTGGCATATAGAACTACTACTGATTTTTGTATGTTGATTTTGTGTCTTGAAACTTTACTGAATTCATTTATTAGTTTTTGGATCTGGGTCAATTGATGAAAGAGGTGGGTTCCAATGGTCTTGGGTAGCTCTGCCCCTGTGGCTTTGCAGGGTACAGCCTCCTTCCTGACTGCTTTAACAGGCTAGTGTTGTGTCTGCAACTTTTTCAGGCTCACAGTGCAAGCTGTCAGTGGATCTACCATTCTGGGGTGCAGAGGATAGTGGCCCTCTTCTCACAGCTCCACGAGGCAGCATCTCAGTGGGGACTCT
The DNA here is from genome assembly GCF_000951035.1 of Colobus angolensis palliatus. Lineage (NCBI taxonomy): Eukaryota > Metazoa > Chordata > Mammalia > Primates > Cercopithecidae > Colobus > Colobus angolensis. The sequence continues at coordinate 8,971,374 of NW_012118043.1, forward strand.
GTGTGGGAGCTTGCACCCCACATTTCCTTTCTGCACTGCCCTAGCAGAGGCTCTCCATGAGTGCCCCACCCCTGCAGCAAACTTCTGCCTGAACATCCAGGCATTTCCATACATCCTCTGAAACCTAGGCAGAGATTCCCAAACCTTAATTTTTGACTTCTGTATACCTGCAGGCTCAACACCATGTGGAAACTGCCAAGACTTGGAGCTTGCATCCTCTGAATCCATGGTTTGAGCTGTACCTTGGCCCCTTTTAGTCACAGCTGGAGTGGCTGGGACGCAAGGTACCAAGTCCCTAGGCTACACACAACAGAGAGACCCTGGGCCTGGCCCACAAAACCATTTTTTCCTCCTATGTCTCTGGGCCTGTGATGGGAGGGACTTTCACGAAGGTCTCTGACATGCCCTGGAGACATTTTCCCTATTTTCTTGGTGATTAACATTCAGCTCCTTGTTACTTAGGCAAATATCTGCAGCCAGCTTGGAATTCTCCTCAGAAAATGGGATCTTTTTTTCCTATTGCATTGTCAAGCTGCAAATTTTCTGAACTTTTATGCTTTGTTTCCCTTTTAAAACTGAATGCCTTTAACAGCATCCAAGTCATCTCTTGAATGCTTTGCTGTTTAGAAATTTCTTCTGCCAGATACCCGAAATCATCTCTCTCAAGTTCAAAGTTCCACAAATCTCTAGGGCAGTGGCAAAATGCCACCAGTCTCTTTGCTAAAACATAACAAGAGTCACCTTTGCTCCAGTTCCAAACAAGTTCCTCATCTCCATCTGAGACCACCTCATCCTGGATTTCATTGTCCATATCATTATCAACATTTTGGTCAAAGCCAATCATTAAGTCTCTAGGGAGTTCCAAACTTTCCCACATTTTTCTGTCTTCTTCTGAGCCCTCTAAACTGTTCCAACCTCTGCCTGTTACTCAGTTCCAAAGTCACTTCCACATTTCAGGTATCTTTTCAGCAGTGTCCCACTGTACTGGTATCAATTTACTGTATTCGTTTTTTTTTTTTTTTTCATGCTGCTGCTAAAGATATACCTGAGACTAGGAAGAAAAAGAGGTTTAATGGACGTACAATTCCATGTGGCTGGGGAGACCTCACAATCATGGCAGAAGGCAAGGAGAAGCAAGTCATGTCTTACATGGATGGCAGCAGGCAAAGAGAGAAAGCTTGTGCAAGGGAACTCCTCTTTTTAAAACCATCAGATCTCATGACACTTATTCACTATCATAAGAACAGCATGGGAAAGACCTGCCCCTATGATTCAATTACCTCCCACTGGGTCCCTCCCACAACATGTGGGAATTCAAGTGAGATTTGAGTAGGGACACAGCCAAACCCTATCAACCATGTATTTTCTTTATCCCCCTGAGTTTTAGATCCCATAAATAAGTAAAAACATGCAACGTCTGTCTTTCTGTGCCTAGCTTATTTTACTTAAAATAATGATCTCCAGTTCCATCCATGTTGTTGCAAATGACTGAATCTGTTTTTTTATGGCTGAATAGTACTCCATTGTGCATGTGTGCCACATTTTCTTTTTCCATTTGTCTGTTGATGGACACTCAGGTTCCTCCCAATCTTAGATATTGTAAATAATGCTGCAACAAAAATAGTAGTGCAGATAGCTCTTGATACACTGATTTCCCTCCTTTTGGATATATACACAGCAGTGGGATCATTGGATCACATGGTAACTCAATTTTCAGTTTAACGAGGAACCTCCAAACTGTTCTCCATAGTGATTTTACTAATTTACATTTCCACCAACATACAAGCCCCAATGTTTCATTTATGTTTCATTCCCCAACATACATTTCCCCAATGTTTTATTGTAGTAGTTTCATAGTTTGAGGTCTTAGATTTAAGCCTTTAATCCATTTTGATTTGATTTTTGTATATGGTGAAAGATAGGGGTCGAGTTACATTCTTCTGCATATGGATATCCAGTTTTCCCAGCACCATTTATTGAAGAGACTGTCTTTTCCCTAGTGTATGTTCTTGGCACTTTTGCTGAAAATGAGTTCACTGTAGGTGTGTGGATTTGTTTCTGGGTTCTCTATTCTGTTCCATTGGCCTACTTGTCTGTTTTCATGTCAGTACCATGCTGTTTTGGTTACTACAGCTCTGTAGTGCAATTTGAAGTCAGGTAATATGATTCCTCCAGTTTTGTTCTTTTTGCTTAGGATAGCTTTGGGTATTCTGGGTCTTTTGTGGTTTCATATACATTCTAGGAATTTTTTTCTATTTCTGTGAAGAATGTCATTGGTATTTTGATAGGGATTGCATTGAATCTGTAGATTGCTTTGGGTAGTATGAACATTTTAACAATATTGATTCTTCCAATGCATGAACATGGAATATCTTCCCACTTGTTGGTGTCCTCTTCAATTTCTTTCATCAGTGTTTTCTAGTTTTTATTATAGAGATCTTTCACTTCTTTGATTAAATCAGTTCCTAGGTATGTAGTTTTATGTGTGGCTATTGTAAATGGGATTACTTTTTAAATTTCTTTTTAACATTGTTCACTGTAGGCATATAGAAATGCTACTGATTTTTTATGTTGACTTTGTATCCCTCAACTTTACTGAATTTATCAGTTCTAATAGTTTTCTTACAAAGTCTTTATATTTTTCCAAATATAAGATTATATCAACTGCAAGCAAGGATAATTTGACTTCTTTCTTTCCAGTTTGGGTGCCCTTTATATCTTTCCCTTATCTGATTGCTCTAGCTAGGACTTCCAGGACTATGTTGAATAATGGTGATGACAATGGGCATCCTTGTCATGTTCCAGATCTTAGAGGAAAGGTTTTCAGTTTTTCCCCATTTGGTGTGATTCTAGCGTGAGTCTGTTGTTTATGGCTTTTATTATGTTGAGGTATGTTCCTTCTATCCCCAGTTTTTTCTTGGGATTTTTATCATGAAAAGATGTTGAATTTTATCAAATGCATTTCAACATCATTTGAAATGATCATATGGTTTTGATACTTCGTTCTGTTGATATAATGTATCACACTGATTTCCATATGTTGAACCATCCCTGCATCCCAGGGATAAATCCCACTTTGTTATGATTAATGATCTTTTAATCTATTATTGAATTCAATTTGTTAGTATTTTGTTGAGGATTTTTGTATCAATATTCAGAGATACTGGACTGAAGTTTACCTTTTTTTGATGTGTCTTTGTCTGTTTTTGGCATCAGGGTAATACTGACCTCATGTAATGAGTTTGGAAGTATTTCCCTCTCTATTTTTTGGAACAGTTTGAGCAGGATTGGTATTAGTTCTTTAAATGTTTGGTAGAATTCAGCAGTGAAGCCATCGGGTCCTGGGCTTCTCTTTACTGGGAGGCTTTTTACTATGACTTTGATCTCATTACTTTCATTGGTCTGTTCAGGTTTTGGATTTCTTCCAAATTCAATGTTTGTAGGCTGTATGAGTCTAGGAATTTGTATATTTATTCTTGATTTTCCAATTTATTGGCATTTAATTGTTCATAGTAGCCACTAATAATCCTTTGATTTTTTGCAGTATTAGTTGTAATGTCTCCTTTTTCATTTCTGATTTTATGAATTTGGATCCTCTCTCTTTTTTTCTTAGTCTGGCAAAAGGTTTGTCAATTTTTCTTAACTTAAAAAAAAACTTTAAAAATTGATTTTTAGATTTCTTTATATAAATCGTATTTATTACTGCTCCAATATTTATTATTTCTTTTCTTCTACTATTTTTGGGTTGGATTTGCCCTTGCTTTTCTAGTTCTTTTAAGATGCATTGTTAGATTGTTCATTTGAGGTTTTCCCTCTTTTTTGATGTAGGCACTTATAGCTATTAATGTAAACTTCCCTCTTAGTACTGCATTTGCTATATCCCACTGGTTTTGGTAAATTGTGTTTCTATTATCATTTGTTTCAAGAAATTTTAAAATTTCATTCTTAATTTATTTATTGACACACTGGTCATTCAGGAGCACATTGTTTAATTTCTATGTATTTGCATAGTTTCCAAAATTCCTTTTGTCATTAATTTCTAGTTTTATTCCATTATGGTCAGAGAAGTTGCTTGATATGATTTCAGTTTTTTTAAATGTTTCAAGGCTTGTTTTGTGATCTAACATATGGTCTATCTTTGAGAGTGATTGATGTGCTGAGGAAAATTATGTGTATTCTATAGCTCTTGGATAAAATGTTCTGTAAATATCTATGAAATCCATTTGGTTTACAGTGCAGATTAAGTTGGATGTTTCTTTGTTGGTTTTCTGTCTGGAAGATCTGTCTAATACTGAAAGTGGGGTGTTGAAGTCTCCAACTATTATTCAATTGGGACCTATCTCTCTCTTTAGTGCTAATAATATTTGCTTTATATTTCTGGATCCTTCAGTGTTAGGTGCATATATATATTAAACTGTTATATCCTATTGCTGAATTGAATCCTTTATTATTATATAGTGACCTTCTTTGTCTCTTCTTATAGTTTTTGTCTTGAAATCTATTTTGTCTGGTATATGAGAACATCAAGGGGGAAATATGCCCCCATGAGCCAATCACCTCCCACAAGATCCTTCCCCTGACATGTGGGGATTACAATTTGACATAAGATTTGGGTGGGAATGCAGAGCCAAGCCATATCAACAGTTTTAAAGAAAATTTTCATGATAAAGCTACCGTTGCTCTTTTTTGGTTTCATTTGCATGAAACTTCTTTTTTCATGACTTTATTTTCATTCTATGTGTGTCTTTATAGGAGAAGTGTGTTTCTAGTGGCAACAGATCGAAAGGGTTTTGCTTTTTCATCCATTCAGCCACTCTATGTCTTTCGATTGGAGGCATTTATATTCAGTATTATTGTTGGTAAGTAAGTACTTACTACTGTCATTTTGCTATTTATGTTCTGGTTGTTTTCTGGTCTTCTCTTCCTTTCTTCTTCTGACTTCCTTTAGTGAAGGTAATTTTTCTCTGGTGGTATGATTTAGTTTCTTGCTTTTTTTGTGTGTCTCCATTGCCTGTTTTTTGGATTGAGGTTGCCATGATGCTTACAAATACTATCTTATAACCCATTATTTTAAGCTGATAACAATTTAACACTGTTTACATAAACAAACAAGCAAAAAGAATACCAATAAAAACTCTAAGCCTTTACTTTGTTTCCCACTTTTTAACTTTTGTTTTTTTCTATTTATATATTTTTATACTGAGTATGTCTGGAAAAGTTGCAATGATTATTTTTGATTGGTTCATCATTTAGTCTTTCTACATAAGATAAGAGTAGCTTACACACCATACTTAAAGTGTTATAATTTTTTTTTTCTGTGTACTTCTATTACCAGTGAGTTTTGTATCTTTAGGTGACTACTTATTACTCATTAATGTCCTTTTCTTTCTGATTGAAGTACTCTGTTTAGCTTTCTTGTAGGACAGGTCTGGTGTTCATAAAATTCCTCAACTTTTGTTTGCCTGGAAAAGTCTTTATCCTTCATGTTTGAAGTATATATTTGCTAGATATCCTATTCTAGGGTAAAAGCATTTTTCCTTCAGCACTTTATATATGTCATGCCACTCACTCCTGGCCCATAAGGTTTCCACTGAAAAGTTTACTGCCAGACCTATTGGAGCTCCATTGTATGTTATTTCTTTCTTTTGCTGCTTTTTAAGATCCTTTACCTTTGGGTAAAGTTTGATTCTTAAATGTCTTGAAGTAGTCTTCTTTGGGTTAAATCTGCTTGGTGTTCTATAACAATCTTGTATTTGGATATTGACATCTTTCTTTAGGTTTGCAAAGTCCTCTGTTAATAATCTTTCTACTCCTATTTCTCTCTCTACCTCCTCTTTAAGGCCAATAATTGTTAGATTTTCCCTTTTGAGACTATTTTCTAGATCCTGTAGGCATACTTCATTTTTTAATTCCTTTTTCTTTTGTCTCCTCTGACTGTGTATTTTCAAAAATCCTGTCTTCAAGTTCACTAATTCTTCTTTTCTACTTTATCCATTCTGCTATTAAGGGACTCTGATGCATTCTTCAGTACGGCATTTGGGTTTTTCAGCTACAGAATTTCTGATTGATTCTTTTTAATTATTTCAATCTCTTTGTTAAATTTATATGACAGAATTCTGAATTTCTTCTCTGTGTTATCTTGAATTTGTTCGAGCTCTCTCAACACAGCTACTTTGAATTCTCTGTCTGAAAGGTCACATATCTCTGTTTCTCCAGGAGTGGTCCCTGGTGCCTTTTTAGTTCAGTTGGTAAGGTCATGTTTTCCTGGATGGTGTTGATGCTAGTAGATGTTCTTCAGTGTCTTGGCATTGAAGAGTTAGGTGTTCATTGTAGTCTTCACTCTCTGAGCATATTTGTATTTGTCCTCCTTGAGGAGGATTTTCAGATATTTGAAGACTTGGGTGTTGTAATTTAAGCTGTATCTGCCTTAGGGGAAACTCCAAACCTAGTAATACTGTGTTTCTTGCAGACTTGTGGAGGTATCCCCTTGATAGTCTTGGACAAGATTCAGGAGAATTCTCTGGATTGCTAGGCAAAGAGTCTTGTTCTCTTCTTTTACTTTCTCCCAAACAAATAGGATCCCTCTCTCTCTCTGTTCTGAGTCACCTAAAGCTGGGGGGTGGAGTGACACAAGCACCCCTGTGGCCACCACCACTATGACTGTGCTAGGTCAGACCTGAAGCCAGCACAGTACTAAGTCTTGCTTAAGGTGTACTATAATCACTCCCTGGGTACTGCATATGTTTTCTCAAGGCCCTGGGGCTCTACAGTCATCAGGTGGCAAAACCAACCAAGCCTGTGTCCTTCTTTTCAGGGCAGCGAGGTCCTGGGTGGGTCTAGATGTGCTGTCTGGGAGTCAGGGACTAGAATCAAATACCTTAGGAGTCTACCTGGTGTTCTGTTATAACTCCAGCTGAGCTGGCACTCAAACCACAAGATACAGTTCTTCCCACCCTTCCTTCCCTTTCCCAAAGGCAAAGAAGTCTCACCCCATGGCCACTGCCACCTCAGGCCACAAGGAGTACTGCCAGGCCACTGCCAATGCTCCCTTCTGGCTGAAGGGCTCTTAAGTCCGCTTGTGGTAAATGTTACCTGGACTCCCCTTCAGGGCAGTGGGCTCCCTTCTAGGCCCCAGCAGGTTCAGAAATGCCATCTGAGTCAAGTCCTGGAATCAGACATCTTAAGAGCTCACTTAGTGCTCTACCCTCTTGTGACATGCTATTACCTGAAGCCAGCAAGTCTCAGAGGCTCACCCAAGGCCCTCGACATGGTACCTGGGTATTGCTGCTGATCATTCAGGGCCCAATGGCTTTTTAGTTAGCAGAAGATAAATGTTTCCAGGACCAAGTCCTTTCCTTCAAGGCAGTGGCCTTTCTTCTGGCGCAGGGTGTGTCTAGAAATATCATATGGGAGCTAGAGCCTGGAAGGGGAGCTTCAAAACTCTGATGAGTACTGTCTTGCTGTGGCTGAGCTGGTATCCAACATGCAAGACAAAGCCTTCTCCACTCTTCCCTCTCTTCTCCTCAAGTGGATGGAAGGGGTCTCTTTTGGAGCTGAAAGCTGTGCAGCCTGGGAATGGGGAGGGGGTAAATGTCACCCTTCCCTCCCCCAGGCACTGTCTCGGGGCCTAGTTCAGCATTAAGACTCACCTACAAGCTGTAATCCTTATGGCCTGGACTGTCTTTCAGGTTTACTTGGAGACACAGAGTGCTGCAGCCCTCAGTGGTGAGGGTTGCAGGAACTCAAGTTCTGATAGCTGGAATGTGTGATTTCCCTCTGGCTAGGGCTCCTTTAAAGGCCCCCTCCATGGGCAGGCATCAGCTGAGTTTGGTCCAGTTTTCCTTTCTGCTCTAACAGGACAACACTGAGTTCAATCCCTCACAATTGCTGTGTTCTCCCTCCCCCAGCACCTAAAAATACTCCTTGCACCATGCTGCTGCTGCTGGGGGTCAGGGAGGGGTGACATCAGGGATTCAGGACTATTTTATCTTTCTCTTCTGTGCCTATTTCAGTGATATGAAGTTACAACCAGGTACTATGAGGACTCACCTAATTTTTGGTTATTATGAAGGTGTTTTTTCACTACAGATAGTTGGCAAATTGGTGTCCTTGTAAGGGAGACTTTGGTGGAGCCTTCTATTCCACTGTCTTGCTCCACTTCTCTCAAGCATGGGTTTGTTGCCTTAAAAAAAAAAAACTAATTAAGATCCTTTCTAAAAAACTCATTGGGTAAAGCCACCACTAGTTCATGGTATTTTGTCATAGTAGCCTAAATGGACAAAGGCAGAAAATTGGTACTGAGAAGTGGGAGTGCTGTTGTAATAGATTCCTAAAATGTGGAAGCAGCTTTGGAACTGGGTCATGGATAGAGGCTGCAGGAATTTTAAAGTGTATGCTAGAATAAGTCTGCATTGACATGCATAGATTGTAAGGGTTATTATGGTGAGGACTCAGAAGAAGAAGAGGCAAATTATAGAGAGAGCCTCAGTCTTATTAGAGAATACCTAAGCAGCCATAAACAGAATGCTAATTAAAATATGGATGATAAAGGTCATTCTGGTGATGTGAAAGACAGAAATGAGGAATATGATATTGGACAGTGGAGGAAAAGCTATCTTTTTTATAAAGTGGCAAAGAACATGGCTAAATTGTTTTGTGTTTTATTATTTTGTGGAAGATATAATTTATGAGCAATGAAATTGGATATTTGGCTGAGGAAATTGCTAAGCAAAGTGTTGAAGGTATGTTGTGGTTTCTCTTGACTTCCTATAATAAAATGCAAGAAGAGAGAAATGATTTGAAGCTACAATTGTTAATGAAAAGGAAGCAGAACTTAACAATTGTGAAAAATATCAGCCTATCTGTATTGGAAAAAATGAGAAAGCCTGTTTGGAAGAGAACAAGGGTGTGGCCAAGTGACTGATACATCAGGCATTTCAGTGGAAGCCAAGTGTTATTTATCAAGACAATGGGGAGATTAGTGAGCTGTCTAAACATAAGTCAGAATATATTTCCCAAGACAATGGAAGAATGTCCCCAAAGGCATTTCAGAGATCCCCTGGGGTTGCTCCTCCTATCATAGGCCCAGGGTGCCAGGGCCTGGGGCTGGAGCAATATCAAGGATAGGGAATCCCTGGTGCCTGTGTTACTTCACATCTCAAGCTTCCCTCACTGTGCTGGGTTGCCATGCTCCTTGGTGGCCTGAAGTGCAGCAAGTGCTGCACCCAGCAAAGGTTTGGAGGTATGGCTCTCTCCACCTAGATTCCAAAGGATGTTCCAGAGAGCTGGGGCCGAAGCAGAGAGACTCCATGGGGGCAGGGTCACCTCTGAGACCCCAGATGGTAGAGCCACCAGTGTGATTCCAGCTCAGAAGAGCTGTAAGCACACAACTCCAACCTGTGAGTGCCTTAGACTGGCTATTCCCAGCAAAGCCATCAGGGAGAGGCTGCCCAAATCCGTGGAGGCAGGACCATTGGCCCAGTGGGTAGGGAAGGTGTTATCAAAGCAAACTAAGGTCCACTCATTGTGCTTATTAAGGCCAGATATCCACACCAAAGTTTGCAGTGGGAGAAACCAAGGCCCTTCTTTGCAGGGCACCAAGCAAGAAGGATCAGGCAGCTAATGCTCAAGTCCTGACCTCCCAGATTGCTTGAAGGTAGGAGTTTTCCAAGGTAGGGATAAATTTCAGGAAGGCAGAAGTTACAAGCAAAATCCTAAATCAATACATGGAGGCTACAAATTAGTTTTTGAAGGTTACACAAAGGCAGGATATCTTGAAGTGGGGGCTTCTAGGTCATAGGTAGACTCAAAGATTTTCTGATTTGCAATTGGTTAAGGAAGAGAAGCTTTGTTAAAAATTTTGAGGTCAGGAGAAAAGACTGTTAGCTCTAGCTCATGGGCATGACCAGCTCCAGGCCCTTCAGGAAGAAATTTAGAATAAAGAATGGTGGTCAGAGTTCAGTCCTCAGTTCCCTCTTATCTGAGATCTACATGCCAGTGGATCCATTTGGTGGAGGTATGGGTTTCTGAAAAACAACTCAGAGACATGCGTTAAGATGTTATCTTTAGTTTCTATGAGGAACCAAACATTCTATGATTCCAGCTTCCTGGGCTATTGTTTTAAGCTACTATTACATTCTTGCTTATCAAGTTACTTATTTACTTTTCAGGGATAGCTAGGTACTTGGAATTTCTCTTGAAGGCACTCAAGATTTTCCTTTATTTCCATGCTTGGAGGGACCTGCAGTCCCTAAGAGAGGGTTCTTGCTCCATCTCAATGGCAGGACCTTCGTCACAGTGAGCCTGGAGGGCAAAATATCAGCTCAAAGAAGATTATTCTCCAGGTTTAAAGCTTTAGACTTGATTGAGACCTGCCTCTTTTCTTCCTTCCCATGTCTTCCTTTTGGAATGGGAATGTCTGTCCTGTGCCTGTCCCATCATTGTATTTTGGGAGCACATAACTTGTTTGGTTTCACAAGTTCACAGCTAGAGAGCAACTTGCCTTAGAATGAATCATATTTTGAATATCACCCATATCTGATAGGATGATATTTAAATGAAACTTTAGATTTTTACATTGGTGCTGAAATGAGTTAAGACTTTTGGGACTACTGGGATGAAACACATGTATTTTGCATGAGAGAAGGAAATGAAATTTGGGAGACTAGGGATGCAGTGCTATGGTTTGAATATTTGTGTCCTCCCCTCAAAATTCATATGTTGAAATCTTACCCTCTAAAGTAATGGTAATAGGGGGTGAGTCTTTGGAAGGTGATTAGGTTGTGAGGGTGGAGCCCTCGTGAATGGGATTAGTGCCCTTATAAAAGAGACCTGAGAGAGCTCCTTTGGCCCCTCTGCCACTTGAAGTTACAACAATGACCTCCAACTGAGAAAGGAGAGGCAGATGGGAAGCCACTGAATGGAGTCTTTAGATTGGCAATTCCACCAGAAGCTGTGAAAAGGAGCAGGAGCAGTTCCCTAAAGATGGGGATACCCAGAAGAAGCACACAATACCTCAAGGGAGGGGAGAGATGCTCGGTAGCCAGAAATAATAAAAAGCCACTATAGCTTTCCAAACTATATTTGAAGAGAGGCCTAAAAAATCATCATTTCCCTCCTCATATGACTTAATAGTTATCTCTTTACCACCAAAGCTCTATAATATTTCATGATCAGTTGTTTTTGTGTAAAATTTGATGAAAACTTCTTTTTTCATTAGGGAAAATATTACAAAGTGTATAAAAGGAAGGAAAACAGGGTGTTTTGCTTTAAAAAACAAACAACTCTACATGTTGTTGGTGCAACCAGATGTGCCTTGGCTTTTGTTTTTGCATATTCATTAGATTTCATTGTTCAAAGTGATCCTGCAAGAATCCGGCCAAGCCTTACAAGAGGATGTCATACTGGCCTCATTCCAAGGAAATTAATAATTTTATTTCAAGCTGCTCTCTCTTCTCTTAGCTATGGGCTTCTAAGCAAGGCCACTGGTGTTCCCCTCTCTATGAATTACAAGGTGGTTCAGACCTCCAGTATTTCTATTATAGAGCATTCTGTCTTTCATTTAAAAATTGCCTCTTATGAGTATTATTCTCTGTTCTAAAAAGACTTCATTGTTTCTCTCCTATTCTACACTCCTTCTGTGTTCAAGGTCGCTAGTTACTCTATTATTCAGGCAGACAATCTTTTCATAATTTTTTTTCCAATCAGTCTCAGTTCAAGGACTTACATTCTCAATATCCCCCATAAGTTTTGCCATTTCTTCTCATGAAAACATTCTCCATAGCTTCCCTTTCTTTAGCAGCTTCACGTATTCAGTTCTTTGTAATGCATTGTTGTGCGGAATGTAGGCAAACCTTGTTTATGGTACGTTTTGTTTGGGTAAAAAAGATTTCTTCTTATTTCCTTAGAATCAGCAACAATTAACTAAAGTTTATGAATTGATTTGGGAAACCCACTGTTATTATCTAGCTTACGTGGAGAGAATTCTCAGCCTCCAAGGGGCAAGAGACACAAGTTTTGAGGGTAGCAGAAACAGAGCATAGATCAGAGGACAAGGTTTACTGAAGCTGGGGTTTTATGGGAAAAGTACAGAAATCAAAATAATCTTTTGAATAAAAGTTCCAAAAGGAAATTTAAGGTGGTCAGAAATCTTGCTTAAACTAAATATATATGTTTTATCAAGAGACTATCCCATTAATACTCACAGTAACTACTAATTAATCACAGCTTATCATGTACTGCTTCTAACCACGAAGAATTGCAATTAAAGTCCTCATTTTACAAAATGCAAGATCGGAGAACTAGTAAAAACTGGGCCTGTTTAATTCCAAAGTCAGTGATCTTTCTATACTCTGCTACCTCATAATATAGTATGCAATGCTGATATGTGCAAAGTTGGTCTTTAGACTTGAATAATCCCTGTAAGAGGAACTATTTTTGATGAAATAGACTGAATATTTTATAAAAGAAATATTGGAATTGAACCTCCTTGTGACATGGGACAGTTCCCTGACCCTCTTGTGGGATTTGTGAAGGGAGAGCAGGGGGATGGCTCATTTTGCTTGGTCAGTGAGTTCAAACCCCTTGTGGGAGGGGGAGCACATAGGTGAGCAGGTACAGGAGCTGGGGCGAATGTCTTTAGGTACCAGCAGGAATGAACCCTTTACCAGCCTGTGGCAGCATCTAGTGGTTGCCCAAGACCTCTGGAGCCCCAAAAGTTGTGTGCTACAAACAATGCTCTTTTAGTGTTTGTCATCTGCGGATGGTTAAGTGTTAACCAGCTCAGTGGAGAGGCAGGGTGACAGCCTTTTACACCCTGCCCTTATGATACCCGGGTCCTTGTCTGGTGTCCAGGAAGAATCAGGTCACACGGACTTGAAGAATAGTGAATGAGGAGGTTTTATTGAGTGATGGAGGTGGCTCTCACAAAGAGGAGCTGGGAGGGGAATGATGCGGGAAGAAGATGATCATTCCCTGAAGCCTGGCTGTCTCCAGCAGGGCTCCTCTCCAAAGTCGAACCATCTGAGATTAATACACATATCCATAGTCTCCATCACTCAGTTGCTTCTTCTCCTCACTCCTTCTCTGCCACACCACTCTACTCTTCTGCTGGTGGCGTTTGGGGTTATTATGGGTACAGGACGGGGGCTGTGGTGGGCCAGGGTGGTTTTGGAGAAACCAACATTCGGGTGGGAAAAAAGGGATAATTGTTCTTATTTAGGGCCATGGCTTCCAGGCTTGAGGTTTGGGCCTTTGCCTGGGAATTGCCCTCTTCTACCCACTATTTCTCTGCCTCCCATCTGTATCACTTGTTATACCTATGAGAGCCATGTCTAATTTTCTTGGACTAAAAATCCAGATAGACCTGATAATTTGAAGTTAGGGATGACTCTAGGTAAATATATAAATAAAGACGTATTCCCCTTCTGTGCTACCCTTGTTATTATGCCAATCCCAGGGGATATTCATTATCATCATGATATACGTTAGCTCTGCCATACTTTCTAGCTTGTGTGAACCTGAAAGTTACTTAGCTTCTCTGAACCTCATTTCTTGCATATAGAAAATGGAGAGAAGAGATTGGATCAAGATAGCATACCAAACACATATTTCAGCCTTTTTTCTCATCATAAAACCATAGAAATGGCAGAAAAATACTTTGAAAACTCATAACTGTTCTGGAAAACAAGAAAAGGCTATGTTAATTGACCAGAATGTAGAAGGAATAGTTGCAGTCAGAAAGCAGATGAAATTTGATGGAGAAACCACAGCCCAAAACATATACAGGAACATTTGATTGTAGGAGGTAAGAGGGTTCTAGAGACTCAGCAGAAGCAGATAATATCTTCAAGTGTATAAATATAAATGATCAGGGTGAAAAAATTGGAAGCAGGTGGGAGCGAGGAGCTACTTTAGGTAGGGAGAGCAAAAAGGGACTCTGAGGAGCCCTGAGACCTGAGGGATAGAAAGAACCAGCAATGAGAAGACACAGGGACAAATTATTCAGGAAGGGGGAACAGCAAGTGCAAAGTAGGTAGAAAGGAAGGAACATGCTCTTGGATGAAAAAGAACCCGGTGTAGGTATAGCAAGTGAGTGGACTGAAGTTGGAGATGGTAGTTGGGATTAAGAGCCCCTTGGAAGCACTTATGTCTCTGAAGGGCATGATTGTGTTACAAGGACTTGAGGGGTTATGAGAACCAACTCTTTGTTGCTGATGACTTACCTTGTTTCTTTGCTGCTGTCTTTTCTGCTGAGAGTCCTCATATAAGTGGGGCTAAGATCTCAGCTCTGACCTTTCGTCCTAGAAAACTGAGGAGAGTTTGGGGTTTGATGGTTAAAATGAGTAATTTGTCAAACTCCTTACTAATTTAACTTGAGGTTTTCTGAGCACAGATGGCCTGGGTGGGCAGTCTTAGGCTCTGACAGAGAAGGGTTAGGCCTAGGCCCTGAACTGTTTGGTGAGTGGTGATCAGCATGCTAACCTGAGTGGAATGGCCATTCCTCTCCTGCTGTGCCTTCAGCTGATCCCAATATCCTTTCTAATCACACACAAGCTGCTTTGGAAGGTTGATGGGTGGTTGTGAGTAGAAGGTTGTGCCAGGAAGACTGTAGAAAGCAGAACCTTTTGCATTCTTTCTGACAGTGAGGCCTGATACCCTACTTATATCTGCAGTTTCTAGAGCTGAAGTGGGCTATTGAGAATACATTTAAGAAGTACGTATGGAGTAGCATTCTGAATGTGGACTGATAACAGCGCCTCACTTATCAGCAAAAAATTGCACGCTGCAGGGCAGCATTGGATGGGAGGTCTAGTGGACAGTGATTTCCGTATTCTTTATCAGTAAGGGCTTAGCTGCAGAGAGGTTGGTGCATTTGAAAGACTCAAGAGCCTGGGGATTGGCAAGGGAAGGGGCCTGGCCAATACCCTTCATCACTTCCAGTGGTTCTTTCCAGTAGCCATGAAACAAATAACTGTCAGTCTTAGGTTCCAACTCCAGGGTAGGATTGAAGCTTGTGATAAAGGTCAGTGGGATGATTTCAAGAGGTTGAGATCCATAGAAAGGGAAATCATAAGATCTGCAAAATTGCCCAAATAATCACTAATTTGTGGAGCAGTATGTCTGCTCTATAGAACTATAGGCTATAGGTTATGGTGGAGTTACAGAAAAACTCTGCCATAACTCTATAAGTAGGATCTAAACTTTTCAATCTTATAAATGTGGGGATCACAACATAGAAAGCCTGATGAAAAACAGTCTTTTTCAGTGAATCAGTATCTTAGCCCATTTAGGCTGCTATAACAAAATACCATAAACTGGATAGTTGAAACAACAGAAATTTATTTTACATAGTTCTAGAGGCCGGGAAGGCCAAGATCAAGGCACCAGCAGATATGATGTGTAGTGAATGTCCAATTCTTTCATACAGGGACATCTTCTCATTGTAACCTCACATGACGGAACACAAGGACTTTGATCTCTTCAGCCTCTAATCCCATGGCACTAATCCCATTCATGAGGGCTTCACCCCCATGACCTAATCCCTTCCCAAAGGCCCTATTCCTAATACCATCACATTGGGGATTAGGTTTCAACATGAATTTGAGGGGGATGCAAACATTCAGACCATAGCAATCAGTAGTGTCCTAAAAAACACTAAAGTAAAGATGGTAGATTGTGTACTATACATGAGTGGACATATATGGAAAAAAGAAAGTCTTAAATGACCTTGGGGTCAATGCTTGCTTTGTACCTGTCCCTTCTCAACCCCACCCAAGATAAGAACTTCAGCTGCTCCTGTTAGAAAAAAAGGAGATAATTGCCAAGTACATTATATGCAAATGTGCATCACTGGGGCTATGGGTGAGGTTATGAGTGTAGGTACCACTGTTCTGGGAAAAACCACCTTATGGTGCTAAGTGGGGCATGAAGATCTCAGATACGAGAGAAGCAGAAGTAGCTATAAATAAATGTAGCTCCATTTCTGTGGCCCAAAGTATATTTAGAGGAATTATGACACACCTGCCCAACATATATGCAGTGGAATCCTACTCTCCAAGACAGGACAGGGGGAGATTGAAAACTCAGACCACTCAGACCAGTGAAGGACAACAGTTAGTATACATCAACTTTTTGTCTCTACAACCTGAGAGTTGAAACTACAGATTTTATGGTGATAAATCCTGGAGTTATGAATCCTAAGCATGTCCTGTCAGGGATGAGCAAGTGTCTATTATCGCATAGATATTAGGGGAAAAATTCTTCTCTGATCAGACTCAGTCTAATCAAAGGAGGACTTGGAGACTTGGTTATTATGAAAAATTTTCTCACTGAAGGTCAAATAGTTTACAATTACTCTCTATTATCCCAAAGAAATGTATAATCCCATGAAGGCAATACATGGGTCCTCAAATAGGAATTATACCACTTTCTTCACTCTCAATTCTTGTTTTTCAGACCACAGTCAGGCTACCTGTGGGCCTCTGTTTTCTGTTTTGCTGCAGACAAAGGAGCAGAAAGTGTAGCCTCATCTCATAGACTACTAAACTGAGGAATATTCTCCAGGAGCTATTACAAATGGGCTACTGGGGCATCCCAGCATAACATGGTATCATTAAGAACTCCCAGGCCGAGTGCGGTGGCTCACACTTGTAATCCCAGCACTTTGTGGGACTGAGGTGGGCAGATCACTTGAGGTCAGGAGTTCGAGACAAGCCAGGCCAACACGGCAAAACCCTATCTCTACTAAAAATACAAAAATTAGCTGGGGGTGGTGGCGAGCACTTGTAATCCCAGCTACTCAGGAGGCTGAGGTAAGAGAATTGCGTGAACCCAGGAGATGGAGGTTGTAGTGAGCCAAAATCACGTCACTGCATACCAGCCTGTGTGACAAGAATGAAACTCCGTCTTAAAAAAAAAAAAAAGAAAAAAACAACTCCCTGAGACCTCATGTGTGGTCCTGGGACATGCAGACCAGACACAGGCCTCATTTCAAATGAGATAGCTGAGCTGTCAGGGATCCTGCATTTAAAGTGCACCACTCAGGACTCCTGCCAGTTTGAGAAATGCTCTGAGACTGAGGTATGTCTGTCTCAGTGCTATAGGGTAACACTGAACCTATGAGAACTTGGTCAAGGGCTTCCACTCTGGTATTCACACAAAGGACATAGGACAACAGGTAGTGTTCCAAATGGATCTCAAAGGGGTCCCACCATTTCCTAGCATGAAGGTGGTAAGGATCGGTAGAAAGAGGTGGAGGCTACCCCTTGGGTGGAGCAAAAGGAAATTTACCTAGCTTAGAGGTGGAGCGCCTTTCACCTCATTGTGGAGAAGCAGCAGTCCCCTTCTGTGAGCTCAAATCCAGAGGCAGCTGCATTTGAGTCCAAAAGATCCAGTGAAGTTGGAAAAAATAGAAATGAAAACATCAAAAAACCAACCAACCAAACAAACAAAAACCCAGCATCACTGGGGAAGGGGTGGTTATACCTGTGGGACCTGAGCAGAGCTCCATTTCCAGCACTGAGGAGCAGGTGTCAGCTCATCCCAGAAGGGTCTGATAAGTCCATCAGGTAGCTCAATTACTTCATGATGGCTGGATGAAGACATCTCTTAATGTGGCTAATTTAACATGGTGTTAACGTTGGTGTCAACTGAGATGTTCCAGTCCTCTTTACTCCCTGTGTGGGAGAGAATAGAAATTATATATATATTTTTTCTCCCAAGGAGGTCGAGGCATTCCCCCTTTCCTAGAGTGTGAGGTAATAGGATGAATTCCTTTGTGATATGACTCAAGGTGAAGATCAAGTCCAACTATTTATTGTGTAGTAATATATGCCAGAGTTGTACTTACAGATTAGATATTGCAATCCATCCCTCTTCTGCTCCCAGTCCAGGCTTACCCTTGTCCTTGGTATGACATCCTTGTATGGTCTTACACAGTTAGACAATTTCTTCAGAATGAAAGGGAGTGGGGAAAACAAAACAAAACAAAACAAAACAAAACAAAACAAAACAAAACAGCAGAACAAAACAAAAAAATCTCTTTGGCCCTACAGAGAGTGAAAGCCATTGCCTAAGCAACTAACTTGCCACATTCAGGACATTATTGAACACTGTGTATCCAACTTGATTAGGTTGAATCCTGATCCCATCACTAAACACTAAACACTTTATGATACTTATACTATCCTTATGATGATTCTGGGACCTATCAACAGTTAGGTGCAGGTGTTAAAATAAGATCTAATTTCTGTAGACTCTTTTTATCATTTTTGATATATCCCAACAGTTTCCAAGAATAACATATCCTTGCTGAAAGGAATTTTATACTATCCCAGACACCTATCTGTTTAGCAGAAGATGCTGAGGATAGTGTGGTCAGCTTTGGGTCAGGCCCTAAGTCATCTGTACATCTGAGAAGTCTTTTCCAGCCAAAATTATAGTACAGAAATGTATACAGAAATGGTGGCTATGCCAGTGGCTGTGCTGTGACTCTATTTTATTTGTTGATATCTGGGGAAACCCTAAAATTTCTGCTACTGTTTTGCACCCTAGAGGAAGAGGAGGAGCACCGGGAGAGAGGGCCAAGGGTACTGCTAGGGGCTAGAAATTAGGAAGAGGCTAAAACCCCAAGTCGCGGTATGGTTTGCCTCTTTATGAGGCTCTGCAATAAATGGGCCTCCATGAGATCCCCCCTTTTCCCCTTGCATTTCCTCTGCTTTGTTTCTTCTTGCCATGAAGGGGTCCCCTGCGGAGGCCAAGTCCTGGGAGTACACTGGGGAACAAGAAGCTAGGGAGGCCACCCGGCTTCTTTGGCCCACACAAAGGCAGTGTGGTGAGTCACCTACAGTCTGGCCCAGCTCACAGGTTTGCCCTACCACAAAACAAAAATAAAAATGTGTCTCCATGCACACATATGTTTACTGCAGCACTGTTCACAATAGCAAAGACTTGGAAAAAATCCAAATGCCCATCAATGATATACTGGATAAAGAAAATGTGGCACATATACACCATGGAATACTATGCAGCCATAAAAAAGGATGAGTTCATGTCCTTTGCAGGAACATGGATGAAGCTGGAAACCATCATTCTCAAGAAACTAACACAGGAACAGAAAACCGAACACTGCATGTTCTCACTCATAAGTGGGAGTTGAAAAATGATAACACATCGATACAGGGAGGGGAACATCACACACTGGGGCTTGTCGGGGGTAGGGGATTAGGGGAGGGAGAGCGTTAAGAGAAAAACCTAATGTAGATGATGGGTTGATGGGTGCAGCAAGCCACCATGGCACATGTATACTTACGTAACAAATCTGCATGTTCTGCACATGTATCCCAGAACTTAAAGTATGATAATAATAATAATAAAAATTGTGTCTCCTGCATTGCTCCCTCAAGATCTTCTGGGATGATGGGCAGCTGGCTGGGAATTTAGCACTCTGGGTTCGGGCCATCCCTATCTTTCCTTTTAAGTTCACTCAATTTCCAGACCAACTTTCAGAACTGATGTCTTCTTTATTTGTGTCTCCCGTTGGGTCTTGTGCAGACTTTCCTTGTATTGCTTATCATTCACAGCTGCAATTACTTTTTACTTGAGTTTCCTCCCCCTTAGGTTCTGAGCTCCAGAAGAGCAGTGTACTGGGTGGAATAGCGTCTCTCAAGATTCATTCCCTTCTGGAACCTGAGAAAGCAATCTTATTTGGAAATAGGATTTTTGCAGGTGTAATTAGTTAAGGTAAGACCACCTTTGAGTGGACTAGAGTGGACCCTTAATCCAGTGTGACTGGTGTCTTTAAAAGAAGAAAAGAAGAAGCAGAAAGTGACACACACAGAGGGAAGATGATGTGAAGAGACACAGTGAGAATGCCCTGTGATGACAGAGGCAGAAACTGGAGTGATGCATCTACGAGTCGAGGAACATCAAAGATTACTGGCAAACACCAGAAGCTAGAAAGAGGCAAGGAAAGATCCTCACCTTTTTTGCCCAGAGCCTTTGGCAAGAGCATGGCCCTCCTGACAGTTTTATTTCAGACTTCTGGCCTCCAGAACTATGAGAAAATAAATTTCTGTTGTTTTAAGCCACCGGGTTTGTGATACCTTATAACAATAGCTGTTAGAATTTAATGCAGGGGCTGTGATCTGGTCACTCTTGTATTGCAGGAACATAAACAGGGTCTGGAATGGAGAGGTGAGCTGTTAATATTTGCTAGAT
This sequence comes from Colobus angolensis palliatus, assembly GCF_000951035.1. Lineage (NCBI taxonomy): Eukaryota > Metazoa > Chordata > Mammalia > Primates > Cercopithecidae > Colobus > Colobus angolensis. The sequence goes on from NW_012118043.1 coordinate 8,991,591, forward strand.
AAGAATTGCGTGTAGAGAGGGAGGACAAGAGAAATGTGATGGAGGAGAGAACAGACACAAAAAAGTGAAAAGCTTCCCTCTCTAGTGCAAGTGCCTGAAGTGGAGACACCTGCAAATCACTGTATGCAGTGTATGCCCAGTAAGCCTTCATTCATTATTCAGAATGAATAAATGGATGAATGAATTTGTGACATTGGATTTCTCTCATTTTCACATTGCCTCTAAAAGAGCCACCAGTTGACACACCTAGTGGGAGGAAAACAATGAAACTCTCTATGTCCAATCAGCAACATGGCAGAACTATGTCAAGAAACATACGTGTACAAATGTCTCATACAAAGTGTGACAGTTTTTCTGCCCCAAATACGCGGGGGCAAGGCCCAAGGATCAGACCCGCCTCAGACATGGAGCGAGGCAGTGATGCTCAGCATCACACTGCCCCTGCCACTCTCTCTGCAGTGATCTGGTCCCCTGCTGCATTTAGACCCAAGTTGAAAGTCTTTCTTCTCCATCCTAGTTCTGCCACCTGATGCCTCCAGACTCCAGCCTGCACTGCAGTCTCCCTGGGAAAGCAGGCTGGTTTTCCTGCAGCTGCTCCGCTGCCCCCACTCTGCTTTCCCCTCCCTCCCTCATTGTTTGTCATTGGCCAGCCTTGTTTGCAGCACAAGGACATGAAGAAGACATTCTTCCCATTCTCCAGTCATTGTCACTAATTGAAATGGGAAGCAAGACAAGGCTCCAGAAGAAAAGCTTATTACTGGCTGCCTTGTTGGAAGAAAATGAATCACCTAAGCAGATAGGTTTCTGTGATCTCAGGCAAACCTCACTCTTTATTTCACACAACCCCGTCTAATTGTTCAAGAAAATGTTCATCTGCTTCATAATGGAAGAGCCATAATGGAAGTGTTGTGAAATCACTGAAAAGTTTATTCAAGGCTCACTCCTGAAAGCCCAGTCATAAAGCACGGGCTTTGGGGGAGTTAATAGAATTGACTCTCACTGAAATGGCATGGATAACAAATTTCCTGAACATGGATGCTTTTAAATGTGCCTGTTGGTGGGAGTCTGAATTGGCATTTGACAGATGCAAAGCACTAACAAAAGGGGTGAATTTCCCAGCTCTGGTGTTAGGCCCTCCCCTGTGGCTGTGTCATCAGAGTCCCTGCCCAGCCTCTCACAACTGAATGGGGATTAGAAATCTCCGAGGTTCTCATGAAACCAAGTCTTGCAAACAGGGGATATTGAACTATTTCCTCGAAGTGTTAAACATAAAGAAGAGAAAATTATGTCATGAAGTGGAAGAGAAACATCCAGAAAGAATGGGTGGACAAAATGAAGCTATAGAAGACAAGCTACCCTGCAGTGGAATTTCTTCCAATAAATTTTGTCAGGATGAAGGAGTCAGAACCAATGAAGAAAAGAAACACAGAAACCACACAGCAGACGTATGCATTCCTCATGCCCTACATAGTTCGTGATAAATAGAAAGACATTTAAGATAGATTTCTGGGCCGGGCGCGGTGGCTCAAGTCTGTAATCCCAGCACTTTGAGAGGCCAGAGACGGGCGGATCACGAGGTCAAGAGATCGAGACCATCCTGGCTAACACGGTGAAACCCCGTCTCCTCTAAAAAATACAAAAAATTAGCCGGGCGAGGTGGCTGGCGCCTGTCTCAGCTACTCGGGAGGCTGAGGCAGGAGAATGGCATAAACCCGGGAGGCGGAGCTTGCAGTGAGCTGAGATCCGGCCACTGCACTCCAGCCTGGGCAACAGAGCCAGACTCCGTCTCAAAAAAAAAGAGATAGATTTCTGCCCTCAAGAAGCCAAGTTAGATTCATTTGTTTATCCATTCACTGAATAAATAAATACTTTCGTGCCTGTAGGCGTTCAAAAATGATGATCATTTAGGGGAAACACTGGAGAAAGTTGCCACGATTTTTAAGGCAAGTTCAGAAAAGGGAGAAAACCACTTGAATTGGAGATTTGAGAACTGAATTGAAGAATTTGGGAAATTGATTTGGAGACCTCTACTCCTTCCCCACATGTACCTCATGTCTCCTCAGCTTCATCCAAGTCTACCCTTCCAGAAACTTGTGACTTGCTGTCAGGCAGTAAATGTACTAGTGGTTCTCTTTGCTTCTTCTAATGTTCCCAAATGCCACATTCCACACTGGGCCATCTGTAACCTAATTTTCTCTTTCTGCTCCCCATAATGAAGAAACGTATGATGGATTAAAGATAATTGCATATTCTTTTTTTAAATCTTATAATTTGCTTCATATATTTTAAATGAATTTTTTGAGATAATTGTAGATTTACATGACTGCATATTCTTAACTCTTCCACCATTAGGTGGTGAGGTCTGTGTCCCCTGGAAGGCTCTATGACTGCTTCAACCCACAGAAAATGTTGGAAGTAACGCTATGCCAGTTTCCAGACCCATAGAGAGAAAGTGGCCAGTGCCACTTCCTGTTTATGAGAACATTCTCTCTGGGAACCCGGAGATGCCATGCTGGAGAGGCTAGCAAGTGGTCTAGTCAACAGCCCCAGCTGAGCTCAGCCTTCCAGCCATCTCTTCCTAGGCACAAAATAAATAAGTAAAGCCATCTTGGACCATCCAAACCAGCCCAAATGCCAGCTAAGTATCATCAGGTGACCTCAGCTGATACAACATGGATCCAACAGAGCTGCGCCTAAAATTCTGACCCCAAACACCGTGAAAGATAATACAACAGATACTGTTTTAAACTACTAAGTTTTGGGTTGGTTTATGACATATGAAAGAAGAGAAGATTAAAAGTGCAAATATAGCAGTGATTCTTTTCCTCCTTCTGAGGTGAAATCTTTGCCTGCTTCTTCCACTGGTGCCTAGCATTCATCTCAAGTCACGCATACCATGGAGTCTTTTTGGTGACACGTATCACAGCTAGAAGGCCATGTAGTGAGAGCTCTTCTATTGGAAGCAAAAATAATTTTTTTCTCAGAGACACACATCCCTGGTCCAGAAGGAACTTGCCCACACAATGGTCCATGTGTATGAGTGTGTGTGTCTGCTTCTTGCTTGTGTGAGAAATGTGTGTTTCATTATGGGACTTCATTTTCTGTCCTCAATGGAGCCCTTTTTCTTTTCTCTTTTGGTGGGGACAATAGAAACCATTTCAAGGCAAAGCCCTGTCTATTGCTTTTGTTTTTCCCACCCTGTTTTGTTGCAGGCTTCGCCTCAGCATTCAGCACTGGCGTTTCTTGAGGTGGTCGGCATTGTTTCTTGCTCCTGGGCCTGGCAGAATGCTTGGAGGGTCAGTTGGAAATGAAGTTTCTATTATCTGCGATCTGTCTCACCCTCTAAGCTGGTCCGTCCTTACACGAAGGCTCAGCCAAGCATGAAGAAAACTAATTGTCCCCACTCTCTGCTCTGCTGCACACCAAACCCCCACTTGTGCTTCTCCTGGTTCCCCACTGGTCAGAGAAAGCCTCGCCTAAGCGGAGGCACAGAAGGACATGTTCCCAGGTACCACTCTGCCCTGCATGTGCAGCTTGAGCTGCCTGTGACTCAAATTGAGGTGTCCCAGGGCTTCTCCCGGAGCTGCCAGTGCCAGGGAAGGGGCGGAGGGAGGGAGAGAAAGATGATGACTCTGCATGTTCCCAGTAATTGCAATGGGCATAGGAAAGGGGACTTGATTAATTTTCCTGATGAATTATGCATCACCTCTGTGTGCCGCCCTCCCAGCTTTAAAGCTTTATTACTCACATTGCTTGGATCTGACCACCTCTTCCTTCCTTGCCTTGAAAGCTGTTGTCCAACAAGTACCAGGGAAGTCTTTGGCTTTTGACTGCTATGGCCACCTAACAGAGTGCTTCCAGAAGTTGACAGAATTACTGAGATGTAAGCTGTAGTAAATTTAAAGACACACACACACACACACACACACACACACACACACACACACACACAGAGCTGGAGTAATTCATCAATAACAAGCCTAAGATTTATGATGTGAGGGAGAACTCAGCTGTCTTTTGTAGTCTAGGACAAAAAAATTAAATACAGAAGTGGCAATTACTTTGTTAGTCATGTTTAAAGTTAACACCACATGAAAGAAAATCTCCTTTAATAAAGAAAGAAGCAACAAGGAATGCCATGGCAGTGAGGTTAACTGGGTGTTTTCAAGGCCTGTGGATCGAAAATTTGATCTCCCAATTTTTCATCTTTCTGGTCTGTTCAAGCTGAGGTTGAACCAGGGCCTTTTTCAATCCCCCTTGAGTGGTTAGTGGCAATCTGGCCTTTCATTAGGGCTCCTAGCATGCCCTCAATGATTCGGTCTACCTTGCTACCCATCTTTCCAGGTGAAGACAGAAAACTCTTTGTATTACTAATAAGGGTAAAATAAAGGCAGTACTTCCTGCGTGAAATTGGGCTTGAAGAACTGAGCAGGGCCCAGTGTTTTGTCAAGTTTTTTCTGTCAAAGCTCAGTCTGAGAGGCAAAGCCAACAAGGGAAACAAATTCAGTTAATGAAATAAGACTATGATTTAAAAAGGTTTTTGGTAAGAGCTTTATTGACATATAATTAACATACCATATAATTCACCCACTTAAAGAGTACAATTCAATGGTTTTTAGTATATTTATAGAATTTTCCAGCCATCACTACAATACATTTTGGAACTTCTTTTTTTATCACCCCAAAAAGAAACCCTCTGCTCTTTGGCTATGACCCTTCTCTCCATGTTTCCCAACCCAAGACAAACACTAGCCACCCAAGGCTGGTATTTGCAATTCTGGACACTTCATAGAAATGGAATCATAGCATATGTGACCTTTGTGTATGGCTTCTTTTACTTAGCATAATGTTTTCAAGGTTTATCCATACTGTAACATGAATCAGTATTTTATTCCTTTTCATGGTGGGAGAGTATTCCATTGTCTGCAACGGAATCTCCAACTCCATTTTGTTTAACTATTCATCAGTTGGTGGAGCAATTTGATGATTTTGTAATCTTTTTATTTTGAGTTTTCATGTTTTCTATCTTTTGGGGAGAATATCCTTTCAAGCTGACAGGAAAGCTTTTGAGTAATGCTTTCCTATAAACACTATAAGAAATGTATTAGTACCTCACTATTTGCTATAATCCCAGGTTGGAAGAACGTAAAACTTACTTCCTACTTAGAGTTTTACATTGGTCTTCTTCTAGAAAGCCTCACCTAAGTGGAGGCACAGAGGGACATATTCCCAGGTACCGCTCTGCCCAGCATGTGCAGCCTGAGCTGCCTGTGACTCAAATTGAGGTGTCCCAGGGCTTCTCCCAGAGCTGCCAGTGCTGGGCAGAGCGGTACCTGGGAATGTGTCCCTTTGTGCCTCTGCTTAGGTGAGGCTTTCTAGAAGAAGACCAATATAAAACTCTAAGTAGGAAGTAGGTTTTACGTTTTTCCAACCTGGGATTATAGCAAATAGTGAGGTACTAACACATTTCTTATAGTGCTCCTAGGAAGCTTTACAAAACTAGCTCTTTTTCAAAGTACCAAATATGAAAGGGACCTACATTTGAATCAATCTTTTCAAAACAGCAAGAATTCCATTCAACAAACATATGTTGAACACTTACAAAGTCACTGAGCTCCAGGACTTAAAAGTCTAATGAAAAAACAACTAATTCACTGATGAAAATGAATGACAAGTAGTGGTAAAGAAAACACAAGAAGGCACAAAAATGATCAGTTTCAATGTGCAGGTTGAGAGCCAGGTCATCCAGAAGGGTGAACTAGCTGGGTATACCAGAAGATTGGCTGGACGCAAGCTTGTCTGTTTTGCCCACTGTAGACTGGGCTTCCAAGCCACCATCTCAACACCTCTTTTCTTAGAGGAGTCAGCTGCAGTTCCAGCACTGGGCTCTCCCTCTGTTCCCCTGGTGGACTGAGGACCCTCTTGAACCAGCCAATATAAGGGATCCCATTTTCCTGGCTGTATGTAAAATAAGGGGTTGCACTTGTATTCTTCAACTTCTCTCAAGATGCAGAGAGCAGAAAGAATGGAAAGTCTTCCACAGCTGACTTTGAATCCTGATTTCATGTCTTATTAGCTGTGTGGTCTTGGGCAGGTCATCTTATTCCTTCCAAAGGACAGTTTTGTCATCTGTAAAATGGAAAGAACACAACTTACCCATAGATATAGTATAAGGGTAGACATGGTATAAGTGGAATGAAGTAATGTCCACAAGGTATCTTGCAGTTGTAAACAATAAATAAATGGTAGTTCCTTAAGGTTCTACCAACGCTAGCAATCTTCACTGGGATGAGAGTGTGATGGGTCAGCTACTCTTGCACTAGATTATTTACTGAGCAATTACTAAGTACCCAAAGACATGAAAGAATAAAGAAGACAAAGGCCTTTCCTGTTGTACAATGTAATAAGGAGCCTGACCTAGTCAATATGAAACAAATGGTGGCCAGGATAATATATTATCCCCTGCTAACTGGAAGTGGCTGGTGGCCACTCCCAGTAGCCTGTGCTTGTCCCTCTTCCAGGGTTTCTTAGCACTTTCTCCTTTGGGTTTGAATTATTAGGTTAAGAGTTTTATCTTCTCCACCAGATTCTCCACCTTGAAGGTGGGGACCATGTTCTTTCATATTTAAAATCTAGGCTTATCAGGTAGTTCCCTCTGAAACCATGCTGCTTCTCTAGTTATCTGTTCTTTTCTTTCACTTTAGAGTCATTTGTGATTTTATAGTTGGAATTTTATTTTTAAAGCCTCTTGAGCCATATTTCCTTTCAAGGCATGGCTCTATAGTCATGACTATCTTTCCTCAGAACGTTCAGATGTTTAATTTCTTAAAGTCTAGGGCATCAATTTAGTTCATATGGTTGATGTGATGGGCTACTTTCTTACCACTGGTGATTTGTCTCTCTCATGCTGATTAGCAAACGCAACATAGCAATTGTATTCGTTGTTTCCTCTACTTTTAGAACCAAATAGTTGTCAGAAAGGCAAATCAAATGTTCTTTCTCTGGTAGAACAAGCCTTCCTCTTAAGCTCTGGGTAGCTGAAGCCCCTACTACTTCCCGGTCTTGCCCAGGTACCAGGAAGTCTTGTATGAGACGCAGCCACTTACCAGTCCAGCTACAAACCAAATCTGTAGGTCAGGCTGAGACTGAATACTGGTCGGCTCAACACTGATCTTGTTCCTGTCTCCTCTCCTGCAATTATTATTATTATTTTTTGCTTGGTTATACCAAATAGTGACTGCTATTTTTCCAGTTCATTTCCCACTCATTTCTCTGAAGGCAGTGATACTTTGTCTCACCTTTCTTCACAAGGTCAGAGAATGTTTGAGCAATGAAACCCTAACTTTAGCCTGGAATAGGTAGAAGAGTTTGTGGGTATATTAGTGTATCCCAAAAGATAATGTATTGAAAAGATCCTGGGATGGCTTACAGAAGTGAGCAAAGAGTGAACTCAGACTTCAGGAAGGGCAAGAGCCAGGACAAATACTTCAGGAGACCTTACCAGTGGGATATGTGAGCCGTGTCTCTAGGGATCACTGTTATGTTAACTCTACTCCAATACTTCAGCCTCTGGGAATATAAAACTGTTTACATTTCAAATTGCAGAAGAAAGACCAATTGGCCTTGCTTGAGTCAGAAGTCTGTTCTTCACCAATCCCTATCATATAGCACAGGTGTAGTTTTTGATGGTCACTCCTTTGTCTGGGGACATTCCTGGAGAAGGGAGATCTGTCGTGAATGGAGCAGCCATTTAATTCGTGTCTACCACAGCAGATGCTTGACTACTTGTCCTGAAGGATCAGCAAGAAAGAAGTCAAGGAAAAACTCTAACCAACACTCTCTCTGAGTCAACCACTGTTTCATGTGGTGAAAAGTTAGAAGATCAAAGGAAAAAAAAAATCACCAACCTGTAATTTTCTGGTATTTACGATGCTATCTTCTTTTACATGCTTACCTAGCATTTTAAGTTTTGTTATTTAACAGGCTAGAAATTCATGAGGCCAAATATTTATTGCAATATGCAAATTTTATGTACCTAAACTGTGCAGCTGGGAATAGTCATTTTCTTAAAACATAGTACAACCCTCAAGGAAAAGACTCTAAATCAGAGCACCCCAGGGATTCCTATTCAACAAAAGAATTCAGCAAAAACTTGGCCCTGAAGGCACTGTAGGATCAGGGACCTAGGGCAGGAGAAGGTATTCTTTCATTTGTTTCCTCATTGACTCTTTAGTGAGTACTTACTCCATTTGAGGCATTGTACTGGGCACTTGGCATAATAAAGTGATCCAGACAAATATGGTTCCTGCCCTCAGAGATTGTAGGGTGTACAATTAAATTAGCAATAACACTCGTTGGGTCACAATGGAGATGTATGGGGTGTACAGGATCATTATATCTTAAGATGATCTCGTATTGCCAGGCGTGAGGATGAGGTGGGGAGAGAGTGTTCTAGGCAGGCTGAGACCAGAGAAGAGATGCAGGAAGTCATGGGAAGAGTGGGGGAAAAGTGTACCAGGTAGAAGGAACTACATGTGCAAAGGGTCTGAATCAAGAGAGAGCATAATGCATCCATGTAGTTTTGTGAATCTGGAGTTGATGAACTGTAGACAACTAGGAGGGAAGATAAGGCAGAAACCATTTCAACAACAGCTTGAGTTAGAACTTTATCCCAGGGATACTGGGGAGTCACTGAAGGTTTTAAACAGGGGGATACATTCTGGGTTCTGTGAGCAAGGTTTGGGTCTGGATAGCCCTGGAGACCTTGGTACATGAGCTCCTGGTAGAAAAAGGCTCCTAAAGAGCAAACAGACCCTTCTCAGGAAGCTCTTCTGAATGCCAGTGCTTTCCTCCCTGAGATTTAGGAGAAGTTCTCTGGGGAAGCCAGGGCTAAGGCCAAGACAGTGCCAAGAGAAGGGCTTCAGGAACTCCTCACAGACACCACAAGACTCCTATATTGACACAGAACAGACCAGCAGAAACTCAGGCCAGGCACTATCTTTTAAATTGTCTTTGTAAATCTCATTGCTGCCTTGGGCTCCTGGCCCCACTCAGGGAGAAGGACCCAGCACCGACAGATGCTGAGGCCCAGTTTTAGAATCTGGTGCTGATCTGGAGCCCAGAGCAGGCATAGCCTCCTGGCAGCGTCCTTTCCATCACCACAGGGTGGGGGCTCAACACTGGTCTTGTTCCTGTCTCCTCTCCTGCAAGTATTATTATTATTTTTTGCTTGGTTATACCAAAAAGTGACTGCTATTTTTCAGTTCACTTCCCATTCATTTCTCTGAAGGCAGTGGTTCTTTGTCTGAAATGGCCCGATTGACTTGTTTTGTGATTCATTTACTATTTATTTAGCACATGTAGATAAAGCTCCATGCAAGATCTTTGAGAGGGTGGCAGATGAATCAGATACAAATGTTGACCTCAGGGAAATTGAAATCACGTATGAAAAATAAGACATGCTGATCCAGAATATATTTATTGAGGATCTACCACGTATCAAGCTCTGCTGGGTTCCCGAGACACAGTAATGAATGGGCACCCTGAAGGAGCTCACATGAAAATCCAGAAGTGTGTATCAACTGCTGAATGTATTGTTTTAAAACTCAGCACCTTGGTTCCTTGCAGAGCGAGTGAGAGAGAGAGACAGAGAAAGAGAGAGAGACAGAGAAAGAGAGAGAGAGAGAGAGAATGAGAGTTGTTCTTTCTAGGCAAATACATTGATTGATAGTGTGCAGGATGGAAGCTGGGCCGTTGGATGCCAGGGCTTGTGAGGAAGGAGAAGCTGCTTGACAAGACAGTGGGAAAGAATCTGGATGCCAGTCTCCCCAGAACTATGAGCTGAAGGGGTGGTGACAAAGGAGGGCAGAAATACTCAGTCCAGGGTGGGAGTCAGAAAAAACTTACAGTGGAGGCAACACCTGGATGTTCATTAGCTGGGCCAGCTGGCAGGAAAATCTTCCAAGTAGAGGAAATAGAATTTTGACAAATAGAGGTCTGGCTAAATAAAATGTGAAGTCTTGTCATATAATGGAATTCCATGGAGTAATGAAAAGCAAACCTCTGAATCTACATGTATCAACATAGGCAAATAAAAACACATTATGCTGTGTTAAATAAAGGCAAGTTGCAGAATTGTATATGTTTATATATAATTATATGTGTATATAGACATAGATCTAAACCCAGAAAAAAACACAGCAAACTCCTCAGAGTGGTTACCTCTGTCTGGAGAGCAGGGAAGAGCTTGAGGGTGGAGATGAAGCAGTCTTAAGCTTTATATGTAGTGTTCCGGTTTCTCAAAAGGTGAATTATTGGTGCATTATTTAAGGAATGCAAAACGCATAAAACAAGGAGAAAATTGGTAAGTGCCATAGACAGAGAGAGATGGAGTCTATGGAACACGAGATGGAAGAGAGCACTTCCAGCTGGAGGAGTGGAGGGAAATTCCTGAAGGAGGCAGCCTCTGACTGAAAGATGGGCCACACCTGGCCTAGCAGGGATGGAGGGGACAGAGGGACAGGCGTGGGAGTAGACAAGTGTAAGACGGATAAGAGAAAAAGCCATACTTTGTCTGAAATCCATGTGTGAAGGAGAAGATTAGGGGTCAGGGAAAAGTTGGATTAGGACCTGGTCATTGGGGCAGAGTAGAGGGATTTGAGGGTCTTAAAGCAAATGAAGGGTCAGTCGGTCTGGTAGCAAAGGGCAGGGTAAGAAGTGACAGTCAAGTCAAAAGGCTATTGCACTGGCCCAGGGGGCTCATGATCAGCCCGAACTGGGGCAGATGCTGTAGGCGGTAGGGGACAAAAGTGTAAGGCTCTGCTGGTGCAGAATGCCATGGCATAGATGTCACTTTCAGCAGATCACACAATTCAAACCTACAACACCTACCCAGCTTCTTAGAAAGGTTCTTATCTCTAGCCTTAAACACTATGGAGACAGGCAAACTCTGAAGAATGACATGCTCTTTAAACTGACACTCTCAAGGAAAGCCTTAGTTTTCTTGAAAAATTCCTTATTAATTTAAATACCATAGCTTTCTGCTAACACTAAGAAGAGATTATAATATTCCAGTGGGAGTTCCTTTGCTTAACATGAAAATAAACCTGACAGAAGGATTACAAAACTAAACACAGAACATTACAAGAAACACTAATTACCTCCCATTCTTTCTTCTCACTCACTAAAACAACTATTTAGACAAACAAAGCAGCGGAGAGGAGGAGGGAGCAGAACTGAAGGATGTATGGCTCTGCTAATCCCTGCTGCTTTGATAAATCTGAAACAGGATCATCTGACATCTGAGAAGGGGGAGGTATCTTTCCAGGAGCGCTTTGCATTAGCTTACCTCAGGTCACTGATTTACCTTTTGAATCCACCGGCTTTGGACTGAGCGTATAATTTCTCCTCTCTGAAGCTGCCTTGGAAACCTCCCCTCTCCTTCACAGGCAGGGTAATTATGTCTCTTTTGGGCCTGGAGAACCCTGCTGCCTGCTCTGGGAGAGCATCTGCACAGAGATGGCTGTCTGCAGATGGGAACCTTGGGAGCCCAGGATCTATGGGGAATTCACATTTGGTGCCCACCCCAACTAGCCCAGCACCTGTGTTTATAAGAATTTCATGAATGAGAAGCACATCTGGATAAGAAGGGAAGGGGACAGGGAAGAGGGAGAGGATAGATGGTCAGGGAGACTTTAGGCTCTTGGACCCCTATACTCTGGGTTCTGAATAAAACTGTTCATACAAACAAACACCAGCTCGATTCAGTCTGTTGCTGTGAGAAGATTCCATATCCAATGTTTGTATTCTGATTTGTATTTAGATTTTAATGCCAGAGTTAATCCCATCCCTTCACCCTACCTTCCATCAGTTGTTTCTCTTCAGCAACCTTAGGAAGGGCCCTTATGGTGCAGAAATGCTTACTAGAAAGTCAAGAAGGTTTGGAAGCACAGCCTGAAAATAAATAAGCTGCAGTTTCCTAAAACATCAATCTGAACATATATACATTCACATCAGTTGTATATATCAGTGACAGATTACTGAGTACTCCAGTGTTACCCATCCACCCTCCCTATCACAGCTCTCTCTGTCTGTCTCTGTATGCCTCTTCTGTCTCTGCAAGACTCCCGTCTTGCTCCTGCATCCTGTGCTGTCAGTCTCATCATGATTAATGCTGGCAAGACAAATGAACTCTTGGACTCTAAGGGCTAATGCGGTCATTGCAGGAAATTCTCACTCCTTCTGTAAATTTCTTGTTCTGTTTATTATTAGGAATAAAATCCTGCAAACCCTGGGAGCATCACTCTCCTCCAATTCAGCCCTTACAACTGTGTTCCTGAAATGCCTTCATCTCAGAGCCACGTGTTAGACAACCTGGGCTTCTTAGTGGAAAGAGAACAGCTTCCAGTCTGAGTGTTACTTGAAAGAGTTTCCCTCATTTTTATGATGGTCTTTATTTCATTTTCTTCTTAGCTGCATTATCATTTGTCCATCTGGTGTATAGCAACTTGCTGTTTTGTTTGACATTTTATGTTTACCTACTTAGTTGTTACAAATGCTTCTCAAATTATGTGTCACTATAGTTGGGCAAACAAGTCAGGCAACCTAAAAACATAAAACAGAATGTGTGAGTGTGTTTAAGCTTTCATCACCCAAAACAAAACAAAACAAAACAAACAAAGAAACAAAAAACAGACAACAGCAGCAGCAAAAAACAAAAGCAAATAAAACAGAAAACTAGTCATTTCTGGAAGGATTATATCCAAGTTCACCAAAACTAATTATTGATTCACAAAATACTCATTTTTAGGAACCCAATTCTGAAAAAAAAAAAATTGAAGAAAATAAACAGGAAAAAAATGGTGATATTTGGATCACCAAAATCAGATTACTAAGATTACACCTAGGAATTAAGGACCCATCTGCTAATAAAAGTCCACAGTAGTTTCTTATTCTGTTTGTTTCACACTGAAGATGAGCCTCCCTGGGATCTTCAGAGTACATTATAAGCCTATTTTGGGATGAGTATAATAAAACTTAAAGGCAACAAGTAAGAATTAGAATGCATCCATCTCTTGTGGCTCATTTTCTCTGCAAAGGAGAGGGCATCCCCGAAGTGTTTCGGAGCCTCTGGGCCTGAAGCAAGTGGGAGGATGGTGGGTTACTTTCAGTGAGTACAGATTTCCTGTCCTAGATGTAGTACAGCTCAGTGTGGAGAGCTTCTGGAAGAAAGTGTGTGTCTCAGTCTGTTTGGGTTCTAACAGAGTGCCATAGACTAAGTGGCTTAAAAACAACAGAAATTTATTTCTCACAGTCTTGGAGGCTGGGAAGTTCACGATCAAGGTGCCAGCAGATTTAGTGTCTGGTGAGGGCCCTCTTCCTGGTTCACAGACAGTGTCCTCTCCCCTATGTCCTTACATGGTGGAAGGAGCAAAGGAGCTCTCCAGGGTTTCTTTTATTAGGTTGGTGCAAAAGTGATTGTGTTTTTTTTTTTTTACCATCAAATATAAGGGTACCAATCCCATTTATGGAGGAGGCTTTCTCCTCATAACCTAATCACCTACCAAAAGTCCCATCTCCTAATATCATCATATTGGGGGTTAGAATTTCAACATATGAATCTGGGGGCAGGGAGACAAATATTCAGACCATAGCAGCACCCAGCCACTTACTCTATCTTGGAGACAACAAGGAAAATGGCAGAGGTGGTGGGAAATTCTATGAATACCAGTGTTTCTCCCATTTTCTATAAGGAAAAACATTAGATCTTCTATTTTTCTATTATCTAGCACTGTCCAAAGATTTAGTGGCTTGCCTATGGAAATGGTAAACTTTCTGTCCGTAGAGTAGGTGTCAGCTTGGTAGAGATTTTGTGGCTGGGTTGTAAGCATCAGCCAAGGGATTCTCAGCCAGAACAGTACTTTCTCCCTTAGGGGTTGTTTGAAAATGTGGTTGGGTGGCTTTGGTCATTATAGAGACCAAGTAGATAATACTAGATTCTTTTAAGGTCTACTCTAACATGGCACGTTCAAACCTTTATGATTTTTCCTTTTGGAAGGTTTCTTTTTTAAAAAAAGATACAAAAAAAAAAAAAAAAACAGCCAGTCACTTATGAATGAGGGCACAGTACTGCACACAGAGTCACTCAGAGGCTGTGTCAAGGGATGGCTTCATATTTGGTCTTTTAAAGCAAATTTTCTAGATAAAAAAAAAAACACCTGCAAATCTTGTTAAAAAACAAGTTCTCAGGCCCCATCCCAGACTTTTTGAATCAGACTTTCCAAGGGGGTGTTTGAAAAGCTCTGTATCTGGTTCTGAACCCTGGCTGTACTCTAGAGTCACAAAGGTAGCTTAATAAATTGCTGGTGGCTGCATCCTGTCTTGAAGACTCTGATGTAACTGATCTGGGTTAGGGTCTGGACTTTTAAATGCTTTACAGTGATGCTGCTGTGCAGTCAGAGTTGAGAGTCACAACTCTGGGTCAGAACCCCAAGTAATTCTTATCATGAATCATAATGGGCAATGCACATTGAGGAATTTAGTGCTCATTGATAGACTGATTGGTTGTAAGCATTGGTGGGTATGAGCTGGGCATTGGACTAAAGAGTGCAGACTAAAGGATCAGAAATTTGGAGGCCTAAGTTTGATTGTAATAGGAACCTGAAGTCGTTTCTACTGCTTTGCTAGCATTGGTTAGAGTGATCAATGGCATACAAAGGTTGGGGGTGGTTGAAGGCAGAGCAGTGGGGGTGAAGTGGGGCAGGTGTGTGTGTGTGCGCATGAGTGTGTGAGGAATCGTGGTTCCCAGTGGGGAGGAGAATTTTATCACTAAAATTGCTTAGAATCTTAGGTGCATAGTGATACTTAAAAAGTAGACTGGTGTTTATTCAGCTTTCCTACTGCTATTTAAAAACAACGTGTTCATTTTGGAATAGTATAAAATTTACAGAAAAGTTGCAAAGATGATACAGAGGGGTCTTGTATACCCCTACACCTATTTCTCCTATTTTCCACTATGTCTTACATGAATATAATACATTAGTCATGGCTGATGAGCTAATGTTGATACATTAAAGCCCATATTTTATTCGGATTTCCTTAGTTTTACTTAATGCCCTTTTTGTGTCCTGGAACCCCATCCAGGATCCCATATTATACTCAGTCACCACCGCCTCCTTAGGCTCCTCTAGACTGTGACAGCTTCTCAGACTTTTCTTGTTTTTGGTGGTCTTGACTGTCTTTAGGAGCATTTACTGGTTAGGTATTTTGTATAGTGTCTCTCTTTGGGCAATGATCTCTGAGAGAAGGGAAACAAATGAGGTAAGTCCTATAATTGCCCCCACCTTTTGCTTGAAGTTTCCAGCACAGGAAGGGGAAACCCAGAGTTCAGTGGTTTTCCTGAGTTGAGGAAACAATTCAACATTCAGGGATACCGAGGTTGCAAAACTTTTTAGGGCAAAGTACCAGAGAACAAAGAGCTACACAAAGAGAGAGCTCCAGAGATCTGCAGAGGAAACTGCCTAAGGCCAGGGAAGGAACCACTGGAAAGAAGCAGGCAGAACATTCTCTGTAGCTCACACAGGGCCACAAATAGTTTGTGCTCCCATCAGTCATAGAGGAAAACCCTCCTAACACACTGGGCCTTGAATAGAGTCCTCTGAAGAATATGGCCTCAAGAGTGGGGTCAAATTGCCCCTAGATTAGGGGGTACTGGGCCTACTGAAGGAAGCTTAAAAGCAAACCTTGAAAAAATCAAATTGTTTCCAAGTAATTTGACTGTGTCCCAGAATAAAGACCAAAAATACCCAAAGGAATAAAAAAAGAAATCCTGCGCCTTAAAACATAAAAATAATAATATTTGACATTAAATAAAACATTATCAGGCATGCAAAGAAACAAGAAACTGTAATGCATAATAAGGAGGAAATCCAGTAAATAAAAACAGATTCAGAAATAACACAGGTGATAGAATTAGTAGACAGACATTAAGACAACTGTTATAAAAATGGGCCCTTTGTGAGTTCTACTTCCACAGATTCAACCAAAAATGGATCAAAAATATTCCCACAACCTCAAACAATAAAAAATAACAATACAACAGTAACACAAAATTTTAAAAATATAGTATAGCAACTATTTATATAGCATTTACATTGTTTTGGGTATTTTAAGTAATCTAGAGATGATGTATCTGGGAGGGCGTGTATAGGTTATATCAAATACTAGGCCATTTGATGTGAGGCAGAGGTCCCCAACCCTCGGGCCACGAACTGGTACTAGTCTGTGGTCCCTTAGGAACTGGGCCATATGGCCAGAGGTGAGCGGTGGGCGAGTGAGCATTACCGCCTAAGCTCCGCCTCCTGTCAGATCAGTTGTGGCATTTGATTCTCATAGGAGCATGAACCCTATTGTGAACTGCACACTGGAGGGATCTAGGTTGTGTGCTCCTTATAAGAATCTAACTAATATCTGATGATCTGAGTTGGAACAGTTTCATTCTGAAGCCATTCACCCCACCCCCACACCGGATGCATGGAAAAATTGTCTTCCGTGAAACCTGTCCCTGGTGCCAAAAAGGTTGGGAACCACTTATGTAAGGAACTGGAACATCTGGAGATTTTGGTATCTGAGGAGAGGTCCTGGAAGTAATACCCACGGATGTGAAAGGGTGACCATACTCTGTATGTTCAAGAAGGTAGAAGAAAATGAGATCATAAAGACAATCATGGTAGGTTTTTTAAGAGATCCAAATTAAGTTCTAGGGATAAAAATATAATGTTTGGGATGAAAACTACACTATATAAGACTAACAGCAGAAGAGACAATGCAGAAAAAATTAGTGAACTTGAAGACAAAGCAATAGAAAGTATCCAAAATAAAACACACAAAGATATATATTTTTAAAAAAAGAACAGAATATTGAGTTGTGGGACCAAATTAAATGGCCTGCTATTGTGTTACTGGAGTCCCAGAAAGAAAAAAGATGGCAGAAGGCATAAAACAATTAAAGAAATAGTGGCTGAAAATTTTTCTAAATAATATTAAAACTATCAAGCTGCAGTCCAAGTTGCTTACCTATGGAGCTAGTATAATATGAAGATGAAGCTTCTAGACTTGGGAATAGTCAGATCTAGGTTCCAAACTAGTTTTGCAACATATCACTGTGTGACTCAGAGGATTTACCCAAGCTCTCTGAGTTTCAATTTTCTATTTTGTAAAGTAGAGATAAGATTTGCACAAAAATATTTGTTGTTTCATGATTTTTAATAGAAAAAATCATGAAACAATGATTTTTGTTTCATGTCCATCTATAAGGCATGGTTTAGTTAATTATGATATACTTGTAGTACGGAATACTATGCCATTGATAAAAAAGAGTAACATCTATAAGTATTGGTATGAAAAGTTCTCCAAGAATACTGCTATGTGAAAAGGCAGGTCACAATGGTATGCTTTCATTTAGATAGTTTAAAATCTTGCATATATAGACACGTATTTATGCGTACAGAGGTACAGAGCTTCCCAGTGACTTAAGATGGTTCAACTTACGATGTTTTGACTTTACAATGAGTTTATCAGGATATTAAATGCATCCTTAATTACAATATATTTGACTCACAATTCCTTTATCAGGATGTAGCCCTGTGGTAAGTCGAGGAGCATCTGTGCATACAAAGGTCACTAGAAGGATGCTCACCAAATTGCCTCTAGAAAGGACTGGGTTATGAAAGAAGGCAAAAAAGTAAAAACTTTCATGTTTAATTCTATTAACTACTGTATTGTTTAAATTTTTTACAATGACTGTGAAATAATATTTAAAAGGGAAATCGAAGCAATATTGTGGTGGGAATATACCCCAGTCTACCTACGCTGATGGAGGATGAATGAGATGCTTGAAGATCATGTGAACTGGTGACAAGCCAGGCACAGTGGCTCACACCTGTAATCCCAGCACTTTGGGAGGCTGAGGTGGGTGGATCATGAGGTCAGGAGTTCAAGATCGGCCTGGCAAGATGGTGAAACCCCGTCCCTACTAAAAATATGAAAATTAGCTGGGCATGGTGGTGGGCGCCTGTAATCCCAATTACTTGGGAGGCTGAGGTAGAGAACTGCTTGAACCTGGGGGTCAGAGGTTGCAGTGAGCTGAGATCACGCCACTGCACTCCAGCCTGGGCAACAGAGTGAGACTGCGTCTCAAAAAAAAAAAAAAAAAAGATTATGTGAACTGGTTGGTAACAATATAAATTTAAACACGTCATTCCCCTGCTTAAAATCCTTCTGTCGATGCCTCTTACCTGGGAAATAAAACTCAAATCCCTGAGCAAGCCAATAAGAATCACCTAGCCCTATGTATTAGTCCCTTCTCATGTTGCTAATAAAGACATACCCGCAAGACTGGGTAATTTGTAAAGAAAGAGGTTTAATAGACTCACAGTTACACATGGTTGGGGAGGACTTACAATCATGGTGGAAGATGAAGGAAGAGCAAAGGGACATCTTACATGGTGGCAGGAAAGAGAGCTTGTGCAGAGGAACTCCATTTATAAAACCATTAGATCTTGTGAGACTTATTCACTACCATGATAACAGTATGAGGGAAACCGCCCTCACGATTCAATTATCTCCACCTGGCCATGCCCTTGACACATGAGGATTATTACAATTCAAGGTGAGGTTTGGATGGGGACACAGCCAAAACATATTACCCTACCTGATTTTTCTGGGTTTATTTCCCACCACACACACCTGAGAAGCTCTTTCAGCTGTTGCACAGTGACAAACTCCTAGTCATTGTTCTATATCATCACTTCTCTGTTCTCTTTCTCCCTACTCCCGAGGAGTTAACTGGTCACTCTTCTGCTACCTCTTCCTTCCAGATTGACATTTGTTAAAATGTAGTGCCACTGTATACTCATCTGTAAATTTTAATATTCATTTTTGAAGTCTCAGTGTCTAGTGCAGGACCTAGTCTGTAACAGGTGCTGAATAAGTATTTGTTGATGAATCAATGAATGGTAACTGCAACTCTAGGTACATCTATTAGAAATAGCATTCACGATGGAAGTCTTATCATATTGGATGCATGGACTGATTAATTTTTAATTGTTTTAATAACAGTTTCTTCTCTGAGGATAAAGCAAAGAAGACCTTTTTTTGGTCTGGATTCAATTCTGACTGGAAATTATATGAGTTTGCTAGGGCTGCTATAACAAAGTACCACAGACTTGGTGACTTAAGCAACAGAAATTTATTTTCTCACAATTTTGGAGGCTAGAAGTCCAAGATTGAGGTATCAGCAGGTTTGGTTTCTTCTGAGGCTGTGTTAGTCCATTCTTGTGTTGCTATAAAGGAATACCCAAGACTGAGTAATTTATAAGGAAAAGAGGTTTAATTGGCTCATGGTTCTGTAGGGTATACAGGAAGCATGGTGCTGGCATCTGCTTGGCTTCTAGTGAGGCCTCAGGAAGCTTACAATCATTCATTCATTAATGGTGGAAGGCAAAGGGGCAGCTGATGTATTGTCTGGCAAGAGCAGGAGCAAGACAAAGAGGGGGATGTGCCACACTCTTTTAAACAACCAGATCTCACATGAACTCAGAGTGAGGACTCCCTCATTACCACCAGGAGAGCACCAAGCCATTCATGAGGGATCCACTCCTATGACCAAAATAACTCCTACCCGGCCCTACCTCCAACATTGGGAATCATATTTCAACATGAGTTTTGAAGGGAAGAAATGTCCAAACCATATCAGAGACCTTTCTCCTGGGCTTGCAGGTGGCTGTTTTCCTGCCATGTCCTTGTGTAATCTTTGCTCTGTATGCACCTACCCTGGTGTCTCTTTTTGTGTCCAAATTTCCTCTTTTAAGAACACCAGTCAGATTCAATTGCAGCCTATCATGATGGTCCTATTTTCACTTAGTCCCTCTTTAAAGGCCTTATCTCCAGATATATTACAGTGTGAGGCACTGGGGGTTAGGGCTTCAACACATGAATGTTGATGGGACACAATTCAGCCCAAAACAGAAGTGCTAAAAACTTCAGAAGAAGATGGTGGTGTCATTTTGGAGCTGGTAATATTAATAGTGTCACAAGAGTTAAAGGGGTAAAACTGTGGGAAGACATATCCAGGACAAAGAAAATTCAAATAAAACATACAAGCAAAAACTCAGCGAAGGAAAATACGGTTCCATAATTCCACAGGCTGATACATATGGTACTGAGATCATCATCATTACATATATTCAAGGAGAAAGATTGTTGCATTGGATGAGATTTATGCCCAATGACTTCCCAAGCCTCTTCCACTTATCAGGTTTCTTGATTCTCGCATTATCCAGTCTGCAGACTGCAAGCCAGGAAGTAAAAACAGAATTCAAAGCCAATCTCTCCTAAATAAAATAGGAAGTGAAACAAAACCCTCTAAAAACCAGAAGCAAAAATGGGAGACACCAAGGGGGACCACCCACACAGATAGTGAAAATACAGGCACTGAGTGGTGAGGTTGTCTTGCTTTGATTCCTGGCACATCCCTGGAAATATTGCTAGCTCCCATGGTTATAAGAAAGGAGGCTGGTTGCAGATTTTGATGCTTTTGTTCTTGTGCTAGTTAGTCTAGAGCTTTTCCTGAAATCTTTTCTTACTGCTTCTGCATTGCCTGGTGAAAGCAGTCTTGGGAAGCATGTGCCTTCTGCCTATCTGAAAAGGTACATTCTTGCTTGTTTCTATTCAGAGTCATAACGTGAATTGGGGTGAAATATCGGCTGCCCATCACACTCAATCTATTGGTGTTAAGAATCTGTTCTTTGAAAGGAATATTAGAACTGTTGGGATACAGTCTGAAGTAACCAGGGCTGCTTTATTATACAATCCGCACTGGTTTCCCAACCCTCCCTCCGCCAATTTTTTTTTTATTATGCTGGTTACTCAGTCATACTAAACATAAAATAAAGTGAAATAAATAAATATGTAAAACTCAGAGTGCACTGAGTCTTTTCACCGTCAAGCTGGCTCAAATGTTCTCAAAGTTTATCGGAGAGCTTGGTTGCCCTGTTGAAAATAGCATTGTGCAGTGAAACAGAAAATAAGATGTCATGGCAAACTAAACATCTTCACTTTCTGGACAAATATCTAAGTTGACTGGAGCATAGAGGGGCCTAGGTATGATCAGAGAGAAGAAGCCCGGCTTCCCCGTCCCATGTTTTAGGCTTCCTTGGGATTCAGGTGAACAAGTGGGTAAAATTCACCAATACCTGACTTCTGCTGAGGACTTTGGCACTTTCTGGCCAGCTGAAGTCTACACTTAGGCAGCTCCTTCATATGTTGAAAGTGAAGATGTTTAGTTTGCCGTGACATCTTATTTTCTGTTCTACTGCACAGTGTTATTTTAACCAGGGCAGCTTACTCTCTCCCTGATAACCCACTGAGACTGGATATCTGCAAGCAACTCCCATTAAAATGAATGGATATTAAAATCACTGTGTGTGTGTGTGTGTGTTCCTGTGTCTGTGTGTGTAGAAATGAAGAGAGGCCAAGAAGTAGGGGGGCTGGGAGGAGAGAACAGGGAAAAGTCAAATTACATTTACTTATTAGCTTGTTATTTAATCTGTTTACAACTCTCAGTTAAAAATGGGGATAACAATTCTACTAATCTGAGAGGGAGGCTGTTACGAGGATTAAATAAAATATCTGGACCAAATCAAGCACCCTATGAACAAAATCAAATGAGTACTTGGCAATATTAAACACCCCATTAATGTTAGCTATTATTTTATTATTTACAAAAAATAAGGAGGGAAAGAAGAAAAACAGAAAGTAAAGACATTTGAAACCTGTAGAATACTTTGGAGACAAACGAGAAGAGATGATCTTATTTCTTTACAGTGATTCTATCCAGGTAGTCAAACTCATTCATCCATTAAATACACCAAAGCAAACACCTGCAAAACACTGAATAACGAAAGTGCAGGACAGTACCAGACATTGTCAGCATTTCATTAATATCCCCTCAAATCCATTATAATTTTTCTGCTTTACTTGGATGCTTTCTATCCAGCAGCTAGAACTCCTGCCTCTTTTCGGAGGACTCCCTCAGTCTACTTAGAATCCACTTTGCCTGAGGCCAAAGTGCCTGAGGATTTTCACTCTTTTGAGAACAGCATGTAAGGAATGACTGATAGGAGACACATTTGCTTCCCCCCTTCCCTTCCTGGTGCCCATCTCCACTCTCTTCCTGTTTTTACCTGACAATACATCCTAATAAATCAGTTTAACCTGAATTTTTGTCTCAGACTCTGCTTCTTGGGAATCTAGCCTAACATGAGGATGTCCCTGACTTATAACTAGTTGTTTCGAAAAAATTTTTGGAAATGAGTTTGGAAGTCAAAAAATACGTTTTTGTAGAAAATATCTTAGAGATGTTCTTACAATCCACAAAGCTTATGTAACCCATCAGGTAATTAAAATACTAAGTGTTTCTAGAAAAACTCGCTATAGAATTTTACTGTTGCTCTATAGGGACAAAATATAACAGGAAAAAAAATACAAACAAAAAAGCAGGGTTTACCTTGAGTCTCAATAGAACTTAGGTTGTCAGAGAATTTCTAGAAATTTCCAGGAATCTAAGAAGCTGCTGAAACAGGCTTCCTCGCACCCCCAGTCTTTCTTTTCTTCCCTTTATGAAAATGTACCACAGACAATCACCACTCTTTTTTCTCGAAGGAATGAAGGGGACTTTTTGATGACAAATAGTGTAGAGAGAAAGAAGCATGTGGGAGGGTCCTAAGGGAAAGAAAAGGTGAAGGGAGGGAAGAGATGCTCTTATGGGCTAAAGAAGCAGTTACAAAAAGAGAGACTTACTGTAAATGAGGGGAAAGGAGATGCCATCAGGCAGTGCATAAAAAGGACAAAAAAGAACAGGTGTATATCCCCAAAAAGGTCACTGTAGGAGGTTAATCTTTAGGTGGAGAACTCAGGAACAAGAAATTGATGATGAAGAGGAAAGTATTACAGAAAGACTTGAGGAGGGTCAGGGCAAAAGAAGAATGTTCTTGGATATCTTTTCTCTTATTGTCCCCTTTCTAGTCTAGACACCAGTCATCTTTAATCCTGTTTGCCCAGTCTGGAGACCTACAGCTAATGTAAAGGAGTCCTTAATTTCTTTCCCTCATGAGTTCTTGAATTATTTTTATACTATTGACATTTATATCAGCAAGAAATATGTCCTTGATCATTGAGCAGGATTGGTGGTGACTCAGATTTCATCTTCTGAGTTTAACTCAAGGGGTTGGATTAAGCAACTTTTATGTCACTGAGACAACTATGGGATATAAAGGGGTGAACTAACCATCACTAATTGTTGGGAAATAGAATAATTCACTTCAGAGCAGCTGAGTTTTATTTGTTTAAGAAACACTGCTGGTTTTTGGGGGGTGGTAAGGTAAACAGTCCTTACTCTTCCTGCGTTATCAAGAATTAAAGAGTTATATCTAGAAAGAACTAAACTGACTAAATTTGTATATTAAAGTTACTAAAGTTTAGAGGCAGGAGATGGAGTGGGGAAGCAGTCAATGGATGCGGTAGAGGACAGAGAAAAGAAATGCCAGAAGACGGGGTAGAAGAGACACCCAGCCAATTACATAAGCTCAGAAACTCCCTTCTGTAAGGAATGGCTGATAAAGTTCTAGAAACTATAACTTCTGACATTGTACTTTGACACAGTTGACTTGTCATAGGCAATATAGCCTAGCATATTCAGAGACTCTAGAGATAACACTAAGGTGCTTCCCCCAGGATGTCACAAGCACTCTCAAATAGTTCCATTTGGGGATTAAAGGAAAGATTACTACAGAAAACTCTAAGACAAGGGTCAAAAATTTGCCTGCCTACAGGCATCAGGGAGATCACATCAACCTATAAATTGATTATAAGGAGTCAAAGCAGAGTGGTGGAATGGTAGGCCTATCCACTTGGGCTGTGATTCACCCAAAATAATTCACACTGAGGATTTTAAAAGAAATCTGAGTTGGCAAAACAGCATAATTAAGGGCTGAATTCAGCCAGACAGTTGACATGTTTGGCATCTGCTCTGATCTGGGAACACCCAGGAGCACCATGTTATACAAATTTTGTTTGTAGTGTACAGATTTGTTCCTTCCTCTCTTGTGGTTGTGGACATGATGCTACACAAAGACATGTTGTTATAATTAACAGGAAAATGAAATAAAACAACCTCATCTTTAATTAAATACCACCTCTTTTAATTAAACATCACACTAGCTTTTGGAATTTTGGATCTGATGAATTTTACCCAAATTCCTTTTGAAGGGACGTTGATGAACTCTCCAAACAGATTAAAGAACAAACCTGACAATCTGTAGAACCAGAGCTCTAAATTCTGCCTGTCTAGAGTTGCAAATCAGAGCATCTGGTTTCTCAGGAGAATGCACCTCTGCTTGTTGTTGCTTAATTTGATCTGGCCACTGGTGGTGTCCTTGGATTTCTAAGAGCAAAAGAGTATTATTCCAAGAAACAATTTTAGCATAAGCCTTTTTACACAGTGATAATTTCTAGGTTGCTGGATATTCGAACATAGAAGAAAATGCTATTTAAAACAAGTTATTTCAAAATGTGTAAGCTTATAAGTAGGTGACTATTTGTAATAAATTATGTAAACTGTGGAAAACTTACAACAAAATTAATTTGAAGAGTATTTAATTAAATAAATATCTGGGTCCAGCACGGTGGCTCACGCCTGTAATCCCAGCACTTTGGGAGGCCGAGGCGGGCGGATCACGAGGTCAGGAGATCGAGACCATCCTGGCTAACACGGTGAAATCCCATCTTTACCAAAAATTACAGAGAATTAGCCGGGTGTGATGGCGGGCACCTGTAGTCCCAGCTACTCGGGAGGCTGAGGCAGAAGAATGGCGTGAACCCGGGAGGCGGAGCTTGCAGTGAGCTGAGGTCGCTCCACTGCACTCCAGCCTGGGCGACAGAGCAAGACTCTGTCTCAAAATAAATAAATAAATAAATAAATAAATAAATAAATAAATAAATAAATATCTGTGGCAGATTGTGAAACTGGCCACAATTCTCCACCCCTACCTGTATATGTACTTTTGCATTGTGACTTTGCAGTTCCTTCCATTAAGAGGTAGAGTCTATTTCTCCAACCTTTGAATCTGGGCACCTTCTGTGACTGCTTTGGCTGGGAGAATGCAGCAGATGTGACATTGTATTCTGAGTCTAGGTCTTCAGTGACTTTATAGCTTCCTCTTTCCCTCTTGGAACCATGCCATGCTGTCATATGAACGAGGTAAGGCTAGTCTACTGGATGATGATAAGTGCGTGACCCAGTTTTCTCTTTTCTCCCAGCTGACGGCCAGTCAGTTGTTCCAAGAGCTGCCTAACTGACTGGAGGCCAACTGAAAACATAATAGTGAGCCTGGTCAAAGCTGGAAGAATCATATAACTGAGCCTAGTACAAATTGCCAATTCACAGAATCATGGACTGAATAAATGGTTGTTTAAGCCCCAAGTTTTGGGGCCATTTATTATATAGCAAAAGTACCTGATATAATAATATTAACAATAATGCTAAATAATTGGATTATCATTATTTTACTATCATAAAAAGCATCATAATGATAACCCAAATTATTTAGTATGTCCTGAAAGTAACATGATCATAGCTTGTAGTAGTTTTCAGCTTTTCATTTCACACTCCTTAGTTCTCTAGTATCTAGAATCAGTTCAGAGGCTTCCATTTAATCACCAATACACACACATACCTGTTTAAAGCAGAGTTAGGTCTGACTTCTACAATTGCTGTGGCTCCCAATCTCTAATTATCAGCACACTATGGCCCTGGATCAATATTTATTCCTTAGTTCTCCACCTAGATATTCACCATGTCTGGTTCCTTGTATCACTGAGGGTCCAGTCAGAAAAAGAGAACCATATAAGTTGTTTTTACGGATGGAATTTAATATGGGGAATTGGGTACACAACTATTGAAGGACTTGAAGGCAAACAAGGGAACACTGCAGGAAGAAGCCACATACTCCAAGGACTAGAGAACAAGGCAAGAGGGGTTGAATCTATTGGAACCTAGAGGAGGTTGTGGAGGAGCACTGTGGAGCTGAGACTCTCTCTTCTGAGGAGAGGGTACTGCCTGGACAGTGCTGATACGCCCATAGGGATGCAGTGACAGTATTTCTGGGAATGCTGAAAGAAGACAGAAATTGGAACCTACTTCTCCTAAAACCAACTGCCGCTTCAAGAGGAAGAGCCATTGGTGGCTCATACTAATGGGAACAGCAAGCAAGCAGGAAGGAACAAATCCCGTCAACCGCCCCCTGCCTTTCAGCCTCCCTCTGGAGTTCCTCTTGATAGAACCTAACAGGAATCATTCAGCTTGCAAAGAAAAGTTGTGGTTTCTAGAGTTCCAGCAGCAGCATCAAAGAACAGAGTACAGAAGGGTCAGTTTAGAGTTGAGATACTACGGCTTAATAATTGTCACTTCCCATCTTTATCTTGAAGACTCCTTGAACATGGTTTTCTTCTTTTCTTTAAGTGCCCACCTTAGAGATCCTGGACTTGAAGCAGCAGACACTTGAAACACAAAGTAACATAGTTTGGATGCTTGTTTTCTTTAAATCTCATGTTGAAATGTAACCCTCAATGTTGGAGGTGGGGCCTAGTGGGAGCTGTTGGATCTTGGGGGTGGATCCTTCATGAAGAGCTTGGTGCCATGCCCTTGGTAATGAGTGAGTTTTCACTGTATGAGTTCACATGAGAGCAAGTTTGTTTCAAGGAGCCTGGCACCTCCTCCTCTCTCTTGCTCCCTGTTTTGCCACGTGACACGCCTGCTCCCTGTTTCACCTTCTGCCATGGGTAAAATCTTCCTGATGCCTCACCAGAAGCCGAACAGATGCTGGTGCTATACTTGTACAGCCTTCAGAACTGTGAGCCAAGCAAACTTCTTTTATTTATAAATTACCATGTCTCAGGTGTTCTTTTATAGCAATTTAAAATGAACTAATACACAAAGTTAATGCTTTAACAACTTTTGGTTAAATAAATGAATATGAGGCTGTAAAGTTATTTTAATACTTCCTTTGTTTTAGATGCTATATTGAGCACTTTTTGTTTTTCTTCTTTAATATTCTCATTTGATATTCACATGAGGAAGAAGATAATAGTTCTCCATTCTTGTGTTGGTGTCCAGTTAGAAAAACAGAAATCTACCTAAGTGTTTTAACTAGAGAGAATTTAATATATAAAAAGGACTACAAAAATGGAAAAGTCTGGAGAAATAAAAGGAAAAGGTGATGGTACCCAGAGCTCATCAGTTTGCACTCACTGCTGAGACTGACCGAACTCCACTGCTGCACCTCTGCACCTGTGTGATGGGCAGAACCAGCCCTACTGCTGCTGAGCAGGAAGCCTGGATGCCCCTCCCTCTTCTCTTGCTACAGCAACTGCCTTGGCTGTGGAAACCGCTGTCACTATTGCAGGAATTTGTAGTCACCTACTTTGCAGCTGTAGCAGTCAGCACTATTTTAGAAAACTGCAATCACCTGAAGTAGCCTACGGTTCCAGTGTGGTTATTGCTGGATCCAGAAGCAGAAAAACAGCTTTGGCCTTCCATCTGTCTTCTAAATCTCTAGAGAATGCCTCTCTTTGGTGGACTTTAAAAGAAGTCATCTGGTAAGGGAGTCTGGGAAATGTAGTTTTGAAGCTTCAGGCCTTGGCAATGTAAAGAATAGTATAGAAGAACAAGTGTGGGGCTGAGACCAAAGATAATATCTGGAATGGTTTCCCCTTTTGTCTACTCACATCTGTATATGTTCTACTCTCATGAACTTTTATAACAACATCAACGAATTTGTGCTTCCATTTAGTACAACGCAATTATCCCTTGCACAAAGATACTTTTACTCTCTTCCTAAAGGAAAAATATAAAGACCAATTGGTTAACCATCTCTAGTATGTATCTCAATTGGTCCAATCCATTATTTTTTCATCTTCCTTGCTCTAACAGCTATATAATCCATTTCCATATGTATATTACTTAGAGTTTTGCCAATATAGAGAACAAAATATTGCAA
Source organism: Colobus angolensis palliatus (assembly GCF_000951035.1). Classification (NCBI taxonomy): domain Eukaryota; kingdom Metazoa; phylum Chordata; class Mammalia; order Primates; family Cercopithecidae; genus Colobus; species Colobus angolensis. The sequence continues at coordinate 9,019,703 of NW_012118043.1, forward strand.
TTATTTGGTAAATAAAGGCATATTCTTCAAGGCCAGATTTTAAACTTTTGCCCTGAGGGTTGCAGGGATTTGATTCTGGTTGTGGATATGGAGGTCATGAGAGGTGGAAGAAGTGAATCTTGAGAAGAATCAGTACCCCCTTGTAGGGCAACTTCCATGGATGAAATTATTAACAGGGTCTTCTTGTAAGAGAAGGCTATCATGTCTTCCCAGGGTGGGAAAGAGAGACCGCTCTTACTAGCAAGAGGGCTTAGGTGATCAGGAGTTCCTTAGATTTGAATAAAGTCATCTTGATGGTTCCATTCCAATTCTCAGGATTCCACTCCTTCCAAATCAATCCTAGACTCCCACATAAAAGATTCGATGAGTTCATGAATTCAGATTCATTGTAATTGTCCAATCTGTGGGATACAGTTTTGGATCATATCAGTCGTATGGCTAAAAAGATAAGAGAATTCTTTAGTGCCATCACAGAAGCTTTCAGGTTCTGTGACTAGACTTTGAGTTGAGAGATTAAAGTTCTAAACCTGTCATTTCCTTTCTGTAAGCTCTCCAGGAAAACCAGAAACAACCATTCCACCTCTTCATCTTGTAGTCATTGCTCCCAGTGTCACCCTCACCCCACGGTTACAGTAATCATTGCCATTATTACGACACCTCTTAATTATCCTCTGGGGCCTCTAAGGCATTGCTGCTGTCCTGCTGCTCCCACATCCAGACTCAGAAGCAGAAAAAAATGACGCTCTTTGCCAGTTGCTTTTAAATCTCCCTTCAGTCTCTCATTGGCAGAGACTAACCCATATCTAGCTGGCATCAGAGGCTGAAAAAGGTAGTTTTTAAGCTTACTGGTTTGGCAGTAGTGAGCAGAACAAGGAAAAGCACTGGAGTATAAGTCAGTGGGTTATTATTATACCCATTTTACAGATAAGGAAACTGAGGTTAAAGAGCTTAAATAACCTGCCCAGTTTTGAGATGTTACAAAACTTGCTTGAGGCTAGACAACTAATATACTGCAGAAAAATTTGTGGTCTTTCCACTGCATGTTATGTTCCCAGGAACCAATTGTCAGACAGTCTTAAGAATAACAAGGTACTGGAATTTGAGCATTTCCAGCTTTCTCATTTCATTTTAGATTCAGCAACCATTGCTCCCAACTGATTTGGAGATATGGATTGGCCTCCTTGCCATCATTAAAGGTTCAAATTATGCAGGCATAAAGAAAATGCAGCAGTCCATTAAGAGGCAACCGTAGTATAGTGGTAAAAGCCACAAATTTCTTGGTTTTGTAACTCGGCTCCATCACTTATTAGTTATCTATTCTTAAGCAAGTTTTGTAACATCTCAGTCCCTCAGTTTTCTCAACTGTATAATAGTGATAATAATACTCCCTGTCTCATGTAGTTGGTGTGAGGAATAAGTGAGTTAATCCATGTAGAGTTTATAGAACAGTGCCTGGTTCAAAGAAAAAGCTAGTTATTTTGTTTAGTTGCATTTGACTACTAAAAGGCTCCTAAAAATAAAGCGTTATCTTCCATGTGTTTTTCCAAACCAATTGTGTCTGCTGAGAACTCTCAAGAGATATGGATGCAAAAAATCTCCTAAAAAATAAAAGGCAAGGGAGGACCTAGGTGTTTCAAAGAAAAAGGGAACATTGAAGAAAAGGAGGCCTGGAATGAGGGTTGAATGTCCCTCATGGGGTGAGGGAATCAGGAGGCCAGCTACAGCTGTGGTCTGAGGCCATATTTTGTGACCAGCCACGGGTAGAAGCACCAAGAACACTGCCTCCTCCCTGGGCAACAAAGAGGGCTTAGGCATTGGGCACTGTAAGAAAGCAAAAGAATACAGTGTTTTAATAGGAAGTGAAGCCACGCCCCTCAGGCATCCTGGGCAAGGTGCAGTCTGAAATATGAGGCTGGGTAAACTGGTTGACCTCTAAAACATATCCCCAGGTTGTGTAAGACTGAACTCTGTTTTGAGTGATAGCTGCTGTTATTTATTCCTTATTCCTCTTTCTCTTATTCAACAACTATTTGTGAAGCAATAACATATATGTGAAACTGTGTTGGGCCCTGAGGGCTGAAGAGACCCCTATAGGTTGTTTGCATTCTGTTAGGTCAGTGCTTCCTAGTTGTAACTTCAAAAACCTCACATCTCTGAACCTTTAGGCTAATACCCAAGATGAATATTGATAAGTATTTGAAAAGAATAATAACTTTCATTCATCAAGCTGCTTCTCTGTGTCTAGCCCACTTTATGAACATCTCACTTAATTCACATGATTATCCCATGAAATAGATTCTAATATTGTACCTTTTTACAGATAAGAAAGCTGACATGTGGAGAGGTTAGATAATTTACTCCATCACACAGGAAGGTTCTGAATGGGGATTCTGATTTCCCCTAAGAGATACAAGGGAAAACCTGATTTTCTTAAGACATACTTTCTAAGGAATCCCTGTCTTCAAGGCGATAGTGGAAAAAGTATTCTTCAAGGAATCTCTGTTTTCAAGAGGTGTAGCAGAGAAAGGAGTGAAGTCTAGTTACTGAGACGTTTTTCATAATTACTTGGGTAGTTTACTAATGAAGAAAGAACTAGGCAATACTTCATTATCCAGTGGAGCTCTTAATGTCTTGGAGGGGTTTGGTCTGCATAGTGTGTGTGTGTGTGTGTGTGTGTGTCTGTGTGTGTGTGAAGAATGACAAAATATCTGAATATGATGCTGTAACTGCTCCCCTGGAAAGTCTGGTGGTCTCTGCTTCCAACTCAGTAGAAAACCTAAAATGCACCAAACTTGCTGGAAAGGGACAGAGCACAGCAGAATTTGGCCCAAACCCTAGTCCTAGGTGAAGGGATGCTATTCTCCGCTGGTCTTAAGTCTCTTTTATTATTCATGGTACCTGTCTGATTGCACAGATAGGGTTAGGAAGGTCGGTGCAGCATTAATATGTTGAATTGGGTGATGGCATAGGCTGGAGATAGAACCCGTCACACCACAGTGATTCTTATTGAGGGGGCTTGATTTGATATTAATATTAATTTGATGCTTCCTCCCATCTTCAAGAAATTTGTCCTACCTAGATAGGAGAATGCCTGAATGCTAGCCCCATGCAAAGCAGCAATATATGTTGAGTGTTGTGCTGGGGGTAGGGGAGCTGGTAGCAAGGATAGGAAGGATTAGGATTATCTACAATGTTCAGTGTGAGGCTCTACCATGGATATTTTGGAAGGTGTGTATAAAGCCCTTTGTGGGAGTTTAATAAGTTCCACATTTTGGCCCAAATGTCTAGTGCCCATGTATGTTTATCTATTCAAAAGCATAAAAGCCAGTACTTAGGAAAGGGACATGGCCACAGAGTTATCATCACCACTTCTCAACCTTTACTCCAGTCTAAACAATGATCCTTAACCTGACTGCACAAGATAATCATCTGGGAAGCTTTTAAAATAATTGTGCATGCCTGGGCCCCAGACTGGTGTCTTAGTCTGGTTTCTGTTGCTTATAACAGACTACCTGAAACTGGGTAATTTATAAAGGAAAGAAATTCGTTTCTTTCAGTTACAGAGGCCAAGAAGTCCAAGGTTGAGGGGTCGCATCTGATGAGGGCTTTCTTGCTGGTGGGGACTCTCTATAAAGTATCAAGGCAGCATAGAACTGTAAGGGGGCTGAGTGTGCTACCTCAGGTCTCTCTACCTCTTCTTATAAAGCCACTCATCCCACTTGATGACAACCCATTGATTCATTAACCCACTTATCCATTAATCCATGAATAGGTTAATCCATTCACGGGGCATAGCCCTCATGACCCAACCATCTTGTAAATGTCCCACCTCTCAATACTGCCACATTGGGGATTAAGTTTCAACATGAGTTTTGCAGGGGACAAATATGCAAACCATAGCACCCAGGTTTATTGAGTCAGAATCTCTGAGATTAGTCCTGAGCACAGGTGTGTTAAAAACAACTCTTCACATGATTTGAATCTCCATTTAGAATTTTAAAAAACCAGGATACGCTGTCTTTAAAACCTCTTCAAATAAAGCAAAAGGGATGAGACCTCAAGGACCATGTACCCTCTAAAATCTTCCCCACCCCATTCCCATCCTCCCAAGGCTTCAGAGATGGCTCTTCTGGGCAGGCATGAAAAGCATGCACAAAAAGCAGGCTTCAAGCCTAGTTCTGGGTAACTTCTCTATTTCACATGCTACTTGAATACACATCAGAATCACCAGAAAACTTGTGAAAACACAGATCTCTGGGCCCTACCCTGTAGTTTCTAAATTAAGTGGGTCTGGAATGGCACCTGAGAAGGTGCTTTTCTAATCACTTCCATGTGATGCTGAAGCTGATGCTGATAATCTAAAGACCACACTCAGAACCACCAACAAATACAGATGAAAGTTCCAGCCAGTACAAAGATCTGTGTGAATGCTAAATAACTTCTCTAACTAGCCTTTTCTTTTAAAATTTATTTTTTATTTTTTTTGAGATGGAGTATCACTCTGTCACCTAGGCTGGAGTGCAGTGGTGCGATTTTGGCTCACTGCAACCTCTGCCTCCTGGGTTCAGCGAGTTTCCTGCCTCAGCCTCCCAGGTAGCTGGGATTACAGGTGCATGCCACTATGCCAGGCTAATTTTTTGTATTTTTAGTAGAGATGAGGTTTCACCATGTTGGTCAGGCTGGTCTCGAGCTCCTGACCTCAGGTAATCTGCCCGCCTCGGCCTCCCAAAGTGCTGGGATTACAGGCATGAGCCACTGCAGCTGGCCTCTAACTGGCTTTTCTTATGGATGACATTTTGTTTTCATCTGGCTGTTGATACACCACCTGAGCTTAGTGCAACATTTCCTGTGCTCAGGCAATGAATGGGCTTATGATTTTGAGCCTGACTGTCAGAAGTTGCACCAGTGTTTGTGATGGTAGACACAGCCCAGTGTCCTGGATCCAGGTAAACTTCATCTCAGGTTACACTAGAAAATGGCAGTTGCAGGAATCTGGGGGCCTATTTAGAAACATGCTTTGCTACTAAAATAATAAACCAAAACCTTGTGCTTGAACTGAAAAGTTGCTACTAGAGTGTGAGGAAAGGTAGAACTGTGTTTCTTCACATCCCTAGGATGGATCCTGGGGAAGAGTGGGCACTCAGTAATGGTTTGCTGAAGGAGGGTGCCCCCATGTGCACCCCTCAGGCCAAAGCCTAGCCTTGTCCACACTCCTGGGCTCAGCTGAGATTAAACAGAGCCAGTCTCTGTTGGAACTGGAAAGTCAACAAGTCCTTCATGAGTGCTACCATTGTCTGATTCCCCTTTCCTTTCAGCAGTTCTAGGCATTTCTGCAACCCTCCCCCCTGCCATTTCCCAACAGTTATATGAGACCATGTGTGTTGTTCTAGCCAATGGTATGTTAGGGGTGACCTGAGTTATATTTCTAGGCTGAGGCAGTGAAAAGCCTGGAAGAGCCATGGGTGTTTTCTCAGGCTCTTCTCTCCTGTCCTAGTGAGTGTGAAGGAGGTCTTGTATTGAGATGGTCAAGCCTCAAAATGGAAGCAGTCTGGATGCTGGGTCACTCACTACACATAGGATAGCTGCCCCAGAGAGTTGCCTAGACCCACATGAATGAGAATAGAGTTTGTGTGTTCTTGATCCTGAGATGTAGTTTTGTTCTAGGTCTTGAGATTTTGAGTCCCCATTGCCTTGCCTTCTTTTTTGATTCAACCTGAAGTTCAATCGGTCACACTTCTTGAATGTTCCACGAAAAACAGAAAACAAAGGAAAATAATCATTTGTTTTCTTGTGTAAGGACTGCTTGCATTTGAGGATGAATGAGGCTCAATGTGTTGCATCTCCCTCTAGACATTTGTATATTGTATACTGTATCCCTATAATTAGAGGGAGTGAGAATGGGGAGAGGGAAAGGAATAAGGAGGAAGAGAAAGATGGGAAAGATATAGAAAGAGACTTTCTTTGGATTTAAAACTAGTTATTAGTGATCGTGTGGACCTGTAGAGAGAGATTTAGAGGGATGAGGAAGTTTCATAGTACCCTTGATATTTGATATGCTTACTTGTAAGAGTTGCCTTGAAGGCAAACTTTTTCTTGGCAGGATTGTTATAAAAATAAAAGAGGATGCCATATTTGAAGCAAAACCAGTACGTATTTGTTTCCTTCACCCCAATCTTGCAAGATAGACAGCTACTAACCAGATTTTATAAATGAAGTCACTTTGCCTAGAGAGGGGAAGTATCTTGTTCAAGTTAACAGCTCACAAGTGGCAGAGGCAGGACTCCTACCAGGGTCTGTCCACCTCCATGTGTATCACATTTCCAGTGCTCCATGTTGGCAGAGGTTGCTCGTTTTCAGACATAACCTAAAAGCTTCAATACATATCAACCTGCCTTCCATTCTTAGAAGGGGATGAAGCTGGCATGTCTTTCCTGAAGTTCAGAGCCTGCTTTACCTTAGCACAAGCTCTCAGATTCCACTCTTTAGCTTCTCCTTTGACTGCCACTTTGTCTTCTCTACTGACCCAGAATGCACCAGGGCAAGCTCACCTCCCTTCCAGACCAAGCCCATCTCTGCAACCCAAAGCTCCAGCCTCCAGGCTTCCTGAGGGAAGACTCCTATACCTAGCACACCGGAATGGGGTTTAGGTAATGCAAGAGATGCTGAGGGGACACTGGAGCTCCCTTACCCCCAGGTTACTTCTGGCATGAGCAACCTCATCTAATTCCCTTGATACACTCTGCAAACACTATTGTCTTCCCTCTGTGCTGTGCAGTCAAATATGCTTGAGATCACTGCCCTGGAACACATTCTACCTGCTGAAAGGAAAAGCTGCTAGGAAAAGAGGCTGTGATCTGAGGAGAAAGGAGATAAATGGGTGGATAATGGGTATAAAGTTTTTGTAAATAACTAGGTACTATAAGTGCTCATGTTATAAGGAGTGTATATAATGACCCCATTTGTGATTTGCATTGTGTGTCTGTTAAATTAATAGCATTTTGAATTGCTTTCCATTAGTATTTAAAAGATTTACCATGTTCCCTCTTTTGTGCCTTTAACATTTTTTAAAAAATTTTTTCCATAAGTTATCGGGGTACAGGTGGTATTTGGTTACACGAGTAAGTTCTTTAGTGGTGATTTGTGAGATTTTTGTGCACCCATCACCCAAGCAGTATACACTGCACCCTATTTGTAGCCTTTTATCTCTCGCCCCCCTCCCACCCTTTGTCCTATGTTACTTTATCAATGGCTGCATGTAGTTCATCCTACGCATGTACTATAATTCACTTAACTAGTCCCTTATTGATGGATGTTTAGGTTGTTGTGGTTCTTTTGCTATTGTAAATAATCTTGTAGTGAATAGCCCTATATATAGGATTCTCGTTCTTTTCCTTTTTTTTTTTTTTGTGCACATTTGTGAGTATAGCTAGAGGATAAATTTGAGAAATGTAATTGCTAGGTCAAAATGTATGGTCTTTTAAAATTTAAATAGTTATCGCTAAATTTAGAGGCTTTAAAATGTACATAGTCAACTTTGTTAGTCTCTTTTTCCATTATGGTTTATGGGTTTTGTGCCATGCTTAGAATGGCCTTCCCTCTACAAAAAAAAAATCTTCCTTCTAGTGCTTTTATGGTTTTATCTTTTTAATGTTTAAATCTTTGCTCCATCTGGAATTCAAGTTAATGTAAGGAGTGAAATAGAGATCAGGCTTTATTTTTTCCCAAATGGCTAGCCAGTTGTCCCAACACTGTTTACTGAAAAATTCGTCTTTCTCTTACTGATTTGAAATGCTGCTTTTGGCCGGGCACGGTGTGGCTCAAGCCTGTAATCCCAGCACTTTGGAAGGCCGAGACGGGCGGATCACGAGATCAGGAGTTCGAGACCATCCTGGCTAACAAGGTGAAACCCCGTCTCTACTAAAAAATACAAAAAACTAGCCGGGCGAGGTGGCTGGCGCCTGTAGTCCCAGCTACTCGGGAGGCTGAGGCAGGAGAATGGTGTAAACCCGGGAGGCGGAGCTTGTAGTGAGCTGAGATCCAGCCACTGCACTCCAGCCTGGGTGACAGAGCGAGACTCTGTCTCAAAAAAAAAAAAAAAAAAAAAAAAAAAAGAAATGCTGCTTTTATCATGTACAAAACTTCCACGTGTGTTGGGTCTATTTTTTTTCAATTCTCTGTTACATTAACTCTTCTGTCAAATCCTTTGTGAGTTTTAATTGGTATAGTTTGATTATATATTTTAATATGTGGTTGGCTTAATCTCTGTCATTACTTTTCCTTTTCAGATATTTTCTGGCTATTTTTATTTATTAATTTTATCATTAAACTCACATATGATTTCATTGAATAAAAAATGCTGCAGGTATTTTGATTGGGATGACACTCAGTGCAGAGATCCATTTAGGAAGAATGAGCATCATTCATTAATCTTCCCATTCTTAGGAATATACTCTTAAAAAAAAAAAAACTCAGTCATGTCATTCTTTATTTTTATTATTTATTTATTTATTTTTACAGATTTTTTTTTTCTTTTTTCTTTTTCTTTTAACTTTCATTTGAAGTTCTGGGATACATGTGGAGGATGTGCAGGCTTGTTACATAGGTAAACCTGTGCCGTGGTGGTTTGCTACACAAATCAACCCATCACCTTGGTATTAAGCCCAGCATCCATTAACTGTTCTTCCTGATGCTCTCCCTCCCCCTGACCAGGCCCCAGTGTGTGTTGTTTCCCCTGCCATGTGTCCGTGTGTTCTCATCATTCAGCTCCCACTTATGAGTGAGAACATGCAGTGTTTGGTTTTCTGTCCCTGTGTTAGTTTGCTGAGGATAATGGCTACCAGCTTCATCCACGTCTCTGGAAAAGACATACCTTCATTCCTTTTTGTGGCTGCATAGTATTCCATGATGTATATGTACCACATTTTCTTTATTGAGTCTATCATTGATGGGCATGTGGGTTGATTCCATGTCTTTGCTATTGTGAACAGTAGTCCTTTGTATTTATTAAATTTTTTTTGTTGCCTTTCTTCAGAAATAAGTAAAAGTATTTTCCTCATTTTGATCTTTCACACTTATTTCAAAGTTTATTCCTTTTTGAAGAGATGGGAGTAAAAGGATGATTTTGGTTGTAATATTAAATGCAATACTTTTTAAAATATATTTTGTAAATGATTGAATACAGAAAAATTACTTTTTAAACTTTGCAGGCGTTTATCTTACTAAATTCTATGTTTCTAATATTTTTCAGTTGATTCTCTTGGCTTTTTCATGTACACAATCATAGCACTTAAAGTAGTGGTACTGTGTCTGTTCCAACAGGAAGTCTTCTAGTACTTTGACATTAAACATAAAGCTAGCTTTTGAAGTATGTGTTTATGTGTGCACATATATATTGGTGCACATATATGTGCACATTTATTTATATATGTGCAAGCATGTCTGCACATTAATCAAGTTAAAGAAATTTTTATCTATTTACATTTTGCTACAAATTTTTATTGTAATTCACATTAAATTTTGTCAAGGGTTTTCTTTACATCTATCAAGATGATCACATTATTCTTTTCATTTGATCTATTAATATAATGAATTATATGAAAATATTATTTTCTAATCTTTAACCGTTCTTGCATTACTGAATGAATTCTACTTTTCCATGGGTTGTTCATGTAAAAAATTATTATATTCGATTTGCTTATATTTTATTTAAGATGTGCTTATCACATCTATAGACTAATTAGCCTGTATTTTCTTTTTGTGCTATCTTAGGCAGGCTTTGACAAATATTTTTCTAGTTCCTTTATTAAAATGAGTTTGACAGCATAGCTGGGCTGGAAATGAAAGTACACACCTGGGTGAAGCAAGGAAGTTGATGTTCAGGTTTAGGGAGTGACATGTTTAGACAACAGGAGCCTGATGTGTGTGTGTGTGTGTCTTGTATTTCCTTTTTTTTTTTTGAAACAGAGTTTTACTCTTTTTGCCCAGGCTGGAGTGCAGTGGTGTAATCTAAGCTCACTGCAACCTCCGCTTCCCAGGTTCAAGTGATTCTCCTGCCTCAGTCTCCCAAGTAGCTGGGGTTACAGGCGCACGTCACCATGCTCGACTAATTTGGCATTTTTAGTAGAGACAGGGTTTCACCATGTTGGCCAGGCTGGTCTTGAACTCCTGACCTCAGGTGATCCACCTGCCTTGGTAATCCCAAAGTGCTGGGATTACAGGTGTGAGCCACAGCGCCTGGCCTGTGTGTTGTATTTCTTGTGAAGGAGGTAGGACATAAATTAGCTGAACTGAGGTCTCCAAACCTCTCTTTAATTCACCTTTCTATCAGTGAAAACCAGTTTGAGCCTGTATCCTCAAATTCATGAGTAAATTGTTCATTCACTTTTGAATGATAATAGGTACGCCTGTAGTTATATATTAAGAAAGTTCAAGAGAAGTCTTTAAATACTTATCAAAGGAATTGAAATTTTATAAAGTATTACATCATGTTTCCTATGACTTAAATACCACTCAAGAAATTATAGATTTTTTTCTAATATGTTAGTGTTAGGTACCAGCTAAAATTATAATATGCTCCTGAGGCAAGGTCTATTTTAAATAATAATGAGTATAAAATTAATATTATAAATAGTCTTTTTCACAATTTCGAGTTTACTTTTTTTTTTGTTTTTGAGATGGAGTCTTGCTCAGACGGAGTCTGACTCACTGCACCCTCCGCCTCTTGGGTTCAAGCAATTCTCCTGCCTCAGCCTTCCGAGTAGTTGGGACTACAGGCTCCCGCCACTACGCCTAGCTCATTTTTGTATTTTTAGTAGAGATGGGGTTTCATCATTTTGGCCAAGCTGGTCTCGAACTCCTGACCTCAGGTGATCCACCTGCCTTGGCCTCCCAAAGTACTAGGATTACAGGCATGAGTCATAGCGCCTGGCCATTTCAACTTTATTTTTAACGCCAGCTTCATGTCAGATCTGGTCAGCTTGCCACGCTATGACCTAGGCATAGAGGGCCCACCTTTTCATTTTCTCATTGCTCACATGTGCTTGCATCATTAGTAACTAGGAACTAGTTCATAATTCTATTTACCTGGGAATATGTGAACACAAAACACCTAAAGTTTCCAGTGAAGATGCCACTGTCGACCCCATGGGGCACTCATTAGGGAACTGTGAGATCCCTATATGACAAGTGGACCAGCAAGGGTGACAGTGTCAACCTATACATTAAAAGTCTATTTTTTTCTTATATTTTCAGATTCAAGTTAAATATAGATTATCAATAATTCATATTGAATTTATCTATTGAGATAATCTATATAAAAATTCTAACATTTTTTTCCATTACACAGGATAATCTGTATCCTGCCTTCCCCATTTTGGAGAAGTTCAGGAGACCTAGTGAACCAGTCAGGAGACCTGATAGAGGGCAGCAGGGGTGCCAGAGGCTGGAGGCCAGTGGGTGGCTGTGCATCTAGGAGAACAGACATGTACGATGGGCAGCAGGTGGCAGATGGAGCTGAAAAGACTGGAGAGTGAGTGGGCTGTGACGAGTTCCAGATTTTTTATCAGATTTGAGTGGGGTGGGAGTGGGGATGCCTATCACAGAGGGTAGGGACACAACAAGAAGAGTTTGTGAGGCAGATGATGACTTTGGAGGGCACCTAGTTTGCTCTATTCATTGGGCTGGTAGACGTGGGGATCTGTAACTTGGGAGACAGGTCAGGAGCGGTCTGGGCTGGAGTGGGAAATTTGGGATCCTCTGCATACAGTTGGTACTTGAATCCCTGTGGATGGATGAGCGCACCCAGGGAGGTATAAGCAGTCAGTGCTCTGGGTACAACTGTGGTTAAGGGCAGGGAAGAAGGTGCCCGTGAAGCAGGTATGAAGAGTGGCTGGCACTCTCTCCTGACCTTGTGAAAAGTTTGAGCAACTTGGCCGACCCAGCCCTTTCCACATGCCCGGAAGTAGCGAGCCTGTCACTGGCCCCTCAGTTCCCATCACAGGAGTGTGAGGCGACTGAGCCAGATATGCGGCCTGTGCAGGCCTGGGCAGACAGTCACAGCCTGCAGAAGCTCCATCCTCTTAGGGCCAGGGAGGGCCATCCCATGAACATGCCAGAGTACTTCAGAGAGAGCTGCACCTGGGCTCCCTCTTCCTTCTGACAACTCTATTTTGTTGGCACCACACATAAATGTGACATTACGAGGAAAATTGGGGTCCCATGACAATTGCTCCTCCAGAGGCTTTACGTTTTTAAAAAACATGCATAAGCTGTATAGTGACCATGGGGTCTGAAATGGTAGGTTCTAATTTGCAAAAGGGGAAGATATTACCTAATAGTTACAAGGCTAGGCTTTAGACGCAGGTTGCCTGGGTTTACCTTCAGGCCCTGCCATTAACTACCTATAAAGGGTTGGGCAAATTAGTTAACTTCCCCAAGCCTCAGCTTTCTCATCTGTAAAACAGAAACCATAATTTGTTGTGAGGTTTCAAAAAGAAGATCCATTTAAAGCTCTTAGTATGTACTAACTGCTCAATCAATGTTAGCTGGTTTTCTGCCAGTGTGAGGATGACCTAAAGACAGCACGGTCAGGCTGGTCAGAGGGGCATCAGGAAGGGGGACTGGCTTCTGGCCAGAGCTGGAGGGTTCTCATCCCAGGATCCCTGGGGTTGATAAGGTCAGGGAAATCTGGCCACCTTTGTTCAGTGAATTATCACTTCCCAGATATGTGCACCTGTTTCTTCCAAACACCCAAGGCTGCTCAATAGCTAAGTTGCTATTTGCATTTTCTGATTCAGTTAATGAAATAGTTCATAGTTTTACAATAACTCTTCATAAAAAGCTACTATTTTATTTGTTCATTTGATTAACAACTGGTATTATACTTTCTAAACAAATGAAAGAGAGAAAAATTAGGGGTGGCTTGGGCTCTTTGTGGAATGACAAGAGACACTGATATTTTATGCTTGAAATAATTCTATATATCTATTCTTACAGTAAGTAAGGCTAAGAGCCATCAGGTGTCAGAAATTAAATAATTGTGGAGGAAAACTCAAAATTGAGAATAGGACTTGTGTGGTAGCTCATGCCTGTAATCATATAATAACTACGTATCTTACTTTGGGAGGCCAAGACAGGAGGCTGAGACAGGAGGATTGACTAAACCCAGAAGTTCAAGACCAGCCTGGGAAACATGGGGAGACACCATCTCTACAAAATAAATAAATAAATAAATATATAAATAAAGCTGGGCAGGGTGGTGTGTGACTGTGGTCCCAGCTACTTCAGAGGCTGAGGCAGGAGGATTGCTTGAGCCCAGGAGGTCAAGGATGCAGTGAGCTGTGATTGAGCCACTGCACTCCAGCCTAGGTGACAGAGTAAGACCATTGTTTCAACAACAGCAACAACAACAACAACAACAACTGGGAGTATTCGAATATGAGTTGATTTTTTAAAATCTAAATGGGGAAGGCTGGTATTTTGAAATTTCCGTGGTAAAGGACATTACCACCGATTACAGAACAACAGGACTCTAATGGTAGCATAGCCTGAATATACTGTTCGTGAAAATCTTTTGTAAGCTCTTCATGGTCAATGTATAATTTTTACTATGTATTTTTTTATTGTGGTAAAATACATGGAATATAAAACTTCCACTTTAACAATTTTAAAATGTATAATTCAGCAGCATTAAGTACATTCACACTGTTACCTCTATTTAATTCAGAATGTTTCCATCACCCATAGCCATTGAGCAGTCACTACTCATTCCACCCTCCCCCTGCCCCTGCTAACCACTTATCTATTGTCTGTCTCTATGATTTGCCTATTCTGGATATTTCCTATACATGGAATCATATAATGACTACATATTTTAAAAATATGAATAACAGTCTTTTTATTAAAGGTGAAGGGTTAGATGTGGAGAATTATGAACTCTCCCTCCTAAGACTCTGTTAAATAAATATAATATATAAACCAACAAGGTCACAGGGATTGGTAGAGAAGACATCAGTGATAGGAAACTTAATTTTGGATGCTGGAAGGTAAATAGAAAAGCAGAGAGGGAAACCATCGCCTGAAGTGTGGATTGAACAGACAGCCAATTTGCCCTCAGGATCCTGGGGAGTAACTGGGAGGTGCCATTTAAGAAATGAGGAGGCACAGGGCTGAAGACAGGGGATTAACACCAAAGATGAACTCACATCAGTCAACCCTAGTCTCCCATCACCCACCACCTCATCTGCAGAATGTCAGTGATCAGGTGTCCACTCCATCATGTGGCTCAGAGGTTTTTCTCTGGATGGTCCTGCGTGTTGACAACTCGGAGTGCCCCAGCAGCCCTGCCTGCTCAGTCTAAAGCAGGGCTCACCAGTCAGCAAGCCTTACCTAGTGACCTTCAGCTTACAATCATTTCTTACTGCCACATTGGTATAAATAGACAATAAAGACTCAATAAGCATTTGAAGAAGGCTTCCAGCAGGAAAAAAATAAAACTATACAAAAAGAATGCCAAATCTGAATAAGAGGGATAATCTAGGAAATTGAAAGACAAAACCAAAGCTTTAAAAAACAACAAAAATGAATCAATATCCAAATTAGTATTTTCATTGGTATCCTCAAAAAATTAGGGAAAGATAGCTATAGCTCTTAGAAATTAAAAAGATTATTGCAAAATAAAAAATTAAATATATGTTAGAAGATAAAATGGAGACAATCCCCTATAAAGGAGAGAAGATAGTGAGATAAAAAATAAAAAATATGTAGAGGATCTGATCCAGGAGGCCTAACATTTGATCAGTAGTTATTCAAAAGAAACCCCAGAGAGAAGGGAAGGGAAAAAATTATTCTAAAAATACAGAAAATGTTCCAGAGCTGAGGGATACATGTGGAAACTTTTATTTAAGATGCACTAAGTATCCAAAATAATTAATTTTAAGAGGGCTCACATTAATCACTTTTATCATGAATTTTTAGAAACTCAGGGATAAAAGACAATCCTAAAAGCTTCCAGAGCAGAAACAAAAAGAACATGTACAAAAAACAAGAATCAAAATGGCGATAAACTCCTCAACATCAGTACTGTACATTAGAATACAATGGTGCACTTTGGGAGGCCAAGGTGGGTGGATAACTTGAGCTGAGGAGTTCAAGACCAGCCTGGCCAACATGGCAAAACCCTAGCCCTACTAAAAATACAAAAATTAGCTGGGAGTGGTAGCCTGCACCTGTAATCCCAGGTACTCAGAAGGCTAAGGGCTAAGTCATGAGAATCGCTTGAACCCCGGGAGGCGGAGATCGTGCCACTGCACTCCAGCCTGGGTGACAGAAGGAGACCCTGACTCAGAAAGAAAAAAAAAAAAAGAATACAATGGTGCAGTGTCTTCAAAAATGTGAAGGCAAATTATTATCAACCTAGAATTCTACATTCATCAGACTACCAATCAAACGTGAGGAGAAAAGTAATGGCATTTTATTACATGCAAAGTTACAGATACCTTCTCCTCTGAGATGTGCTTGAGTAAAACTAGATGTGAAACAAGACGAGAGTAGTAACTGCATGCAGGAGGATGGCAGTCAACCCAGTAAAGCAGTGTAGAGACTTTCCAGGAGCGCACCTGTGCGGCAGGTCCAGAGTGTACTTGTTGCAGATTGGAGAGGGACATCTTGGGAGGGAGTCTTCTGGAAAGAGGGGACTCAATGCAATACCTGATATTATGATGTAAACACACGCTGTGGGTATGCTAATAACAGAAAGACAGCAGGAAATGAGTAAGGCAATGAGACACCAGACAAGACAAAACACTATACAAGAGAGGAAATGTAGTCATGCACCTTCCTTTGCTTTGGAGAGAACACGTTTACTGTGTCATAATGATGTAAGCTACCTATTATTGATTTAACAAAAATGGTGAAATAACTATATTAGGAGGACATGGATGGGTAAGGAGGGGACAGCCTAAGAAAGTTAAATATCCATTGATCTTAACATCATAATCAATAGATAATGTCGACAGTGGATAAATCAAGAAATAGTGGTAGAAACACATTATCTGGAAATGTAGAAGTAACTAGTAGAAAAAATAGCTTAAAGAAGTAAAAAAAAAAAAAAAGCTGATGTTGGGGAAACAGAAATGAGGATGGAGGTGGCTAGGATGAAGGGCCATTATTTCCTTTTTGATGAAGTGCTGTGTTTTGAAAACATTCATGTATTACATTGATGAGAAAATAAAGCAAATAATAAAAAATCAACTCAAGCTGAGGTATGAGAAAGACAATATGTGAATGGCATTTAAAAGCCAATTTATTTGTGATTAAGACAGCTATGCTATACGACTCTAGACAATTTTTTAAAATTTCAAATCCTATGACAAATGAAAAATGGCTTCCTTAGAAAAGAAGATGAACCTGCACCCAGCAGAAATGAGCTTCTATCCATTTCCAGAAGAAAATTCATTGCTCATTATGAGAATACATATAGGGTGTCTCTATGAACCTACAACCTGAGTTGTTAAAATTTAACAGTTTTAAAACTTTACAAAGACCATGAAAAGCCTTTATAATGCTGTAAATCCCAACCTGGGTGGAGGCATGAGGTCCATACAAATTCTGGCTTCCTTCAACTTGAAGTAACTCAGCATGTAAATCCTCAGGAATCAAGATGAATTCTAAAAGTGAAATACTTCCACTTGTGTAGAAAAAGCAGTTGAGCAGCATGTAGGTCGGTAAGAAGGAGATTCTAAATTCCACTCAGCATGTGCATACACCAGAAAAGGGATATGGTCCCAGTGTGGACCCAGTATGGTCCAGAAAAGGGGTTGGGGCTGATATAAGGGCACATATATGTGGTTGGCCAGGGAGTAGGAAAGAGACCTAAACTCTCATCTCTCATAGTGAGAGCTCAATAAATTACCATCTTTGATAGAGAGTAGCCAACAAATAATGCCTAAAAATGAAAAACCATAAATGAACAATATAGATATGTTATTTAGAAACATACAGGTAAATCCTAAAATAATCAAATAATCAGTCTCCAAGAAATTGTAGGGGCTGGCTGGGCGCGGTGGCTCAAGCCTGTAATCCCAGCACTTTGGGAGGCCGAGACGGGCGGATCACGAGGTCAGGAGATCGAGACCATCCTGGCGAACACGGTGAAACCCCGTCTCTACTAAAAAATACAAAAAACTAGCCGGGCGAGGTGGCAGGCGCCTGTAGTCCCAGCTACTCCGGAGGCTGAGGCAGGAGAATGGGGTAAACCCGGGAGGCGGAGCTTGCAGTGAGCTGAGATCCGGCCACTGCACTCCAGCCTGGGCGACAGAGCCAGACTCTGCCTCAAAAAAAAAAAAAAAAAGAAATTGTAGGGGCTGAGTAAATGGGGCAGGAGTAAATGTTCCTGTCTGCCAGAGTGAGCCCTTCTTGGCTCTGAAATGCCATGGACATCACAAGGTGTATCAGTCAGCTGTAGCTGCCATAACAAAATTCCACAGACTGGGTGACTTAAACAACAGAAATTTGTTTCTCACGGTTCTGAAGAATGGAGTCCAAGATCACGGTAATGACAGGTTCAGTTTCTCCTGAGATCTCTGTCCTTGTCTTGCAGATGGCTGTCTTCTCTCTATGTCTTCATATAGCCTTATCTGTGTGCAAAGGCTCCCTGGTGTATCTTCCTCTTCTTATAAGAATGACAGTCTTATTGGATTAGGGCCCCATCCTTATGCTCTCACTTAATCTTAATAACCTCTTAAAAGTTCCTTTCTCCAAATACAGTCACATTGGGGTTTAGGGCTTCAATATATGAGTTTTGGGGAGACTCAATTCAGCTCATAACACAAGAGATCGGGAAAGACTTGTACTATTCTAGAATAACCTCTGTTTGACTCCAGTGGGAACCAAATGACCAAATGGCCCTTCTTCAGAGCTTCCTACTGAAGAACTTGCATTAGCCAAGCCTAGAATAATCCACGAAGCTGTGCACTGGAAGCTACAACTCTTGATGACAATGTTTGTCAACAACCTCAGGCTTCCATGGAGAAGAGCCCTCTAGAGAGGGATATTGCATGATGGTGTCAGAGTGTGAATACATGAGACACGCAATCAGATGTACTTCTGAAAGAGCACATCCAATTTCCCGAGTTTCAGTGATTTGAATGAGTGAATGTATCAAGGCATGGGAAACCGACTTAAGCAGAGTTTTCTGTTTTTGCTTTCCACAGACGGAATCTCCAAGCTGCATCACACTTCTGAAGTCTGAGGAGGAACCTCTCCTTCTCCGGTTCCTGTGAAGACAAATGGATCTTGGATAGGAATACCTGGGCACCTGATTGGTGACCAGAGGTTGTGCAGGAAAGGAAAAGTATTCTTATTATATTCTATGGCTTGGCTGTAATAATGTAAACATGGAATATTAATTTCACCAAAACTAAGATTAATTCTAGTGGAAGGCTCATGGCTGAGAAGGGCACATATATATGGTTAGCCAGGGAGTAGGAAAGAGACCTAAACCCCCATCTCTCATAGTGAGAGGTCAATAAATTATCATCTTTGATAGAGAGTAGTCAACAAATAATGCCTAAAAATGAAAAAATCATGAATCATCATTATAGATATGTTATTTAGAAACATAGAGGTAAATCCTAAAATAATCAGTGAAAATAGGAAAACATGTTTGCCTGTGGGAAGGGGAAGAAACAGATGAGGGCAAACCTGCTGTTTTGTTTTATTTTATTTTATTAATTTTTTAGAGATAGTATCTTACTATGTTTCCTAGGCTGGTCTCAAACTCCTGGTCTCAAACTATCCTCCTGCCTCAGCTTCCTGAGTAGCTGGAATTACAGGCATGAATCACCACACCTGGTTTGTTTTAGTTTATTTTTTAAACAACATACATTATAGGAGTAGCTGAAACTTTAAACTTTGGGCATGTATTAGTTTGATTAAAAATAAACCAATGAAATTGTAAGGGGAAAAATGAAGGGAAAATAAATCATGCTGACCCAATTTCATTTATTTTAAGATGACTATATAGAAATAGGTCATAGTCACAGGCAAAACAGTACTGTCAGTAATAGCAATAACAGTAAGATAACATGCATCAGTTAATACTTCGGTAAGAAAGTTCATTTATTTGATAAGCATTTATTGAGCATCCAGTATGTGTCAGGCCATGGTAATCATAATAGTTGAGATTTCTGCTCTCTTAGATTTTCTATTCTAGTGGGGCAGACAGAAAAGTGCATAAATAATCAAATAAATAAGATTAGTTTTTACAATGTTCAGTGTTTTGAGGAAAATACAGGATAGTGGAGTGGAGAGTAACTGGGAGAAAGAAATGATTATTCAGAATGGATGGTCAGGGAAGGCCTCTTTAAGGAAGGAAGGTTTCAGCTCAGACCTGAGCAATGAAGACGCAGCCATGGGAGAGGCAGAGGTAACATGCTCTGAGCTCAGAACACACAAAGGCCCTGAGGTAGGAACACACTTGGTGTGTTTGAGGAATAGCCAGGAAGCCAATGGGACTGGGTGGTAGTGAGTGGTGGGGGAAGGGAGCCTTGCGATGGGTATATGAAGCAGGCAGAAACCAAATCCTGCTGGGCCTCACAGGTGCTTGTAAAGAGATTTCTTTCCAAGTTTGATGGGAAGCAACTGGAGGATTTTCAGCAAAGTAATATTAGTATCTGATTTTTTTCTTTTAAAAAATGAGTCTGATTGCTGGGGCTGGATTGGGGCAGAGGATGGAAACGGGAGGCAAGCATGGGACAGGAAGTTAAACACTTGAGCCGAATTCCCGGGTGGGGTGAAGACTGTGGAGGTAGAAACCAGTAGGCACACTTGGGCTGAGAATCTTGGTTTAAGTGGAGCTCTAACAGGCAACTAAAAGGCCAGTGGGGAACCTTGGAGGGAGAGAAGTAGAAGGAAGGCATTCTACTCCTGCAGCCAGTCTCCCCAAATTCCCAGGCTCCCTTTGACATATGTGAACAGAGACGCTCTGGTCAGGGGCCGCTGAGGGACCTGAGTGATTATGCAGGAAATAAAGACTTGCCAAATTGCTTTAAACTCAGCCCATCTCCATCCCGGCTTTCACCACACTTGACGTAAACGTGTAACTGAGCTTGTAAATAACTGTGCTTGGAGGCAGAGCTGGGAATTACGCCCCTCTAGACAGCTATTCAGAGGCTGAGAGAATAGGGCCCACTCGCTGTAATGCTATGCATTAAAAAGCACTTATGCTGCTAAAACCAGCATTAGAATTGCACATAAACATTGCTGTCATACTCTCAATGGGACTCTGGAGTCCAAGTGGGACTCTAAGAATCTGCAGAGGGGAGAAAAGCCATCTCAGGCAGTGTGATGATCTCTCCCCAACAGCCCAGCGAGCAACATCGCCTCTTTTCTGTGGAGAATCCCTTCCATAAATGGGGAGAAAAATGAGCTTATTTCCAAGCCAAGATTAAACTGGGTCCATATGGCATGGAGATGATAGGCTTCTGAGAGAAGAGAAATGAAACCAAGCCAAGAAAGCATATCCATCCAGAGGTGGCAGGAAGGGATGGTCCAGTTGTTCTTAGGAGTTACCTGAACCTCCAAGCACAGTGCCTGGCACATAGCAAGTTGTGAATGAATGAATGAATGAATGAATGTGAGATCCATACATTCCCGAAGTGTAGTCTTAACAATATTTTATTTATTTAATTTCTGTTTAAGAATTAAATAAACCTGCTGGGACAAATATCCAGAAATAGCCTTAGGGGTTCTATTTGGGCAGCTTGCACCCGCTCAGAAATTTGTGCTGCATACACAGTGCATCCATCCCATCCCAGTAATTCATCCCCTAATGTGATCTGAAGTCAAGAATTATCCATGGCTGAACAAAGGGAAATTAGTCAAGATTAAGTAGTCATCTGGAGAATATCTCCAGTGGACCATAGTCCATCCTAAAGAAAATAATTGCTGGGATTAGCTGGCTGTTCAGATAATTGTCAACTCTCAATTTTACTTGGTTCCTAAAGAAGTGAAAAGAGATATTTCTAAAATCTCAAGTGCCCAGCTGGGAGGGGAAAGACGTTGGATAAGAATGCTGCCCTGGTGTGAGGCCAGCCTTTATGCAGTGTGTCTCATTCCCCATCTATCAGAAGGAATCAAATTATTGCCAGTCTTGCATGGATGCTACAAGGATGACTAAATCAATATGTAAAGACACTCTACCTCAGGCCCAACATATGCAAAGCTTCTCATGGAAGAGAAAAAAATAATTAAAAACAGACAAGCAAACAAAATCCCTCTGAAATCCTAAAGCAGATGTCCCAGAATTTAGTACTAAAGAGTCCTTCACTGGGCTTTGTTGACCATTAGCACCATGTTGATTCTTATTTAATATGCAGTTATCAGTATTAAATGTATTAAAAATGTACTTATCATTCTGCAACAAAACAACATACACCAAGAAAGTTTGGACCTTCAAGGAAAGGTATAATGTTCACTGGGAAACAGATGGTAAGCTCTACCAAAAATCAGACATAAATGTATCCAACCTTTTACAATGAGAAGATGTTTATATTCTGTTTGTATATCTAAAAGAGATACAGAAGTAAAAAGGAGAACATGAGAGAGCAGATTATACCGGCCTTTGGCAATAGCCATCAAGACATGATTAAGTTATGTTTCTGGTCCTTCTTTCCTACATACAAGACTTTTCAGAAATTTGTAGGACTTTTCAGTAATTTGGCTATTAGAGAGTGAAAAATCAAAAAGTTTTAGGAATCTCTGTGGAGTTCTGGAAATGTCCTATATTGTGATCTACAATGGCAGTTACATAGGTATATACTTACATAAAAATATTGACCTATTTAAGATTTTTGCACTTATTTTATGTCTGTTATACATATATATATAAATCCTAGACAATAAAGTATTAAATTCTGGAAAGATTCATTTATATGGAACATCTTATTTCCTAGTGTTGGCATATAAATGAAGGATCGTTTTGCTTCCTCATACATATTAATTGTAAAGGTAGCTACCACTGACAGAGTATTTACCAAGTACCATACCCTATGCTACTGGCTGTAAAATTAACTCATTTAGTCTTCAAAAATTCCATGTCCTCAATAAAAATTGAAGTTCAGAGAAGCTAAAGTGTAAACTCTTCAAAAACAGGGAACTATATCTGTGATTGCAGCCTGTCTGTCTTCAGAACCATTGTATCCCCAACACATAGATTGGTGTCAGGAGTATGTTTAGCACTCAATAAATATTTGTGAAGTGAAAAATATTTTGTCCAATGTCGTGTACCTAATTTTTAACCTTTATTTTTTTTAACTTTTATTTGAAGTTCAGGGGTACATGGGAAATTTGTCACACAGGTAAACTTGTGTCATGAGGGTTTGTTGTACAGATTATTTCATCATCAGGTATTAAGCCTCATACCCATTAGTTGTTTTTCCTGATCCTCTCCCTCCTCCCACCCTCCTTCTTCTGATAGGCCCCAGTGTGTGTTGTTCCTGTCTATGTGTCCATGTGTTCTCATCATCTAGCTCCCACTTATAAGTGAGAACATGCAGTGTTTGGTTTTCTGTTCCTGTGTTAGTTTGCTAAGGTTTATGACCTCCATCCATGTTCCTGCAAAGGACATGACCTTGTTCTTTTTTATGGCTGTGTAGTATTTCCATGGTATATATGTACTACATTTTCTTTGTCCAGTCTATCATTGATGGGTGTTTAGGTTGAGTCCATGTCTTTGCTATTGTGAATAGTGATGCAATGAACATATGCTTACATGTGTCTTAATAATAGAATGATTTATGTTCCTTTGGGTATATACCCAGTAATGAGATTGTGGGGTGGAATCACCACACTATCTTCCACAAAGTTTGAACGAATTTAAACTCCCACCAACAGTGTAAAAACCTTCCATTTTCTCCACAACCTTGCCAGCATCTGTTATGTTTTGACTTTTTCATCACAGCTTTTCTGACTAGTGTGAGATGGTATCTCATTGTGGTTTTGGTTTGCATTTCTCCGATGATCAGT
This sequence comes from Colobus angolensis palliatus, assembly GCF_000951035.1. Classification (NCBI taxonomy): domain Eukaryota; kingdom Metazoa; phylum Chordata; class Mammalia; order Primates; family Cercopithecidae; genus Colobus; species Colobus angolensis. The sequence goes on from NW_012118043.1 coordinate 9,042,725, forward strand.
GATGTTGAGTTTTTTTCTTTTTCTTTTTTTTATGTGATTGTTGACTGCATGTATGTCTTTATTTGAAAAATGTCTGTTCAGGAAGGGTGCGGTGGCTCACGCCTGTAATCCCAGCACTTTGGGAGGTTGAGAAGGGTGGATCACCTGGGGTTAGGAGTTCGAGACCAGCCTGGTTGGTTAAACCCTGTCTCTACTAAAAATACAAAAACAGACAGACAAACAAACAAGCAAACAAACAAACTAGTTGGATGTGGTGGCGGGTGCCTGTCATCCCAGCTACTCTGGAGGCTGAGGCATCAGAATCGCTTGAACCCGGGAGGTGGAGGTTACGGTGAGCCGAGATCAAGCCATTGAAAAAAAAAGTGTCTGGTTCATATTCTTTGTCATCTTTTAAATGGGGTTGTTCACTTTTTTTTCTTGTAAATTTAAGTTCCTTATAGATGCTGGATATTAGGCCTTTGTTGATGCATAGTTTGTAAAAATTTTCTCCCACTCTTCAGGTTGTCTGTTTGCTCTGTTGATAGTTTCTTTTGCTATGCAGAAGCTCCTTAGTTTAAGTAGATCACATTTGTAAACTTTTGCTTTTGTTGCAATTGCTTTTGGCATCTTCATCATGAAATCTTTGCCTGTGCCTGTGTCCTGAATGGTGTTGCCTACGTTGTCTTCCAGGGTTTTTATAGCTTTGGGTTTTATATTTAAGTCTTTAATCCATCTTGAGTTAGTTTTTTAATATGGTGTAAGGAAGGAGTTCAGTTTTAATCTTCTGCAATGGCTAGCCAGTGATTCCAGCACCATTTTACTGAATAGGCAATCCTTTCCCTATTGCTTGTTGTTGTCAGGTTTGTCAAAGATCATAGTCACAGGTGTGCAGTCTTATTTCTGGGCTCTTTATTCTGTTCCATTGATCTATTTTTCTGTTTTTGTACCAGTACCAGGCTGTTTTGGTTACTGTAGGCCTGTAGTATAGTTTGAAGTCGGGTAACATAATGCCTCCAGCTTTGCTCTTTTTGCTTTTTTTTTCTTTTAAAAATATTCTTTATTTTTATTTCAATAGCTTTTGGGGTACAGGTGGTTTTTGGTTACATAGGGATAGGCTCTTTAATGATGATTTCTGAGACTTTGGTGCACTGTGGTGTACACTGTACGCAGTATGTAGTGTTTTATCTCACACTCCCTCCCACCCTTCCCCTTGCAGTCCCCGAAGTCCATTATATCATTCTTAAGCCTTTGCATCCTCATAACTTAGCTCCCACTCATAAGTGAAAACATACAATATTTGGTTTTCCGTTCCTGAGTTACTTCACTTAGAATAATGGCCTCTAGCTCCATCCAAGTTGCTGCAAAGTATTATTTTGTTCCTTTTTATGGCTGAGTAGTATTCCATGGTGTATATATGTCATGTAACTGATATTGAAAGACTCAGAATTGGACCTTGTGTCTGACTGCAAGGTCCAAATTCTTTACCATTCAATGATACTCACTCTCAATTAAAATATTTGAGTCTGTGTCATAGCCAACCTAAAACCATTGTAAACAAACTTTAGGAATACCAAATTGAGGTAAGCCATACCTACAAAAAAAGTGTATGAAACATAGCTGTAAGTTTTAAAAATAACAATAAGATGAACATCATGTGTCCACCACAGTTAAGAAGTATATCATCGTAAGGATCTTAGCAGTTCTGTACCTCCCTCCATAGATCTCTAGAGGTAACCACACCTGAATTTTGTGCTTATCAATTCTTTGCTTTTCTAGATTGTTTTAGCACATGTTAATATCTTTAAATCATACAGTGCTTTGTTTTCTTCTTGGTTTTGAACTACAAATAGCAGATGACTTTTTCACTCTTCTCACTACATTGGTCTTTAACCTTAATGAATGACCCAGTCCTTTGCTTTCTCTACGTTCTTTGAATCCATCAGCTCACTTATTATATAGCATGTTTTGAAAAAATTAGTAATTCTCTTCCAAATGCATTAATCTTTTTTCTCTCTTTCTCTTTTCATTGAACCTGTTTAGTAGAGTGCTTGTAAATGTTCAACAAGCAGCTTGGGTGTGTGTGTATTGATTTCTACCATTTGCTAATTTTCTTGGTGTAAATTTTCCTACTGTCAATGATTTCAAACTATCACTAGGATGCAACTGAACATGGATTTGGAAGAGATGCACACAATTGGGTCTTGCAAGCTGGTACAAACCGGCTTCAATATATCCTTGAATCTACTACAAAAAACCTCAATCCTGGATAAGACCAACTAGACGTTTTCAGGCCAAACAAAACCAGAAATCGGAGGGCAAAAGACCTTCAATATAATCTACGCGGGTCAGCATCTTTAGGGCAGAGAAAGGAGTTGTATTAGTTTTCTATTTCTGCTGTAACAAATTACCACAAATTTGGTTGCTTAAGCAACGAAAGTTTATCCTCTTACAGTTCTGTAGTCCAAAAGTCAGAAATGAGCCCTAGAAGGCTAAAATCAAGGTATCAGCAGATCTATGCTCCCGTAAGATTCTGAGGGAGAATGAGTTTCCTTGTCTTTTCTAGAGTCTAGAGCTACCTTATTTACATTCTTTGGCTCATGGCCCCTTCCTTTATCTTCAGTACCAGCAGACGTACAGCTTCTCTTTGCTTATTTCTCATGGTCAGCAAATCTTCTGCCTCCCTCTTGTAAAGACACTGTGATCATATGTAGGGCTTGATGGGATAATCCAGGATAGTCTACTCTTATCACATCTTCAAACTTCCTCTTGCCATAGATGGTAACATTCACAGGTTTCAGAGATCATGATCTGGATATCTTTGGGGGCCATTATTCAGGCTCCCACAAGGGTAGGGGAGGGAAGACAATGAATCTGGAGAAGTAAATGGAAGGTATCCAGCAAAATCTACCCTTCTGCCCCATAGCATCCTTTTTTTCCATTCCTTGAGGTGAAAAGTTCATGTCTCTGACACTGGAAATACGTAAAGTCCCATCAGTTACCATGTTGTTGTGCATTGATGTCAATTTGGTCATATCTTTTTTTTAAAAAAAAACTTCTTTAGTTTCATTTTTCCACATGTGCTAAAATTTGGTTGTACTTTCTTCTGAAATCTAAAGCATTAGCCACCATCAATGTTCTTCATACACAGTATGAGGAAAAGGCATAGGAACCTATCAATTAACATAGAGCATGGCTTTTATAGTCCCTCTTTCTATAACTGGTCCTGAGGTCATGTTGAGAATTAAAGACACCAAGGAATCTAGGGCTCTTGCTGCTTCCAAGGTTCACTTAGCAGGGGTACAGTTGGCATAATGTCATTGCTGTGATGAAGCAGGATGATGTTCTGTAGGCTGCCAAAATGACATAAATCGGTCTACTACACAGCTGCTGCACAGGATCCATGGGCAACTATTCTAAGATACCACCACATTCCTGGGTTGTACTTTGGCATGAGGCATGACTCCTCTCTAATATTCTGTCCCAACTAAGGGAGGGTGTGTCAGACTCAGCCCAAGGTGTGAGAGGTGAGTATGGGTAAAGCAGTCCAGAGGGTCTTTTATCTCAGCTGCAGAGAGTAGGATAAACTGGTTCTACAAGTTGCTGGCTATCTTACACCCAGACAAGTTGTTTTTGAACTTAAGAACCATAATTTGCTGCCATTGTCTGGTTGGTTTCACAGTGACCCCTTCTCTCAAATCAGTATATGCTTCACATCTAACTGGGTTGGCTGGGATAAGGGAAAGCCCTCAGGGTATGAAGAAGGAAATTCACTGAGTGCTGAGCAGGGTGGGAATGCAAGGAACACATTAATGAACTCTTTGAAATATTATCCACACCATCTCTCTCATTTCACATCACCCTCCAGCAGTGGGTCTCTTTTGTCACCATTTTCAGCCAATCTCAGTGAGATCTTTTCATTTCACCACCTGCCATTTACTCCTCAACCCACTCCATTCAGACTTACACTACATCTCTGTCCTCAACCCCTCCAAGTTAGCTAGGACTTCTGCCTCCCAGTATCTTACTTGCCCTTCGTCTCAATCTTTCACTGTTTGCTTGTATTGGATGGTCTCTGTTGTCCCTCTAGATCTGTTCTTTATCCTTGCCACCCTGTTCTATGCCCCAGATTACATCAACAGGCCCCCATGCCTTCTGAGTAACAGTTAGGTTTGGCCAATGAAATTCCAGGGAGGAGATCAGAGAGAAGAGAGAAAAGTCAGGGTATTTATTCCCCTGGCTTAGTCCCCATCAGGCTTAGTTTGTCAATTGCTGGGCAGCCCACTCTGACAGCTACAGCTCTACTGGATTCAGGTAGAATCCCTCTCTCCCCATTCCCCTTCGAGCCTAGGGGTGGTAAGACTAACTTGTTGTTGGCCCTGGAGTGCTTCAATATTCCTTGCTGGTTTTACTTAACACTGTTCACCCCTTTGCAAATAATCCATTCATTAAATGCTTTCATCACCTCTTTTTGATATGCCAATATGTATTGATTTCTTTTTGCTCAAAACATATTTTACTGGGCATCATGACAGCTCATTATCCTGCTGTCATCCAACCTTTCTGTCCACTCCTCCATCTCCTTGGCAGATTTCTCCTATTTCACCGAATCATAAATTTTGGAATTCCTTTAAGTCTGTAGCTCTTTTTTCTTCCTACTGTATTCCCTTCTAAAGAACCTTCTTCAATATCCACATTTTCTAACTACCTGTAGGCCAATGACTCACAACCTTGTTGTTCTAGCCACACCTGTCCTTTAGATCCAGACACATAATTCAACTTCCTTTTTTCTACAGTTTCATTCATTAAATCAGTGAATATTTTTCTAGAGTCTATTGTGTTCCAGGCCCTGTTTTAGAGTTTTAAAATACTTAAAATGCCCTCAAACTCCACTTGCCCCAGTGGAATCTATGATTTATCACTCCCTTCCCCAACCCTCTTCCTCTTCCATTGTTTCCTACTGCAGTGAGTGATACCAACATCATCCATCCAACCCCACAATTAGGAACCTAGGGGACATTTTTAATGGCTTCCCTTTTCTCATTCTCCATAGCTGACTCATCAAATGCTATCAAATTATCTCCTAAATATTGATTGAATCTAACCAATTTTCTTTATCTCTACCACCACACTACCATAGCCCAAGGTGTCATTGTTTTTTTGTTTTGTTTTGTTATGTTTTGTTTTGTTTTTAACAGGTACAGTATTAACTGCAGTAGTCTCCTTGTTCCCTACTCCAATAAATAGAGAACTTTTTGAGGCACATATCTGTCCGTGCTATATTCAGCCTCAGCTTAAGATCTCCCAATACCTTCTGTTTGCTCTTATACAAAGCTACTGGAGGCCTGCCTCCTGCCTACCTCTCTAACCTCTTCTCAGACCACACTCTCGGCAGCTCCCTGTTCTCTAGCCCTTCTTGTCTTCCTGGAATTGACATGTTTCTCCCTGTTGCAGCATCTTGACCCTTATTATTCCCTTTGTTTTTTAACACTCTTCCTACATATCTTACTTCACTCAATAGCAAACTCTTATCTTTTAGCCCTCAGCTAAAACACTGCATCCTCAAAGATGCCTTTCCTGGTGCAATAGCTCTGTTATTGATTGTGAAATAATAAATATATTTTGGTTTCTACCCCCCTGGTTTCTGACATAGAGCTCCTAAAACTCTTGTAGATGAGAGTGCTTTAGGAGGGTCTTTTTTTTCTAATATTTGGTCTTTGACCCCCAGTTCCTGACAAAGAGCCCCAAAGAGTTTGTAATTTCCTGAGTGATAGGAGTGTCTGACACAGAGCTCCTAAATCCCTTGGAATTTCCTGGGTGATAGGAGTGTTTTGTTGTTGTTGTTGTTCAGTGAGGCAACTATTGGTGGGCTCCTAGACGGATGCAGAAAGTCCAAGCCATGATTGTAAGCTTGGAGTTTTCAGTCCCATCTCCATTCTTTGACAGAGGGGAAAGGATCTGGAAATAGGGTTAATAACTGAGTACGCCTATATGATGAAGCTGCCATAAAAATCCCCAAAGTATGAGGTTTGGAGAGCTTCCACGTTGGTGAACAAAAACACATCCACGACCAGGAGGGTGGTGCACCCCAGCTCCACGGGGAAGGAGATCCTGTGCTCAGGACTCTTCTGAACCTTACCCTCTGTATGCTTTCATCTGGCCATTCATCTGTATCCTTTGTAGTATCTTTATATCAGCCAGTATACCTAAGTGTTTTCCTGAGTTCTGTGAGCCATTCTAGCAAAAGATTGAAACTGAGGAGGGGGTTGTGGGAATCCTGAATTTATAGCCAGTTGGTCAGAGTACAAGTCACAACCTGGCACTTGTGACTAGCACCTGAAGTGGGGGGGAGTCACGTGGGATTGAACTCCTCACCTGTGAGGGCTGTGTTAAGTGGTGGACTCCTAACCTGTGAAGTCTGTGCTAAGTCTGCACTAGTGTCAGCACTGAATTGAATTGTAGGACACCTATTTGATGTCAGAGAACTGGTTGGTATGGAAAAAATTCCAAATGTCTGGTTTCAGAAGTGAAGTATTGAGAGTGGCGTATGAGAGGAAAAGCAGTTGACTTCTTCCCATATTCATTGACTTGGAAAGTACCAGACACCACTTCTTTATAGCATTTATCATGAATGTAATTCTACATTAATTTGCATGCTGTTTTGAATATTAGACTATAACTGTACTTTAGAAACCTTATGTGTTATGTTCAACATCACATTCATGAGGGCCTAGCACATAGTAGGTGCTCAATAAATATCTGTGGAATGAAAGGGTGAAGGAAGAGTTTTACTGAGATTGAGGCTTATTATAGTAAGAATAAGATCTAGGCTTATATCAGTGTCATTTCCTCCTTAATTCAGTTCCTCAAAAGTTTTGGAGGAAGTCAGGTGGTTGAATAAACGTTGGTGCCATGAGACAATAGCCTTGGCCTGTGAACTGTTCTGAGAGATGTTCATATCCCATAGCCAGTCCCCAAAGCCTCAAAAGAAAATTACTTTGTTAATCCAGTCTGTCACAGATGGACATTTGGGTTGATTCCAAGTCTTTGCTATTGTGAATAATGCTGCAATAAACATACATGTGCATGTGTCTTTGTAGTAGAATAATTTCCATGGAATACTATGCAGCCATAAAAAAGGATGAGTTTGCGTCCTTTGTAGGGACATGGATGCAGCTGGAAACCATCATTCTTAGCAAGCTATCACAAGAAGAGAAAACCAAACACCACATGTTCTCACTCGTAGGTGGGAACTGAACAATGAGATCACTTGGACTCGGGAAGGGGAACATCACACACTGGGGCCTATCATGGGGGGGGGAGGGGGGAGGGATTGCATTGGGGAGTTATACATGATATAAATGATGAATTGATGGGTGCTGACGGGTTGATGGGTACAGCATACCAACATGGCACAAGTATACATATGTAACAAACCTGCACGTTATGCACATGTACCCTAGAACTTAAAGTATAATAAAAAGAAAAAAAAAGAAAGAAAAAAAGAAAAAAACTAGCACTTAATGGGGTGAAAAGTCAGTTTCAGAATCCTTGCTCTGGGGCTCTTTGTCTTAATCATTAATGTTGACTTCCTGCATCCTTTTTCATAGAATCTGAAAATAAATTTCTTTCAGTGTATTTGTATGCTTGCTATCATAAAATCCTGTGTTTTTTTTTTTAAGTAGTTGGAAGGATGAAGTTTTCCATATTTCCATCTCTATTCCTTTACTGGTAAGCGTTTTGAGGCATTCTTGAGGCTTGCAAAAATGGCTTGATAAAATCCAGCCAATTAAGAGATGAATACAAATAAAGAGCTAAAAATAGAGAAGTCATGATAAACAAATTGGTGTTGGGAATTGAATCCATTAAATATAAACTAAGACTCAACAACCGTGGGAACTATGGCTATGCATCTTGACCAATAAAAACAAGTAAGAATAGATTTAAAAGGTGAAGGAGATGACAGAAGGAAAGAAAAGAAGGTGAATTTCCTTAGTTCTTGGATGAATGAATCAATCAATGCTGCCTCAAATTTAAGCATCTGGTTTATTTAAAAAGGTAATGATCCCAGCCTCTAAGAGTGCTTCTTAAACTTTGTTATAAATTTTAGTGCTGTATTTAGGGAATCTCTAATAGTGGAAAAGCATTTATCTGAACTTCAGGCATTTCTTCATTTCATTTTGATTTCTCTTTCTTCTTTAAATTCAATTAAATTTCAAGTAATATTTTTTCTTAACATTAGTATATAGCATTATTTTATTTTTATAAAATATTTCTCATGCTTATTCTTTCTCACTCTCAAATAAATGTCTGAAATTAAGTTTATCTATATTAACAATGATTATTTTGGGGTGGAGGAGTTTGGGAATATTTTCCTATATAACTGCAATTCCATGATCACAGCTAACAAAATTAGCAACAATACCTTAACATGATGTAATTCTCAGTCTATGTGAAAAACTCTCCAAACTGTCTTCCAAGTGGTTATTCAAACTAGAGTTCAATCAAGGACAGCACATTGTATTTCATTCTTATGTCTGTTAAGTCTCATTGTCTTGTCTGTTAAGTCTCATTGTCTTATTAATGTTAAACAACCTTCTTCCTTTTATTCCCCTTAACAATGATTGGTCAAAGACCAGGCCACTGGTCCTTTACAGTGTACCACTTTCTGGACTTTTGGTCATTTGTGATATCGTTTCACTCGTTTCCCTAATCTTTGTATTTCTTGTAAGCTGAAAGTTAAAACTAAAGACTTGCTTAGTTTCGGCCTAAGTGGTTTTGGCAAGAGCATGTCATAGCTGATGTTGTACTTCATATTGCTTCATTATGGAAGGCACTTACTGTCTGGCTGTCTCACTGACTGCTGAGATAGAGCCTTGAGTTAAGGTGGTAACAGCCAGGTCCCTCCTTTATTAAGTTAGACTTTCTCCCCTGTGACTGGGAAATAATCTTGGGGGTGACGTTTTGGCACCAAACTATCCCATTATGGTTTTAACAAGTATTGATGACACATGCCTGAATCATTTCTGTTATTAGGGGATACAAAATAGTGATTTTCAAAATTCTGTAAATCTATATATTATTAGCTGGGGCTTTACTGTAGAGAAGAGTGTTCTCTCTCGTCTTCTGGCACTAGTTGGAAAGGCAGGCTAATGCCTAATTCTTTCCCATTATTATAGAATTTTAAATATTGTATAATATTTTAATGTTATAAGTTAATATTATGATATTATTATAATAGTTTCCTTCACTGGTGATGAGTGATTTTTCTTTTGGCTTTCTCTCTTTTGATTATCATTATAGATTCATGGATTCTTATATATTCAATTTATAGCTATCATTTATTTGATGCTTAAGTTATCCCAAATTTGACCAGTAGAAAACCCTTCAAGATGGTGCCTATATCCTTTTAATACAACTCTATTTTGCTTTGGAAGCTTCCTTGCTTTCTGGGTGTCTTGAGCTGGTTTTTAGGAGAGCAAATCCTAGTCATTCTTCCAGGTATTGAGAAGAGACATTTACTCAAGCAAGTGTATCTGATACACACATTTACATACTTAGCCCAAAGCTGGGTGCTGTGAAAGAACCAAAGATATGTTTCATTATTAGCTTGTGAGAAGCTCATATTCTTGCCACAGAGATGACTAGCACCAAGTACAATTAGGGGAAAGTAGAGGAAAGCATTTGTTCTGGGTTGAATAATAATCAGGAGAATGGGGGTACCTCTGACACTAGTCTTGGGGCCAGCCACTAGCCTTGGGGCCAGCCCAGGGTGGGTCATTTCCTAGTTCTGTGAAACCCAGGCTGGGTCCCAGAGTACTCACCTCAAACCCCACCACTGAAATGGCATCTCTGGAAGGTGCTGGGTTTTATTTGAGATTTTGGTTTTGGCGGTAGCACAAGGTTTCCAGGAAGGGGATTGTGGGGTGGGGGTGGGAAGTAGGTGGGTGAGCTGGTGTGTCGCTTCACCTGAAATTTCATGACCTGGAAGGAGTGTTCTCAGTGGGCCACTGACTGGCTCAGGTAATTATTTGTGCTGTGTCTGTCTCACTTTCTCTCCACTACATTGTCAACTTCAAGCAGGCAGCAAGCCTGCCTTGTTCACTTTCCTATGTTCAGAGCCCTGCCACCATGCCCTGTACATCAATAATTATTTGACACAAGTTAAAAACTTCTAAAAACTACTTGGAATTTGAAGTAGTCAAGAGGAGAAACAGGCAGAGGATCACAAACTTGATCTTGCAATAGACTCAGAGTTAGGTATCATAGGAGAAAATATAACACAAAATAATCAGATAATACCTCTAGTGAAGTTGGCTTTGTAACCAGCAGGTAGTAAAAGACTGGCTAAATACTTTTAAAGATAGCATAGCATATTGGATCAACAGCTATCGTCGCCATGTTCTTGCTTGTGTAATACTGGACAAGTTACTTTATGCCCCGAGACTCGGTTTCCTCATCTGTAAAATGGGGACCCATAACAGCGCCAACCTTACAGGGTTGTTGTGGGGATTAAATGAGATGACAGGGATGTTGTGGGGATTAAATGAGATAATGCATATAAAGTGCTTAACCCAGAGCCAGAGCCTAGCACCAAGTCGCTGTTCCACGTGTGTCAGCTGCAAGTATTTTTACTGATGGTAGGTGAAGGAGAATGAGAAAAACTGTGTCAGATGCTGCAGAGAATTTCAGAAAGTGAGGACTGGGAGAGAGCCTTTGAAACTGGAGCAGATGTCATAAGTAAGTCTGAGAACAGCTTCATTCCGGTGGTGGGAAATCAAGAAATGCATTTGGCCATGAGAGTGAAAGCAAAGTGAAAATGGGGCAATTAGGACATTCATCTAATAAGTTTAGTTGAAAATAAAAAAGATTTAGACTGGTAAGTTGATGGAAGAGCAAAAATATGGGTGTTCTGTGACGTTTTAAATAGAGGGATGACTTTTTTTTTACTTGGAGGAAGAAAGGAAGAGTCCAGGACAGAAGGAAAAACTAAAAATAGTGGAAAGATGAGAAATGAATGTGGGCTGAAGTAGCAGTGTTCAACACAGACTAATCCTGCTTCCTACTGTTTATCACTGGGAAGAGAGAGAGAAAGAAAGAGAGAGAGAGAGGAGAGGGAATAGATTTTTCTACTCAAACATCACATGGTTCTTCCATTGAAACCCAGCGAGCCTTGAGTCTTGTTTTTGTACTTATTGACCATATGATCTTACTGCAATTACTTGCCTCTTGAAACTATGTCTTCTGGACAGTGAAGATAATACTGCTAACCTTTCAGGGGCACCTTAAAAATTATAGATAATGAATATAAAACACAAGTGACTTTGTAGATAATCAATAAATGATAGTTACTAGGTTATTAGTAGATCATACTAACATTACATCCCCTAATCTCATGAGAAATGTTCTTGAAATTAATGTACTTGTTTTTAAACATGTATTTGAAAAATTGTTTAAAGGGATCTTGTAAGGGATAATTTTTAATGAAAATATAATATATTCCATACTGAAAGATGAAGATGGCAATCATAAGATCAGGCTAGCAACTTTGGTGCCCCATTATCCTTCCAAAATATAGGTATATTGAACACAGGTGATTCCACAATAAAGGTAGTGATGAGTTGAAAAGGGGCTATAATTCTTAATAGTAACAACAATAATGATGATAATAATAATGGAATATTATCGGAACTGGAGTTCTACTTAATTGAAGCTTCTGATTAATTTCAGGCAGATCAGATAACCCTTATCATTTCTACATTTGTCAAATATCATTCCGTAACATGTGCACCTGCTAGATGTCTATTAAGTGTCATCAATAGGACATAATTTGATCTTTCTTTGATAATTCAGGATCCTACAGTGCCACAGGTGGTCATTACAAACATTAATAAGAAGTACAGTTCTGTAGGGGGAAATTAAGAAGATTGAAGGCATTAGACTGATTTAGTGCTCACCCCAGGATATCACCTCTTTATAAAGACACATTTTCACTAAAATGTATTTCTTCTAAAGAAATTCCAGTTTGTTGTACTCTGGCTAATCTAATTCTCCCTAAGTGGTGTTTATTTCCCTAGGCCGCATGATGTTTCTCTGGAAGTCAATTCTATTTTCTGCCAAGCTCTGGGTTCAGGGCCATCCTCATTTTGTGCTATTAGCTACTTTCTTCCCTAACTTATCACCTTGTCCTAGTTGGGCCCATTATTGAATGTACCTTATTGCAATGAAGCAAAATTAAAATATCAGCATAGAACTTTTGTTTAGATATCTAATTATGTGGCAATTAGAATTTTTGTGAGGTGTTTTGACATTTTTATAAACTTGTACTGGGAAGAGCTAATTTGCATTTCAATATAGAAATTTACTAGTTGAGAATTCACACCAGGAAGACAGAATCAAAGATTATTTCTGGCAGTGACAGCACTGTAAGGACAGCATGTCTTAGCTGAACAACAGCTTTTTAAGGAACAACCTAGACGCACACAGGTTTCTTCTTCCCAAGTGACTCTAACAGGCTTATAGTCTTCAGCTGAACTGTTTAGGAAGGTTCATCACAGAGAAAGTTTATAAGCTGTTTGTAAAAAAAAAAAATAGTTTTATGACAAGAAAGGTAATGTTTTATTGTTAATGTTTTTGCTAAACTATATCATTTCTGTGCTGATTCAAATGCTTTCCCAAATAACTTTTAGTGTTCAGCATCACTGTGTTTTCTGTCCCAAATTCTAAATCCATCTTTCAACTGGAAACATCAGTTTCCATAAAGTTCAAAAGGATGTCAGTGAGTTTCTGCAGTGAAGAGATTTCTCATATTTAAAAAATTAAATCACAAGCCTGTTAGGTCTGGTGACCACATATCCAGTAGAGTCATTTTTACAAGGATAAATCAAGTCACAAGCATGCCATCACACATGGTACAGGGTTGCCACATTGTTTTATTGGCAAAATTTTTAATTAGGTCTGATATATTAAGAATGCATCTTGTAAATTTACTTTTCCAACAACTCTCGCCCAATAGGTTCCCAAAGTTTATTCAAGATCTCAGAGAAATGACAAACAGGCACTACAAATTGTCTACCCAAAACCCTCTTGACATCTTCAGTCACCAAGGAGTCCCATTAGCCTAGAAGTGAAAGAGTAGAGAGAAGACTCATTTGTGCCTGTAGTTGGGAAAATGCAACTTCACCTTGGGATGAATTTGCAGCATTTTACATGCCCACAAGACGGCAGTATTGCCCCAGGATGTTAATGCAACCACGAGGGAGCCTCCTGGACAGCTGGCTGCAGAGCCTGAACTAGGGGAACGTTTTGAATACTGGTGAAAAGCCAAAGAGACACCAAGCCCAGGAATGAAGAGGGTTGCACAGGGAATGCAGAAATCTGGGAAGTAGAAATCTGGACCAGCTTCCAATTCAAGGATTGTGTTTGTAGAAATAGTATAATTTTATACATCCAGGTGCTGGCAACTTTTTCAGAAAGTGAAAGTTACAGGCCTTTTTGATTTTGAATTACATTTTCCTATGGTTTCTCCTATCATTTGTCTAGAAAGCAAACTGAGACCAGGGATTTCTTCTAGAAAGAAAGCTTCAGGGCAAAACCATACATAACCCTGACTCGAAAGAATTAATCACTGGAAGACAATAATTTTTCAAGAAAAGCATAAATTAAAAATAAAAAAAATAAATTAAAACATATATTCATATTTATCAGGGTAGATTTCTTTGTCTTCTTGAGTTTTTAATGTTTTGGGGCATTTATAGACGTTAGCATCAGTTACCTTTACTATTACTACTTTGGATGATTAAAGTATTGTTGGACATGGTAGTTTCTTTTTAAATTTCTTAGTTTAAATACATGCCTGGATGTAGTATTTCAACACTTGGGAGGCTCAGTGGTGTGTGTGCAAGTGTGTAACTGTGCTTCTGTGTCATGCTGGGAAATTTATTGTAGAAAGGCCAAGACAGTTCTTAGTGCCTTTGGATCCTCTCCATTTGCCATCCTCCAGCCGTCCCATCTCTGGGTACCTACAGAACAGAAGGATTTGTCAACAGGAAGGCAGTGTCCAGCAAGCCTCAATCAAACCATATTGGTTGTATTTTCCACAAGAAGTGTCCTGCTTATATCCTACGAAGAAAAAATTCCGGGCCCTTTTGGTTAAGTGGGATGGGTTACCAGCAAAACCCAGCAACTATCTTGCTTTGACAGGGGCTGGTTAGGTCAAGCAATGTGACAGCATAGGCACTGAATGTGACAGGGCTGGAACTGAGAAAATCGAAAGAAAAAAAATCAAGAAAGTACTTAAAAAATGTATTATATAAAGTTAGACTAAAATTTTAAAATAGCAACACTCTGTATTGACATTATAAATTGACGTACCCCTTTTAAAAAAAAATGCAAAGGACTTAAGCATTTTTCTAGACTTTGCCCTAGTAAGAGTACTGGTGAGAATGACTCTAAGAGAATAATTTCGTGGTGGGTGGCGGGGGAAACACATATACCAAAACATACACATAAGTTCTTTCACATGTACCATTTCTTTAAGTTGTTTGGTACCACCCACAACCCCCTGAAAAAAAAGAAAAAGAAAGAGCCATTTGCAAAAATATTCTTTGTAGTATTTGTAATTCTCAAAAATTGAAAAAATTAAATGCTGAACATGATGATAAAATAGTGATTAGATATTTAGGGTAGACCTAGCTACTGGATGGAACATTACAAGGTATTAAAAATAAGTATGAATACCATTTAGTAACATTTAAAAATGCTAATTTTATGAGGTATAGTGAAAATAATGACCTGCAATGGGATAAGGAATAGCCCTGCTAGGCCAGGGCTATTCCAACTGTAGCAATGGGGCTTCTCTCTAAACAGTATCTGGTGCCCAGTATGTTCAGGGGGCAGCAAATAGATTCAGGACATGGCCGTGTCTCTAGAGAGAGTCCTATAATCAGTATCTGTCTGCTCAATGAGTACACTTTTGCTTTGCTGCAGAACTGAGCTTGGTGTTAGGACATCCATGACAGGGACTTCAGCTTCCAAGTAAATGGCTATATGGTCTCAGTCATGCTAAGAACTCTCCTGTATTCCTGAATGCAATCTGCAAAATGGAAACGAAGAAGTCACAACTGTCCCCCAACTTCTCCCCTCTCACCTGGCAGTGATTTGAGTTAGTGAACCAAAAAAAAAAAAAAATGCTATAAGCAAGCAAAGGGAAATCAACTTTACTCTATCAAATAGCATCCACTTTGCACATAGTCAACTTTATGGATTACATAGGGTAAAAATGTGGTTTCTCCATGACTGACTCCCCTCCTCCCACCATCTAACAGACCTCTTATCTTCCTGCACCTGCTACCTACACAGACTGCAAACAGTTTTCACATTAGTCAAAATCATAGGCAATTAGTGAGGTAAGTTGGTTGAAATATAAATCATATCACATATTCCAGAGACAAATATTAATGATTTATGGATAGGGTTATGGGTTCTTCAGGAGGATATTTTTGTCAGGTCTTTACAGGACTCCAAATAATTGATAGTTAATTGTATATTGATTTTTGTGCAGGTACAGTATAATATAAGCTGATAAAATTCCAGGTTCCTACCCACATAGCCATCAGAGTCAGAGTAATAGGACAGGCAAAGCAATAAGACTGGAGGAGGCTGCCCTGACTCAGCAAGCTCCCTTCAGCATGTCAGTCTTACCCTGAGACACAAAATGGCTTCTCCAACTTTATTTGCTAACGATCCTACCTTGGCTGCAACCACTCCATGGGGTGAACGGTTAGTATGAAGACACTTCAGATCAATTGTCGTTGTCTACAAATGTCAGGGAGAGAGACTTTTACAATTTTGTGAATATTTATTATTTCCTATGTAAATGAGAATAAATATTATACATTATTCTGAAAAGGTTAATTCTGTCTTTGTAACCAACTTGGATAAAATAGGAGTTGTGGGTGAGTTATTAAAATAATTCCAAATGCCATCTAGCTTTTATAGAGAGACTTTTTTTTCCTCTACTTTCAGCAGAAGAGATACTTGAATTTTGTATTCTTCAAATACTAGTCATGTTTAATCCCTGCCAAGTCTTGAGGTACGCGTAGAAAAGTGACAGCGGTGCAGGTAGGTTGTGGATTAAGGGCTATTTCAATTAAAAGTGTCATGGCAGTCCCCTGCTACTTACCTGTGTATGGTTTGCTCCTGGGGGAATGGATTAGTGGGTGGGATGGAGTTAAAGATTAGTGGCCAGAAGAAAAATGGATAATTGGGCTGAGCTTGAGAAAGACCTTCCAGGGACTATTACCAGTGCCATGTTGCTCTTAAGAGGGCCAGGCTTCAAATAGCAGCCAAATTCCCAGTAATGAGCCAGCATCTAGAAAGAAAGAGAATTAGAAAAGAAACCAAAAACAGGCATCACTTTCCTAGATTAAGTTTCTTTTTCTTTTATTGCAGTGGTTTTATACATGAATGGGCTACATTTGCCTCTGCAGCCAAAATAATTTCCACGTTACATTCTGCTTATGGTAAATGAATTGGAACTCAAGCCCTTAGAGTTTAAAGAGCTATTACAGCTCTGTGTGTGAGCCAGGACTGTGGGGCTGCATGCATCAGTAAATTACCACTGTGCTCTTGTTTGGTCCAGGGCCAAGAATGTAACCATCCTCCAGAAGGTAATGGAAGATTCCAAAGGTCTGACTTATTAGCAAATTCAGGACATAAAAATCACATGCATTTTTTAAAAAGTCAATTCAAAAGAGTTAAAAAACAACATTACTCTGGAAACGAGGGTCTTTCTGTGCCAATCCAATGATTAGCCAATGGTCTGTGCATAACTTTCATTCACAAACACTGAGGAGATTTACTCCAGGCCTCTCTGCCATCTCTCCCATATTGATAAGTAGGTAAAATCATGTTTTAGTATCCTGTTCAAAGAAACAAATGCATGGAGGGCTCCCCTCTGCATTCTCACCAAATTTTCTTTTTGCTTTTCAGAAATTGTGCTTGGAATGGAGGGATAGTAGAAGGAATGACTGGTCTACTTTATTTACATTAGGAGGTTTTTTAATTAAAAAATATGGAGATCAGTAAGACCAGCATATCAAACCTATGTATTCGCACTAAACATTCTGTTAAAGTTAATAAAGTTAACATTTTCTTATAAAATTTTTTAAGAAATAAAAGATTAAAATTAAATATTAAATCCTCCATTTTATTCATTTTGATGACATTCTCTTTTTCCCTCCCTAAATGAAATCACTGTCATGAATTTGGTGTGTGCCTGGTGGATGTGTTTATACTTTACCATATACATAAATGTGTTCATAAATAATGAATTTTGGGGTGTTTTATAAAATTACATAGATGCATGATCTTATATCTTGTAATGATCTTCAGCTTGAATTTCTTCTCAATTTTTTTAATCTCCATCTATGTACCTATGGATCTGGTTAATTTATTTCATACACTTAATACTGCCATGCAATAGTCCATCCTATAGACTATATCATAATCTCTCTACGTTCCTATTCTTGGACATTGGATTATTTTCCTTCTTTTTAACCTCTACAATTATGCTAAAATGGACATTCTTGTTCATGTTTCCTTGTGCAAATGAATAGGGTTGGCTACATACTTTGTGGACCCACTGCAAAATGAAGCTGGCCCTTCTGTTCAAAATATAGGAAAAAAGTGCCATTAAAGGTATAAAAGCTAAGGCCTTTTCCTTTCTTCCACGATCTCTCTCTTGACTTGTCATGACTTGTCTGTGTTTCTTTATTTGTCATCCTAATGTTCTAAGAAAAATTTAAAAAGTAAGCTATTATCATGAATCTTACCATTCATCTTTATATTGTGCAATACCTGTTTTAAATGCAAATATAAGCATATTTAACTTGTATGTAAAATCATGGAATTGGTACAGCTTGGATTTTTGCAGCTCCTAAATGTGTTTGTATTTCATTCTCACCAGAAGAGTGGAAATGCTGCAAAATGAACCCAACTGTTTTTATTTCATTTCTTAACTCATGCACAGTCTACCAACTTTCTTCTACCAACACTCTCTACCTTTGGCTTACTGATGCATAAGGAAGAACTGAAAGAAAAAGGGATTGTGAGATGCCCAATCTCTCCCTTTCCTTCTCTGCCATCATTTTTAGTGTACGTGGTTGGCAAATACAGGAAGAACTTGAGTTAGAAAAAGTACAACAGGGTTCCTTGGTTGTTCATAGTTTTTGGTTTGTCAATCCCTGTTTCTGCATTTGAAGCAAGTTCTGGTTCAAAGGGAAAGAATGGCCTCTCAAGTATTTACCTCCCCACTTACTCAGCTGAAGACATAACAGACTTACCTTGTTCTTGCCCTGAATTCTGTTGAACTCCCACACTTCATGAGTCCATTGGGATTCTGTGCTTATGGGACATCCTGAATACTATACAGGAACAGGGCAGCAAGATGTGGAGGACGTGCGTTTTGCACCCATCTCCTCCGTTCACGACATGTTGCAGTGCCCCGGCAAACATCACTTAAAAGCACAAGTTCAAAAGTAAAACTATTAAGAACTTCCAGACAGTGAAAACAGAACACTAAACCAAGCACAGGGCCCTTCTGAGGGCAGAACTCTGTGTCCATGAAGCTGGCCCTACACTTGTATGAGCATTTCTTTGTTGGATATGTCAAGAAGCGGGTTCCTGGGTGGTGATGCACATTGTCAGTTTTTACCTGATACTGCCAAAATAATTTCCGTAATGTCTTTACAAATTTATACTGATACCAGTAATTTGTGAACATTTCCATTGGCCCATATTCTCACTCATACGTAATAATGATTTATTATTTAATTTTTGCCAGTTGTGTTATTTTTGCTGTTATTTCCCTGTTGGATTGAACACTTTTTTTATTTGTTTATTCTGAGGGTGTGGGTTTCTTTTCTGTGACCTTGTTGTTCTATAATCTTTGCCCATTTATCTACTAGGTTGTCTGCCTTTGGCTATTGATTTGTAGGAGTTTTTAAAAAATTTGTTTCTTAATACATTCTCAATACTAATCTTGACTGTTGTAAGTCTTGCTAATATCTTCTCTCAGGATACTTCTCTCCTTTTAACTTTGTAAGTTGGGTTTTGGTTTACAAAAATTAAATTTTGAGGTAGCTAAATTTATTTATGTTTTCCATTATTATTTCTATTTTTTTGGTGTCTTCTCTGCCCTAAGATATTCTCCTATATTTTTTTCTAATAATTTAAAATGTTTAATTTTTTCTCTTTTAAGCTTTAGATACTTAAGCCATCTGGAATTTGTTTTTGTGTATGAGATAAGATAGGAACTTAGCTTTATTTTAATATTGAAAGTCAGTTGCCCCCACACCATTTATTAGTCTATCACTTCCCTGACTGATTTTCATTGACCTGTTTCTCAGGATTCCTATATCATTTCACTGACCTATTTATATTTCTCACTTACTTAGCAGAGCTTTTAATGAGTCTTCATATTTGGTTGAGTGAGAACCTAGGACTTTTAAATAGCACATTTTATTCATTTAAAAAAATGCAGAAGCAACAAAACAGAACCAAACAAGTTTTCTTAGTTTTCAGGATGCATTAAGAAATTCTTCAACCTACACAGCATGAAAACACAATGACTTTGAAATCAGACAGACTTCAGTTCTTATCCCAGCCTTGTCATTTTCTGGCTGTTTGAACTTGGGGCATGTTTCTTAACCTCTGAGGCTAAACTCTCTAATCTGTAAAATGGGGATAATAAGATCTACGACTCAAAGCTATTGAGAGGATTAAGCGAGTTAAGTGCCTGGCACAACCTAAACACTCAGGAAATATTACTTTTCTTCCCCTTTCCTGTCCTTGAAAAGAGCTGTGTGTTTCTTGGTTATTCTATTCACTTATGGACTCTACAAAGGATGACTGGAGGTTGCTTAAAGGCAAAACAAACTCCATCCCAGGATGATGATTTGATTCAGTCACCTTCCTGGAACCCAAATAATTGCCTGAGCTTTTGGAAGAGCAGAAGCTGCAAGGATGTCCTCAAGTGGTTCAGCAGCTGGCAGCTGTTTTTATTATTAATTAAATGGCACAAACAGGTCATAATAAAACCAGAGCCAATCAGTCACCCTCCCCCCAATTATATAAACTCAGCTCTCCTGACAGGTGCTGAAAAGATCAAAAGGACTGGGAATCAATAGGATTAAGAGTTTGAAATTCTAACGTCTTACCCTCAGTGAGTCTGGGACCTCCAACTCTGGTATTGCTCAGACAATAACACTTCCTCAGATGGGGAGGAATTCTTTAAACTAATACACCTTGAAACCTGGGATGGGGGTGAGAACATGCTTGGAATTTTATCATGCCAGGTAGAAACCTAAATTGAAGTGGCTGTTCTGGAAGATCAAAGGAAAAAAAATGCATCAAGAATAAATACATGACAAATCTGGCTCCTGCAAAAGAAGAAAGCTAATGGGCCTAATGAAGCAGGTGGTCAGGCCCTCTCTAGTAGCTTCCAACATGTGGGGTACACTCTGGAGAGAAACAAGCCATAGGTGAGTCACCGAGCATGCTGAGTCTGTGCAGGTCACGATCTCAGCATCATGTGATGGAATGGAAGGCCCAGGTTGGAGGGTGTTGAAGGCAGATGCCGTAAGGAAAGGAATCTGCTGCTGCAGCTGTAGAGGACAGTGGCCACTTGTCTCCTGGAACCACCACTGTGCTTCAATAGCTACCACAGAATGAGCATCAGCAGAGAGAGACATGAGGTAGTGAAGAGAGGCTTTGGGAGCAGACCTGTGTGCAAATCCTGACTCCAGGTTTTGCTAGCTGTATGACTTTAGCATTTTCTGGGCCTTGGGTTCTTCACCTCCTCGAAGGGGGAAAGAATTTCAATTTCAAAGTGTTGCTTGAGAATAAACTGAAATGAGATATCACCTAGAGTTTCTCAACACAGGAGAGACTCAGTAAATGTGCCTATTAGCATCTTGCACATGGAGGTGTTGCTTGTGTTTCGGGGTCCTGGGGGACAGGGAGCCCCAAGTTTTACTCCTTCCCAGAGTTGCAACAAGCCTCCTATTTCCTGGGTCCTCCGTTCCATGTGAGTTGGTTCTACTTCATCACATTTCTCTTTTCCTCCCTGCCTCTCAGCAAAACCACCCCATTCCTGGTTGTCTCCACTACTGTGTATGCAGAGTCTCACCTATGTGTGAATCCTGAACTTAACAGTTTGTAAATGGGATGTTTGTGACTCAGAATGCATGGTCCCTTGGTTACAACATTCTAAATCAGTGTCTCCCTGGGACAACCTGACTCAGTAGGTTGAGGAAGAGCTTTGGAATCTGCATTTAAAGAGTAGCTCTAGATCCTTGCTATCAGTGCATCTGGCAGCTTGGGCATCCGTCACCTGGGAGCTTGTCAGAAATACTGAATCTCAGGATTCACCTTTGACCTACTGAATCAGAAGCTGCATTTAAGAAAATACTCAGGTAGGGTTAACAGATAAAATACAGGGCACCCAATTAAATTTGAATTTCAGATAAACAATGCATTTGTTTAGTATAAGCATATTCCATAAGTACATCTGTATTTTTATTTGCTAAATCTGGCAACTGACTCTTTGGCATTTTTATGTACATTAAAACCTGAGAAGCATTGGTCTAGATCAGAAAATCCCAAACTTTCCAAGCTTCAGAAGCATCTGTGGAGACCTTGTTAAAACCCAGATTGCTGGGCCCCACCCCCAGAATTTTTGATTCAGTAAGTCTGGGTAGGGGCTTGAGAATCTGCGTTTCTAACAAGCTCCCAGTTGACGCTGGTACACACTTTGAGGATCACAGCTCTGCATGATGGCTGGATTCCCAAGTCAGCCCACCAAGGTCTTGTCAATTCCTACAACTTAGAGAAGATAAGGGCTGAAGTTCCTTCCAACACTCATATCTATGCACGAAGAGATAAAGAGTAACAGTCTGATCAGCCAACAGTTTAAGCTGCCTGACCACCCTTTACAACGAAGTCTGTAAGGACAAGTGTGGCTGACCACGTGGACTGCCAGGAGCTCATCTTCTCCTGACTTTGTATATCCTCCTTGTTTCCAAGCTACTGGCGATAGCTCCAAGAGCATAAAGGGGAAGAATGGAAGGGCTGGGAATAGATGGAGTCAAAGCAGGGACAAACCTCTTAAGAGGCTGGGTGACACTGGGGACAGGTTGTAAAGGTAAGATCTGGGGTGAGGAGTCCAAATGGGCAGGCTGGGAAATGAGGTTGCCCATAGTGGTGAGTGAGGAGGACGAGGAGAGGTGGGGCAGGGCAGTCTCCTCAGTAGACCTGGATGACCCCAGCTGAAGTGGCCAGTGGAAGTGACAGGAAGGACACGAGCACTTGGAGTCTGAGACCTAGATTAAAATCCCTGCTCTGCCAAGGATTAGCCTTCTAACTGTGCTCAAAGTTATCAACTCTTATTTCCTCACATGAGCAATGAGGAAATGACAACCTCTTCAATAGGATGGTTGTGAGGAAGAACAGAGGCAGCACATGTAAGTAAAATGCCTGATCCCGTGAGAAGGCTCTCAGTAAATGGTAGCAGTTGCATTATGGTTGCAAGAGGGTTTAATGCTACATTGGAGTAACATTCCTTCTTAGAGAATTTCTTTATCTGTATTTACTTTCATGAGATAACAGGTTTAGGGGAAATGTCATCCATACTCTGGGATGATAGCAAGGCCTCTTAAAAAAAAGAAAAAAACAACATTGGTAGCAAGATGTACATTCCCACCCGAATGTGATCCCCCTCCTTCCTTTGTCGGTCCATCCCTACTCCCATTCCTACTGGCTCAGTTGGAGTGAATAAATGGGCCCACAGAAGAGTTGGAACCTAGAATTATAAAGGACAAGCCCCTTGCCCTCGGCTGGTACCCTGAGAAGGTCAGTTGTTAGCTGGATATCAGGCCTATACCATGAGAGGCACCAGGTGACATACTGAAGAAGGGCTGATTTAACAAGATACTTCCCATCACTGTGAATACAACCCAAGTGTTCTTCAATGTGTTTCTGTGCCTTGTTTTATAATTTTGTTTTATTTAAAAAATATATATACAAAATGTATGTATACTTCAAAACATCAAGTTGTACATGATAAATACATATTTTATATGTGAATTTAAAATAATTAAATAGATTTGAAAAAATTAAGATACAATACAATTGACAGTCCTACAAATTTTAACATGTGGGTAGATTCATGCAACCATTCTTACAATCAGGATGCAGAACAGTTCTAACGCCTCAAAAAATTCCTGGCACAATTCATTTGTTGGCCACACCTTCCCCTAGTTCTCAACCCTCAGCAACCAGTGATCTGTTCTTCATCACCATACTTTTATCTTCTCAAGAATGTCACATAAATGAAAGAAATTATGCTGGGTGAAAAAGTCAGTCTTGCCTTGTTTTATATTATTAAATAAAAACAGCAAGCCTTTTTAAACATTTGACACAGAAACTGAATACGAGGCAGTGAAAACACACATTTGTAAACTAGACTTTTGTTTTTCCATGCGCCCGTACAGACTTACCCTCAACTCTTTACAAAACTACCTCTCCCAGGAAGCCTTCTCAAATTGATTCTTCTAAACAACTTTACTCTCTCGTTCTGAGCCTTGTCACTTCACACTCTACTTCTCTCCTTGTCACTTTCTCAGGTAGTCAGTTCTGAGCATGAATTAAGCAGCATGACACACGAAAAAGTGCATGTTCTCTGCAGATGCACAGATCTCAATATGTACCTAGGTCTGTAAAGACAGTGGGCCGCATACTTAGTCTCCTGGATCCTCAAGGTAGAATCACATTACCTTGAAGAGTTACAGTAAATAGTAAAGATGGAATGAGAAGATGAACACAAAGCCCTGGCATAGCGTAGGCAGTCAACACACAGGCAGTCATTACTTTGAGCCACCAGTATTAACAGTGCTGCTTGTCCATCACAGTGCCCACAGACCATTCCACCAGAGGCTTTGCATGTGTACAGGCACAAAAACAAAAGCATTCAGTATCAAAAGAAGGCCCAAAACAATGGACTAAATTTTTCCTTTTCATAGTCATTGTTCTGGCAGCATAGGGAAGTGCAGCCTACATAAAGGTAGGCCCCAAATAACTTTTCTCTGCCACCGTTCCCTGTATGACCTTAACTATGGCACTTTGCTGTTCCTGGCCCTTGATTTTTTTTTTTTTAATCTCAAATGGCAGAGTGAGCTCAAGGCTCTCAAGTGTTTCTCTAAGCTCTAAAATTCTAAAACCCCAAGTAGGCCAGACATGGTGGTGCATGCCTGTAATCCCAGAATATTGGGAGGCTGAGGCAGGAGGATTGCTTAAGCCTAGGAGTTCAAGACCAGCCTGGGCAACATAGTGAGACCCCATTGCTACAAAAATACAAAAAATGTGATGGCATATGCCTGTAGTCTCAACTACTGGAGAGGGTGAAGTGGGAGGAGCTTTAGCCCAGGAGGTCGAGGTTGCAGTGAGCTATGATTGCACCACTGTACTCTAGCTTGGGTGACAGAGCAAGGCCTTGTCTCAAAAAATATATAAAATAAAATGAAATAAGGCTCTAGGAGGCTGGACGCGGTGGCTCATGCCTGTAATCCCAGCACTTTGGGAGACTGAGGTGGGCAGATAGCTTGAGGTCAGGAGTTTGAGACCAGCCTGGCCAAAATGGTGAAACCCCATCTCTACTTAAAAAAAATACAAAAAATTAGCTGAGCATGGTGGCAGGCGCCTGTAATCTCAGCTACTAGGGAGGCTGAGACAGGAGAATCACTTGAACGCAGGAGGCAGAGATTGCAGTAAGCTGAGATTGTGCCACTGCACTCCAGCCTGGGTAACAAGAGCGAAACTCCATCTCAAAAAAAAAAAAAAAAGACTCTGGGTATGCACAGACCACAACTTTAAAGTTTAGTAATTTCTTACAAGCTCTTTCCCCATTCTATCTGGTTTAAAACTCTGTTTTCTGACCCTGAAGGTGTGGACCAAATCCTCTCCCTTAGTTTGTTATTCCGCATGTCATTGGGTCTATATAAAAACTGGAGAGATTATTAAGTAATCTAGATTGTATAAACAATGAATAAACAACTAATTTTTTAAACTATACAGGGTTTTCCAGCCTAAATATCACAGGAAAGGAAAAAGAGAGAAATCCGAATTAATAAAGTAGTCCATTAGTTTCCACCATGTAGATACAATTTAATAATAATACATAACACTTGTTACATTTTATAGGCATTTACCATGTGCCAGGAAGGCTGGGCACCCTGCATGTTATCTCATTTAATCTTCCTAACATATCTGTGGCAAGGTGTTGCAATTGCCATTTTAATCCTCCTTTTAACTGAGGAGTAAACAAACCTGGAGAGAGGTAGGGTACATAGCCTATGGTTATGCAGGCAGTAAGTGGCAGAAAACTAGATGCAGCCAAATAAAGTGCAAGTAATTTCAGATCAGGAATTATATTCATTAGCATCACTAAAGGGAAGACAGTAGTCTCCAGGGATTGACTTTGTCCCCCGGAATTCTTAGTGTCAAAAAGGGCCTGAATGCAACTGGTACATCCTAACTGTGGACCGAAGGAAAAGGGTGTAGAGGGAAAGGAAGGGTAAGGGGCTGAGGTAAAGAGAGAGAGCGGGGATACTACAGTAGGTGAAGGGGGAGAATAAAGAGATGACGGATGGGAGGAGTCAGGCTCCCAGAGCAGGCAACTAACAGAGGCTGAAAATTTCCAAGTAGTCCTGGCTCTAGGAGAGAAGATTCAGGGAGCACAGAAAGAAGGAACAGGAGGCCTCCGAGGCTGTAATTATCTAACAGGACTGTGATGAAAACAGGAGTCAGGGAGCTGCTGAATTGGGGAACAGGGGGAGATGGATAATGTTTTCTCTAGCCTCATTGCCAAGAAACTCATTAAAATCCCCTTTCCATTTCCAACTCCTCAGTATCCAAAAGGCCAGTGTTTCTGAAACTGGAGAGATTTTCTTCTTTTCAGTAAAACTGGGGGAAACAAATAAGATACGTCAATTTAAAAGTTTCTAAACCATTTCGCCTTCATCCCACCACATTGTGCTATGAAGAAAAGAAATAACCTTTTTAAATGATGGGAAAAGTGTAGCACAGGGAGAGGGGGAAAAGGCTGGGGGTTCTCTTTGTATCATTTTTCAAAAGAAAAAATATAATGTCGTTTTCAAGAGATGAACAGAATAGACCCTAAGCTGATATTCTCATTCACCATAAAAATATATGGAGAAAAGGAATCCTGAATTCAAAAGAAGATTTTTTAAAGAGGTGAAAAAAATAAAGAAAACACTCAAAATTATATCTAACATAATGGTACTTAAGTACTTCACAACTATTTTGTCCTTTAATCCTCAAAATAATCCTGTGAGGGCTTCAGGGCTATAATTACCTATGAAGACTACTTCAATTTCGATTTTGCAGATGAAGTAAGTGAGACACAGAGAGGTTAAGCAACTTGCTAATGTTGGCATAGCTAGCAAGGAGTAGTTCTAGGATTTAGGCCCAGAGGGTCTGACTCTTAATACTCAAGTGATTAGCCAGAATGCTAATCTGCATCCTCAAAAGAATGAGAAAGACAAAACAAATCCAAAGCAGAAGACTCCCAGTGAATTACTTATCGTGCCAAGGTAAGGCTGATGAAGGACATCGGGACCCTGGAGAAATGTATGTGGACTTGAGGAAAGACCGGTAGAGATGCAAGAGATACAGGTCTAGAAGTGTGATAGGGTGATAGCAAGAATCCCAAATTGGGAAGGAAAAAAGATCTGAGTTTCAAGTCCTCTTCATATTGGCTTTGTGACTGTAGGCAAGCCACTTAACTTCGCAAAGCTCCAGCCTCCTGTGTAAAATAATACCTGAGACCAGGTAGTTGTGAGGACTGCTATGAGACTGAGTTGACTGAATGGAAAAGCAGTGTTAGCTGGGCGGTGTCACACATAGTCATTAAAGCGGTGGAATACCCCAGGAGGTTTAGAGCACCTTGTAATAAACAAATAAACAAAATTAGCACAAGTCTGTTCAAAATGCGTGATTTGTTGGGTGCTTTTTGCTTTGCTTTTGTGTGGGTTAAACTCTTTCACTGGCTTTCTTTCTTTCTTTCTTTCTTTCTTTCTTTCTTTCTTTCTTTCTTTCTTTCTTTCTTTCTTTCTTTCTTTCCTTCCTCCCTCCCTCCCTC
>NW_012118043.1:9069967-9092151 GCF_000951035.1 Colobus angolensis palliatus
CTTCCTTCCTTCCTTCCTTCCTTCCTTCCTTCCTTCCTTCCTTCCTTCTTTTCTTTCTTTTACTGAAGGCTCCTTTGGAATCTGTGCTGCGAGTGACAAATCTGAGACAATGTGATGTTGGAAACAATCATAGACTTTGAAAGGCCACAGATCAAGAATTCAGTTCTCTGAGGCCATGACATGCTCCAAGTTAAAACAAATATCCAGGGGAAAGCAGGCAGTTTGGGCAGTATGCAGCACCTGGACCCCGCCTGATTGAGGAGACTACATTCCTTGACACTAGTGACTTACCTACAGTTGGACTGCTTATGGTTAGTGGCCTTTCCCTTCCCTTCCTGCTTTCTCCTGCCCAGATGAACTTCTTAAAGGATAGGCAGTCCCTGGCTCTCAAAACCCATTCAGGTCGTTCTTCCCTTAGAGCTCCTCCCATGGAAATGTGTTAGGTTTTATGCAATATAATTAATAGACTGAAGACAGTCTGAGTAACCAAGATAAGGTTTAGCACCACCGAGAAAGTGTTTAAACTTTATGAGAGAACCTGGTGAATCTTCATGCCCTCTACCCCCAAGTGATAGTGCTAATTGCCTGACAGTTTTTTTGGTTTTTTTTTTTTTTAGCCTCTGAGAAAGATGATAGAAGGAAAGAATACTGGGCCAATACCTAAAAGACTTAGGTGCTAGGCTAGGCTTTCCAGTTGTCAGGCTGTGTGACCTTGGAAAAATGGCGTTACTCCTCTGATCTTCTCTCGTTTTCCTCAAGTGGTAAACTGAGCACTTTAAATTGGTGTTTTCCAAAGTAATTTGAGAAATTATCTCTGTTACAGAGGAATACATTTAATTTTGATTATCATTACAAAAAGTCTATTATAATAAACTTATGATTTATATACACTATTGCCTGGGATGAGCCTAAAGTGAAAAAGTGAGTCAATTTAAAGAAAAATCTAAAAGTAAATAATATTATAGATGGATGTGACTAAAATAGTGACGGTGAAATTTGAAAGAACATCATAAGGGACCTTCAGTCCCTTACCAAAGGGCAGAGTCCAGGATGAGCATTCAGACATCTCTTCTGTTTTTCTACTTGGCAACCCCCCTAGTTTGTCCTCCCATCCTTTGTCAGGCCTTTCTGTCAGTGTTTATGAGAAACCTGCCCAACACATCTATCCAATGCTCTATAGTCCTTGGGTATAAAATTATAATTGGCACAAGTGATCATGTCATCCATTGCAGTTCACAAGTAAAAGTTTTAGTAAGACCAATAACATTTCAAATCATCTTTTAATTTTTATAAAATTACCAAATCTTGCTCACAGGTCTCTGGCCCTTAGTTCTCCAAGGACTCACTCTTCTGGCTCCACAATTCAGTTTTTCATGTGACTTGTTAGGGATCATCTGTATTCCAGCTGAGGGTGGAATTCTAAATCTAGAAGAACGAGTAAATGAGCATGTTTCAGAGAAGCTCTATAAAAGTTGAGTCCAAAACAACTGAGAGGCTTTGGAAAGTCCCAATATTGCCTTAAACATAAGTATAGTGATCAGTAACTTTTTATTTATGGCAAGCTTTGAACCTTCCAGAAAGATGCATCGAATGCAAACTATTATTAGCAGGGAAATGCAAAAGCCAGTTGGTATTGCATGATTTACACCCAACAGCTCAATGCAGGCTGAGCAAGCAAGAAACATTGTTCCTATCTCAAGGCAAAGACAGAGAGATTGGGCAGATTTGAAGAATCTAGTTTAGAAATTCAAGGGGATGATCAGGGTAATAGATTTACTAAACCCGATTAAGGGCAGGAGAACAAGACATAGGACTTTCAGGAATATTTTTTCTTTCCTTCCCAACATATTTACCTTCAATTGCTAAGCTGTGTGGTAAAGAAGGCTGCTCTGGAATGAGCATCATGAAATGGGTCTGGAAGGGGCTAGGGGCTCATCTGGTAGGTTTTGCAGGAAATTCATGCCTGTAAATGTGCCTCTCATATGTGATGATTTGGGATCATCCTGGTGGTGTCCTGGTCCCTGGCTGTGTCTGCAAGACTTAGAAGCAGCCAGTGAGACTTGGGATGATAAAGCTGAAGCACTGTGGGCTCAACTAGTAAGAGTTCAGTGACAGGAGATGTTGATCAGTTTGGATTCTGAATATTCTACATCAAACGGAGACAGGGAGGGTGTTTCAGCTCCTCCCCCTTACCCTCCTTCCTTGGACTCTTCCTCAGCTGTGAATGCCATGGGTTCTTTGTTCTTTCCTTTAACCACCTCCAGTAAGCCTTTGATTTTAAAGACAGTAGTGGGAAGACAGAAAGCTTGGATATAGCAGCTCCGTGTGAGGTCTGTGAGCTCTTGGGTGAGTCACTTAATGTCTTTAAGCCTCACTTTTCTCATATCTGAAATTGGCAAAATAGTAGTACCTATCTAATAATGCTTTGGGGAGAATTTAACAAGATCAAATACCTAAGGCACAAATTCTTTGCACAGAATGCTCAGTTAACAACCATCTGATAAACCATGTGGCTCCCTCTTACTGCAAACAGAGTACATCTTTCCAGAAAATATGGAGACAAATCTTCAGAGTCCTGGAAAGAGATACAATGAATTAAAACATGTTCCTAAAACACATTTTAATGAAAGAAAAAGCAATCTCATTTAATTCATTAGTTGAGATGATACCTAAACACTGTTAACAATGCTGGATTTTCTTTTAGTCACTGATTGCAGAGAAATCAAAATCTTACCCATTTGCATCCAGTGGACTATTTTACACCATTTCAGGCACAGTCGATGCCACTGGAAGTAAAATACAAGTTTCCTGACTTCTTTTTTTGCATCCAAGCCAGGACTTCACGAAATGAATGGTCTGAGGCTTGGTGCTCAGCCTTGGGCTTTTGTGCCAGGCAATATCTCTATCAGGTTCCAGCAGATTTCCAGGGCTGGCCTGATGGCACTCCAGGTTTTTTGTCTTTAAGTATCATAGATTTCTCCTAGTAAGACAGTCAGAGCTTTTGATGCTGCCCTTTCTTATCAAGGGAAAGAATATATGAATGAAGCTGACACCATCAGTAGGGAACTAAAGGTCAATCATTAAAATTTTCATGATTAATTGACAGTGGCATGCCGATCCCTTCATCATCCCTTTCCTACCCTGCTTCATTGACAAAGGTGTGGAATCTTAGCATAGAGGGTCTGAATTCTTCTGGGGTGCAGGAAATTATTTGCTGTTCAGGAGAGTAAAGAATTTGAACCACAAGGGGTTGGCAAATGCATTAACTAATTAAGGTCTTGTCAACTGGTTTCCCCCATACTAACTAAAGGAATACATTTTGACTTCTAGTTGAAACTCAGAGGATGACCAAAAGACAGAAATTAACGAATATCCTTTTTGGCCTCAATCCAAAGAACTATTTTTCTTTCTGAATTTATCCTACTCTTGAGCCCTCCCCAATGAAGAAGAATGAAATCATAATGGCAATTTTCTTTCTGGCAGTAGTTCATCACA
Organism: Colobus angolensis palliatus; assembly: GCF_000951035.1. Lineage (NCBI taxonomy): Eukaryota > Metazoa > Chordata > Mammalia > Primates > Cercopithecidae > Colobus > Colobus angolensis. The sequence goes on from NW_012118043.1 coordinate 9,073,463, forward strand.
AATGAAATTTACCTGTTTTCTTCCAGGTTGTCTCAAAACAGAATGAGGGCTCTTTCTCTCAAGGGTTTGATGATTTCAGATGTCCGTCTAGAGCATAAGGAAGATAACCTAATTTCTGTTTCCATAAAAAATACCGGAGGACAAGAAGACAATGTTCCTGTGGATTGTCCTCTAAGAGCTGACATGGGTGGGAGGTCAAGAGGATGTCTCCCAAAAGGCAGAAGCTCTTGATTTGCCAAGAAAGCTCAAGAAGAGGGCATCTGCAGAAGGATGAGGCTGTTGCAGAGAGACACTAATCATGAGACAAGGATTCATATTTTCTATGAAATATCTCCTTCTAAAATAAAAATTCCAAACCCACCTTCATTATCACTTATTTCACCTGTTTATTATAAAATGTTTTCAGGCAATGTTGTAGCATCTTCAATTATCTGCAAAGGAGCTAAGTTTGTTTGATTTAGACAGCAAATTGACCTCCCACCTGATTTCAATGCTTCCTACCAAATAGGTTGGCCATGAATGCTGCTGTAGTTGTGTGATACACTTTGAATTTCACCAAGCATGTGGTAAAAAGACTGGTCTGAGCCCCAGGTGTCAGCTAAACCTGCCACAGCAGCAGAGAGGGAGTCATCTGTATTTATACCAAGTTTGTGTTCACATTAGCTCAGAGTATTACCGATTTATACAAATACGTAAATGTCTCATTGTAAACCCAAAGTATATTTAGACAGAGAAAAGTTCAGCTCACCTTTTCTACAGATGACATATCTTCAGGCCTTCAGTTCTTTTCTTCTCAATTTAGTTCTCAATGATAACTCAAAGCAAATGAAGCCTTCCAACTAGGTATAATTATGACAAACACTGAAGAGCCCAGGAAGTAAAAGACAATGGTGAGAAACAATTCTAAAATGCCTTAAAGCTGCCCTCTCATCCAGCTGATTTATGTCATAAGCACTTGCTACAAATAAGTCTATAGAGTTTGAGTCAAAACATACATGAGACATTTTAACTTCTGCCCAAACTGTTCATCCTTTTGCCTCATGCTCAGTTTGGTCCATTAAAAATTAGGTGAGTAAGAAAATGGATTACCACAGTGAGAGAAAGTGAGACCAGGAAGAAACAGGCAAGGCAAAGAATTATGCTGATAATTTATGAAGACCTAGAAAGAAAATTTCTGATTCATCAATAGTATTTATAGGTTAAATAGAAAAGAAAAGAAAAGAAAACTAAACAAGAGGAGGAAAAAGGGATAAGACAGAAAAAAAAAGTTGGAGGAAATGGTCTTCAGTCTGGAGAAGATTCATCCTGTGAGAATGCTTTGCTGTCTTAAACAATGTACTGTTTTTCTCACTTATGAAAACCAGCATTAGATGCTGGTTGTTGGTCTTGTCCTTGCTTAGGTCTATAGGTCTCCAGTCATTCATTTGCGTGTCATTGAAAGAGGGGATGACACTATATTACCCCTTTATTTCGGAGAATATGGAGGATGTATCTGTCATACTGGTCATCGATTTTTATTTCAGGAAAAGTAAAACCTATTCTTATGTAATCTTCTCTAGCACTTGGAAGCTCCTCAAATGACTGCCCCCCTCATTTCTTTCTTAATATATGCAAATTTTACTATACATTTATTTGGACCTGGAAACTTCAAACATAAAAGATTTGATGTTGCTCATACCTTGAGCAAGCAGGAAATCCTTAGGGAAATGTGAACTAGTTCATACTTATGATAACAGCTGTTTTAATAAAACAATGAATTATTGACCCAACATCTGACTCATCTCTTGCTGCATTTTTTATGTTACAGGAAGGTTTATAACTAATAAATTTCTTTGTATTGCATGCATATCTTATGAAAAAATAATTGCATATCTTCTGCATATATTCTTAACCACTGGCATGTTGTATGTACTCAAACTGCAGCAGTAATGAGACGTGAATATGGGTAAAATTTTGTTCTAAAATCATAAAACATAATGCTGAATTATTAGGGGGTAATTATTTAACAGCAATGACAAAACCTTCTCTCTTTACTTATCTTAACCTACTTCATCTTAATCTCACATTATTCCTTAAAAGAAAACTTCATTGCATATTCTAGCAAAGTCTATTGGTAGGCGAAGGTTTAACAGAGCCAGAGAGAATGTGCAAGGAGTGAGAAAGTGAATTGATGGATGGATGGTTAAATGAATATAAATGAACTGACACCTTTACAGGAAAATAACATTTCTTTTCTTTTTTTATTCTATAGATCAGTGGGTTTTGTATCTGTAATTCTTTCATATCAGCAAAGAGGAAATAAACTCTCATGTAAATCATTTTCCCCCCATCTGTAGCATATTAAAACCATGCCTTTTTTTTCTTTTAAGCAGACTCTTTTTTCCCTATTTGCTTATCAGTTCATCCACCATTACATTTTAAATGAAACTGCAAGACCCTTGTCCCTGCCCCAAATTTCAGCCTGATGTAGGAAAGTGGAAAGCAGATTTTTCTTGCTTTAGAATAGTGACCTAGATTCAATTACAGATAGACCCAGAAGAGAGAAGTGACACCTCACAATTTTCTTAGAGGTCCTGAAAAAATTAGAAATCTCAAAACAATGCTTAATGGGAAAGAATCTGTTTATTTCTCCCCATTTTCCATCTTATTTCTTCTCTGCCTTAATTGCATTGCTTTGGTCCATTTAATTGCTCCTGGTATAACATCACAATAGGTTTCCCACGGGATATTTCTGAATCATAAAAACGGGCATTTCAAGGAAATTTCTAAGTTTGGCTTTTGAGGGTGGGTGTCTACACACAGAGTATGTGTAATTCTGCAAACTGAACCCAGATAAGATGGAAAAAAAAAATATCTTAAAAGGCACATTTTCCCTTGCAGCCTTTAAAAAAGCAAACAAATTACATTAATAAAGTACACTTATTATAATTGCACTGCAGACAAAGCACTGAACGGGGAAAGGGGGTGTATATATTTTACTGTTTTCCCAATTACTGTAGAAAAATGTGGTCAAAAGAAATAGAAAGAGGGAAGAACCCTGTGATTCTGCTTATTGACTTTTATCACTAAATTAAGCATATAAATGACCTAAGCGGGTGGCTTGGTATATTAAATTAAAAAAAGAAGAACAATGATTCTCTCTTCTTTTTCCCTCCCTCTCTGATCTCAACCTGAAAGGAGTCTCCGAGAGATAAGAAAGATGGGATTCGGTCCGCGCTACTCGGGTGGGTCCTGCTTACCGCGAGCGGGGAGGCGGTTGCCTTCCATGCAGGATTTCCGTTGAGGGCTCACAATAAGCGGTCTCAAGCGGGGGACCCCCGCCACTTCCACGGTCCCTCAAACAAAGAAAGAAGCCAAAGTCGGCTATCCCAAGACCAATGTAAGCGCTTAGGAAGCTTTGAGACGCTTTAGGGCGAGGAAGGCTGCTGTGGGCAGGTGTGAACACCTCAGCCCTCGCGGCGGGTTTGGAGCCGCCCAGCGTAGGAAGAGGGCAGAAGTGGGCTCGCGTCTATGCGGGTATTCGAAGTGAAAAAAAGCTGCAAACGGCACAAAAGTCCGGGGGCTAGGCTCAGGAAAACAGAGCAAGGGAGCTGCCTTAGCTCTCAAACACTGCCTATGGAGTGTTGTTCCCCGGAAGATTATTCTAGATCCTATGAAAGAGGTCTCCACTGGGCGCTGGCGACGGCATTGGGGATGTGGGTGAGCGCCTGCTCTGAAAGAAGGGTCCCCCAGGCCGCGCGGGGGAACGCAGGAGACGCCTGTCCCCGGGGGAGCCAGCGGAGGATTGTTTCATTTCAAAGTGAAAATCTGCAGGCTTTGGGAAACGATATTCAAAAAAGTATATAATCTCCATATGCCGCTCAATGGAGGATCCTCATAATTTACAGCGGCAGATAAGGCTAGAGGGTGTAATAAAAAATCTGAAGCCCTCCCCTCCCCCCTCGCCGCCTCCTCGGAATTGCACCTTGGGCAGCGGAGCAGAATCCGGAATGTGAACTTCTCCCGACATATGTTTCCCGCAGATAAGTAAACAATCTGGACGTGAAATGGAAATGGTAATTAATGCAGTAATGCTGTTACACCTCGAGTGTGCAAATCCCATTGACTCGCGGCACCACGGGGGGTGCCGGGCTTACGGGGACCGGTGGCGTGCGCCCAGGCTGCCCACTCCCTCCCTCCTCTCTCCCTCCTCCCTAGGTCCCCGGGCGGGGCGTCCAGAAATCCCGCAGGGACGTGCCCGGGCTGCGGGAAGCAAGGAGCTGCTTAAGCAGAGTTCGGGACTCCCTGCTCTCGGCCCTTGGAGGACTGGGCAGGTGCTCTGCCTTTGCCTCGACAGCTGCGCCTCTCACCCACCTCCCTCAGTTATTACCGCCGCGCTAGCGCTAGCAGGGCCTCCTCGGGGCTCAGAGGTGCAGCCTGGCCCTGAAGCACCCAGGAGAGCCTGAGTTCTCCTACCGCGAGCAGCCGGCGACAGAGGCCTGGAGGCAGAGGGAACCCCCAAACTTAGTGCGGCTGGTCGCCCTGAGTGCGGCGGTCGGGTCTTTCCTCTCCCCTCTGTTCCGGGGCCAAGTGCAGCCGGGTGTCTGGCAGAGTTTTTCTGAAGTTTCTTTCCATCCTCGCACCGAAAGCACTGATCGTATATGAACTGCTTCTCTTACGGACCTGAGAGGTAAAGTTCGGAAAAGTCCACTGCCCGCCAGAGTAGAGCAACTTCTCCACTTTGTAGCAAAGAGGAAACTTGAGGCCTCCTTTCAGCCTCTGTCTGGCCTGGGCACCCGCTCCCTTCCTCAACACAGACCCAGTGCTTGGGCTTTTGGGGGGAATCGGGGAGGATGTCTAGCGCAGGGATTCGAGAGAAAGGATGCAGAATCAGGGGAAAGGATGCTGAATCAGGAGAGGCAGCCAAGGGACGTCCCCGACCCGCGGCCCTTCCCGCTTCCGAAGAGAACAGCTTGCTCACCCGACCCCAGAGGCTGGGCAGGATGACGGCTCTGCGGGACCCAGGGTCAGGGGCTGGGCTAGGAAGGGAGTAGCGAGGCCCCCTCTTCCCTTACTTCAGGCTCCGTCTTAGTGTGAGAGCCGGCAACGCCCAAGCCCTGGGACCTGGGCGCACGCAGAGCCGGGATTCCGCGGCGCCCACCTCGAGTCTCTGGTTTAAAGTAGAAGCCCCAGGATTTCTAGCGCTCCCATCCGCCATCAACTTCTTTATTTTTTTAATTACTCTGCCATGGTCCACCGCCTGCGCTTCTGGTTCCAGGCCAATGCCCATCCCTGCAGCGTCAGGAAAGATATCAGCCCAAGTAGCTCTCCCACTGCTAGGTCCACTAGAGCCTAGGAGGCAGGGCAGGGCAGGGCAGGGCAGGGCAGGGCAGGACAGAGGCCAAGAGAACATGCCCCTCGGTGGAGGCGGGAAGCATGAGTCCCGGCTGTCCTGCACTCAAATCTAACGGGCCCCTTCTGTCCCTGTGCCTCTTCCTCTAGCACTCACACACAATCCACTCAGCAAATAAAGAGATAAGATTTCTTTACACACATCTTGTGAACTAGGTGATATTCAAATTCAAATGGTTTGAAATTCATTGTCCACTTGAACAATGGTAACAAAGCCTGAGCTGGGGAGGAGATGAAGGAAACAAGAATGCTGGCACCACAGCTCGCCAAGTTTCCCGGGCCCTGGCAGTCTCGGATCTCTCCAGAGAAGCTGACCGGGCGGGACACACTTCACTAAATGGTGAGCTGTGATCAAAGTCCCTTGGCCCTAGTCTGACGGAAACATCATCCGGCTTTGGTTCACTGGAGATTCCTACAGGTTAGCTCGCTCCAGTTCCAAAATGCAAACGTTAAGGGGGTGTCGGATGTCAGTTACTCACACCTCAGTGTAATTTACTCAAAGTAGCTGGTCTTTTCCGTCTTTAAAGTCAGCGGGCCTACGGAAATTAATATTTAAATAGTAAAACTCCGAAACTGGAAGGGAATCAAAGATTTTGGGAGTCGGATCCAAAACCGAGAGGTGCATAAAAGGCTGACGGAGTTCTCGGAATGAGGGAGGCCAGAGGCTGAAAGGGATCAAGAATTCCGCATCTCTCAGAAGATGTGGCCAGTGTACCCCTGAGCCAGATGGCAGCCAAGGTTTAAGAAAGTCAACCTAGGTAAAACCCAAACAACTGTGCTCCTGCCGCGCCGGCGCCGATGGCTGCCACCCCAGCAGCATGCTGTTCAGGTCTCTGCTGTCCTAGGGAACACCCAGCAGAGGAGCGACGACACTGAACGCGGCATGTATTTGGGTCATTTTTGGCAGGGAGAGGGGTCCCGGGGAAGCAATGGGAGCCGCAGGCGAGAGTTCCGGGCCCTCCCTGCCAATCCCGCTCGAGGGAGGCCCAGGCTGCTAAGCGAGAGAAGTCTGGGGCTCCCTGGCTGCCGGACTCGTGCCTAACGCGGAGGGATCTGCAGAACCGCGCCCTGAAGGACCACTGGCGCCCGGCGCAGCGCCGGAGTTCGGGTTCTCCGGCTGTCAGGAGTCTGTCCAGGGCAACTCTTGGCTGCTGTTTGCTGCGCTACGCGCGCTTGGGAGAAGCGGCTCTTCTCCACTCCGGGCGGGCGGGGCGCTCCTCTCCCTACAGGTTTGCTTTAATGATTTTCTTGAAAGAAAGAGACAGTTGTGAGCAAACAGGTTTGACAGGGGCTGCTGCCCCCCACATCCCCCAGGGGATTTCTTTTTGTCTGCGCCTGACTTCAAAGTCAGTAATCGGCCCCTGTCAGCGGCGTGACGAGAAGGATTTTGGCTGTTTGTTAGGGCGAGTCGCGGCCGCGCACCTCGGCGGACGCTCAGCGGCCCTCGGGGCGACGGAGGCAAAGCTGAGGCAGGCCCTTGCGGGGATGGGGGTGGGGGGCGAGGTTGGGACTAGGTCTAAGGAGGGCAGATGGCTGGGGAAGGCCTGTCTGCGAAGGAAGGAAACGAAATGTGGTGGCCAAAAACCGTCCGAGTCAAGTCTTTGACTTCAGGTCCCAGGACCCGAACTGGGCCCCCCGGCTCTTTGCAGGCTGGAAAGAGGTCTGTCACCTCTGAGTGAGGCCGCAACTCCCTGAGCGCCTCTCTGCTACAGCGCACCCTAGTTTCCTAGTTCCCCATCTGAGTCGAAGACCCGGCCAACTCGGGACCCTGGTTTCAGTTTTCCAGCTTCACCCACCGCCCGAGGCCTTTGCCCCTCGCACTCGCCACGTGCCCCTTTCCAGCCTAACCCTTCAGGTTTGCTTCAGGTGGGGTCGTGGGCGCCAGGTTCTTTCTCCAGCTGGGGTGCTCTGTTCGCCCAGGGCGCTCCCGCGCTGGGATCTGCGGGGAGATACCCAGACCCCTGTAAGCTTCATCTTAGGAGATGTTAAGGGACACTGAGCTATGGGGGCTATCAGAGCGGCTGACAGGACTGTCAGTTGGGGTTTTATCAGAAAGGAAAACCGTGGCTCCTCCGTCCCAGGCCTCCTGGGCTTCCTAAGGGGGCGGGAGGAGGGGCCTTCCCTAAGCCCCCAGGGCCCCCAAACCGGACGGCCACCAGAGGCCAGTCACTTCCTAATTGTCTCGATTTGTAAGAGGGTTTTGTAATGCTAAGTAAGCGTGGCGCAGCCAGCCCGGCCTCCCCCTACACCTCCCTCAGCCCGCCTTTGTTTACCTTCGCCTGATCGCTCATTTATTTATCTATCTATTATTTATAGGCGTCCTCTCCTATTCAGCGCCCGTGTATGTTAATTGTGTTATACCATTTAATTCTAACATCGGTCTCAAAAGAGCTCTTAATGAGAAAAGCATATACAACATGGATCACTTTGCTATTCAGCTTAGCCAGATGGACAACTGCTAACTTTTTTTTTTTTTTTAAATAATGAAAATCCCCCTTTGACAAAGGGGCTCGGATGAATAGGCTCCAAATAACACCTCAAACACTTCTAATTGTTTTGAGGACAATATGCTAATCCGCGGATTTCGGCTTTGGTGTCTGTTGACAACGTTTCCGGTGCACTTCGAGCCACCGACTCCTTTGGAAACAGCAGAGGCAAGCGCACAAATCTCTCAACAGCAGCAGAAAGCCGACAAACCTCTAGGCTATCCCACCTCCCACCCCATAGCATATCAAAGCCAGTGGGAAAAGCGCGCAAATTAAGGAAAACCACGCGTGAGCGTGGCTTTGGGGGTGAGACTCCAAGACCGAGGGTGGAAAGCACCCTTCGATTTTGAGAACAAATTCCAAAGAGTTTTGCTGGATGACATCGGAGGGTCCTTTCTCCTCAGAAAAGACAATTATCTTCAAGAAAACTTTCACCCGGAGGGGAAAGAAAAGGGCTGTTTTCCTTGTTTAACATCATGGGCTGCACTGTTATTTGATTTTTTACGATTTTTAAAAACTCCTTGCCCGAGCCATGACAATGTCGTCTTCCTTTTCCCTTTGCTCCTGCAGGGTCTCAGTAAAAAGTGTTCGGCAGTCTGGGGCGGGGACCTATGGCACATTTTTCTGCATTCCTTAGAGTTCTATTTTTTAACTTAGGAACCAGTATCAAGCCCCAAATCCCCAGAAGAGTGAGCAGCAGAGTTTCCAAACACCTAAAAAGGCAAAATACCTGATTCCCCCAGTCTTCTCCCATGCTTTGAACTTAAACATCCACTGCAAGACGCGGTGTTCAGCGCGCAACTGGTTCCCAGGAGACTCGGTGCTTCTCCCCACTCCTTCAGCGTTTGGTTTTTTAAAAAGTAAACTCACCCAGATCTCAGCGGTCTGGGTCGGCCTTTGACTTAGTTCATTCACTTCTTGAAGTGGCCTGACCCTTTTGGGAAGAATGGGGGGAGAGAGTGAAGTCCCAGGGAACGACACCTTTATCTAGACTCTAAAGGCAAAAAGCAATCTCCAGGGCGCATTCCGGACAGATCTGAAACTCTAGGCCCTTCTATACCCAACCCGCAGACCACCAAGATGGGCCAACGGGGGGGGCAGCCACCAGCCATCACTGCTTAGATTCCCTCTATGCACTTTCAGCATCCCCGCACCCGATTTTCCAGCCCCTCCAACCTGGCTCCTGACTTCAGATTTTAGGCACATCAAAGGTTACTTTTTTTACAATGACAGATTGTCTTTATTCAAAACGTCTTTGTTCAGGAAATGAACAGAGTAACGAGGTAAAATCCTTCTAGGTACATTTCCAAGACATCGTCAAAACATTTATGACCATTTAGGATGTTTTTGTTCTTTTAATTTTTTGTTCACCTTCTACTTCCTGACTTCATAACCTGACATTCTGTCTAAAAGTAAACTTAGGTCTCTAGAAGCACTGCTTTACACAAAGTAAATAACCATTAGGTCCTTTTTGTTTTCCCTTTAAAGAAGCAAACACTATCATAGCATAGTTTTAAATAGAAATGTTTCCCTTTCTGTAGTTTAAAACTTTGAAGCCTTTCCCCCTCATACACGAAGAGCAAATGGCTCCTAGTTGTGTCTGATGGCAAAACATAGAGACACAGCTAACTCTTTTCTTCAGGGGACAAAAGGAAAAAATATGTGCATATTCTAGATATAATATCAGAATCTGGGAGTTCAGAGTCCAAAGCCTATCCGAGGAGAGTGAAGGGGACATAAATAAAGCAAAACTGCCTTCTTTTTTGTCCAAAGGGGGTACAGTCGGAGATTTGTTTTGGGAGAGTCGGGATAGGGGCAGCTGTGTAGCTGTCATAACGTTTGCAAGTTTCCGGCACCTGTCTGCGCCTTGGGTCCGGGAGGACGCCCCTCCCTTCCCCCTGGAAGAGAGAGGAAAAGTCTGGGTGGTGTAAGGGACAGCGGCAGGGCTGACCCTGGAGGCGTCTGCAGGACGGGGCTAGGCTCAGAGGACAGGGTGCAGACCCGGCTTTCAGACCACCCGTCAGGTCCGGGCCGGGCTGGGGGTTACATGGCCGTAGCATGGGCTGACGAATAAGGGTCTATGCCAGTCTTGGTCATGCCTGGGAAGAGGATGTAGGCGACGGGGGGCTGCAGGGTGGAGGCAGACCAGGCGGTACAGTTACAGGGCACCACGTAGCCAGGGTTGGTGGGGGACGGGTGCGTGTGCGTGTGCTGGCTGGGGCAGCTGAGGCTGCCGAAGGCGCCGTTCTGGTAGCCCAGGGTGGACGCGTAGGGCAGAGCGCTGGTGGCCAATGTGTGGGGCACTTCGCCCATCTTCTGGATGGCGCTCGAGCTAAACTGCGCGGGGTCCAGCAGGGAGTAGGGCGCTGAGGCCGGCGGCAAGAAGGCCCGGGCTTTCTCGGGCGCGCTCAGGAGGCCGTCGGAGGCCCCCACGGGCAGGCCGGCCGCCTTGAGCGGGTCCGTGTCGCCCAGGTAGGGCAGGGGGAAGACATACCTGTCCTTCTTGAGCAGGTTCTTGGGCTTGCGCCGCGGTCGGTACTTGTAGTCAGGGTGCTCCTTCATGTGCTGGGCGCGTAGCCGTTTGGCCTCATCGATGTATGGCCGCTTCTCTGCTTCGGACAGAAGCTTCCATTCGGCGCCTAGGCGTTTGCTGATCTCCGAGTTGTGCATCTTGGGGTTTTCCTGGGCCATCTTGCGCCGCTGGCCCCGGGACCATACCATGAAGGCGTTCATGGGCCGCTTGATGTGGTCTGAAGGTTTGGACATGGTCCCGGCGGCTAGGTGGGTGGGGGTAGGGAGTGCAAAGGGTTCTGCAGACGAGCCTGGGCTCGGTTGGCCGTCTGTCTGTCCGTCCTGAGCCGGGGTTCTGCGCTCCCCTCGCCTTGGCACCGCTGGGGGGAAGCCAGAGAGAAGCGCTGACCCCACAAAGTTCAGCTGATCATGCCAGTCCCAGCACCCAGGCAGCCCCGGGGGAGCGAGTGGGGTCAGAAAGGGTGGGGGAGGAGAGGGCGATCGACCGGGGGGCTTCAGGCACCAGGGTCTGGGGCCCAAGTATCGGAGTCTCGGGGATTAAGCGGCCAGGTAATTTTTTGGCCAGGGTAAGAAGCTCCTCCTTCTTCCCTTCTCCACCTTTGCCTTCTCTAGTTCCCTTCTCTCCTCTTGCGTCTCCAGTCGTGGCTCCCCCCTCCCTTGGCTTTCCCAGAGCTGCCGCGCCTAGCGCTGCACCTGGCTGAGAATGCGGGGAGGCTGGTGAACGAGAGCCAAAAGCGGCGAAGTTCAAAGGCGAGGTGGGCCGGGACTGCACGCACTCTGACATAAGCGCGGGGCGGCGACTCCCCAACCTGGGCGCCAATCAGCAGCAGAGAAGCCGAGGGGGCGCACCTGCCAACACGCCGGTGCAAGAAAGAGGGAGCGCGACTGGTGGGGGCGGGGAGAGGTGTGAGGGACCGAGGCAGAGAGAGCGCTAGAGCAGAGCGGCTAGCTCAGGACTGGGGACTTGGGTTCCACATTGTCTCCGGCACTGTCCACAAATAAAACGGGTTCCACATTGTCTCCGGCACTGTCAACAAATAAAACTCTTCCGCGCCTCCTGTTTCCTTTCCCGGTGGTGAAAGAGAATTAGGGCTTGGAATACAAAGGCCCGGGGAAGGGACAGCAAAGGGAGCGAGGCGAGAGCTTGTGTTGACAAATAGGACAGCCTTGCCACGAAATGCAAGGACAGCACTTTCCCCTCTTGTCAAAGATCCTTGGAAGAGAAAAAGAACATAGCACGCTCAGGGTAAAAGCGAAAAAAACTTTTTGCACCTCACCCTCGGCGGTCCTTTGGCAGTGTTCTCCCGGGAAGCCCCGGCAACTCGGCATCCACCCTGCCCCAGGATGCGGCGTCTGGGCGTAGCGCTGGGACCCTGGGTGGCTGAGCAATGTTGTCTGACCTGCTTCCAGAAGGCCTTGCGTCAGGCAATGCAGAGATTTCCAACCCTGGTTGGTGAGCCCTTAAAAGCACTACGACCTGTTCTTCACTTTTGGGGCGGGGGTGGGGCTGAGATTTCTAATGCAGTTCCCATTTGTGTTATTATTATTTAGTGTCTTTAAACCTCTAACTTTTACTCCACAAATGTTCATACCGTAAGAACAGCCTGGAGGCTGGGAATGGGGCTTTTCCGGGTGCCCCTTCTGCAGCGGCCCTAGAGCGAAGTCTCATGGTGTATTTGCAACCAGGGTCGGTTTGTCCCTGGGCGCCTCTTTCCACCCAGGGAGGCTGCGAGACTCGTTTCTTGCGTCAAATGAGCATTCTTCGGGTAAAGGGGACGAAATAACCCGCAGAGCCAACCTGCGCGCCTGTTTCCTTTGAATAATTGCCTGCCCGATGTGAAATGCCCTTGGGGGAAATATTTATTAAATGGAAACCATTGTCCCAGGCCCGGCGGGACCTGAGTGTGTTCCAGGCTTATTGGCTTTTGCACCAGCCTCTCTTGGGAGGACTGGCCAGAAACGCGCAAGGCTCTGTTGGCTCTGAGGGTCTAGGGGCGGGGGAGGGTGACAGGGAATGAGGAGATCGGAAGGGAGGGTCTTTCTCTCGCGTGTAGTGTATCAAGTTTGAGGAGAAGACTTTGCTTCCCCTTCCTAAAATTAGAAAGATGCGCGGAATTTCTCATCCTTGGTGCACTCATCAGAGAGGTGGGCAGTAGCCCCATTTTACAGATTAGGAAACTAAGGTTAAGAAAAACTAGGTGGTTTGTCAAAAGTGACTCCCGGAGTGATGCCTGACGTATAGGATTTGAAAATTCCTATTTTTGTCCCCATTCCACTTGACGTCACGTCTAGGGATTTCATGGCGCTGCAGTCCAATATGGAACACTTGATGAGACTATTGGGGCAATGACACCTGCCATGCAGGTAAACCACCCTGGAAAGACTGATCCTGCACTTGATTTGCTTAGCCATGGGCTCCACCTCCGAGGGCTGGCAAACAGGTGCACAGTCTTTACATTCTTCCCAACCCCAGCTCTGGCCTTTCTCCAGAGCCTCAATCCAGCCCTCTAGCCCTGTTTTCTCTGCAGGAAATTTCATTTAGCTTAGGGTGTCAGGAAGCAAATGCACTTTTCAGCCCAGTCTGGAAAGAGTTTCCAAGCGTCGCTGGCAACCCCGACTCAGGTCTGACCAGCGGTGCGCTGTGTTCAGAGCCAGCCAGGGATAAGAGATTCAGGAACCACCCAATTCTAATTCTACTGGGTGATCCCGACGGCTTTGGGAAGGAATGAGAGAAATACTGATATCTGCAGCGAGATTCAGCGTTTGGAGGGGACCTGCCAATCTCTCACTCTAGAACCCCCCACGGGACACCAAACGCACACCTAAAGGTCTGGGTGAATGCAAACCAAGCTCTTGAAAATTACTCAGCAAGGGGATCTGGCACAAGGTCCTACATCCTTCCTCTCCTCTGAGTTTCCAGGACAACCCTTTCCAGTTGCCCGGAGGCAGTTCCGGGCAGGCGAGCACCTTCCTGCGATTCCTCATATTTCCTTCTCCTCAAATGCCCGAGCTCCTCTCCAAGCTTCTTGTGTTCAGCCTTGGGTCGCAATCCAAAAGCTATTCGCAATGCAGAGCGGAGTGATACAAGGGCGTTCGATGGTATGGTGGGCAGGGCGCCAGCTGACTTCCGACATTCAGAGACCCCGGTTGCCTTGTCCAGCTGCACCGACCTAGGAGGGGGCCACCATCTGCGCTGCACGTCTTGGCCTTGAGACAGGAACTCGGCGCGGGGAGGGAACGCAGGGTTGAGTGCTGCACCTTCCAGGTCTCGCATCAGCTTGTCTCCTAGGCGAACTGCAAAGCCACTCACGCCCCTTACGCAGTACGGTGACCACCGGTTTATTTAACACTCTTTAGAGCTGGGGCTGGCACAGGAGTTCCCGTGATTCTGGGATCTGGCCTGGTGCTGTCTCCAGCAGGTACCCCTACTGCGCTGCGCTGTCCCTTCACGCTGTGCCTCTCTGACCGGTCTAGACAACCCGGTAGCACGTCCTGGAGACATTACCCCTCAGGAGAGTCAGCAACTTCGGTCACCACCAGAACATGCATTAGGACAGAGGTTGCTTAAATGCTCCTCATGCTTTGTCCGCAGCCTGAAGTTTGGCCCCAGGCTACCAGTTCATTCTCCAGGGCTGGAGATGTCCCTTGGATGAGGTCTTTCCGCTTGCACATTTGCCTGGAAAATCTGTGCACACGTTCAGTACACAGCGCAGCTACTCAAGGGCCGCTGCGTGCCGGCCTTAGCAAAGTGTCCGAACCCCCGAGCAGCAGGGATTATGTCAGGGAACCGTCGCTGTTTCCCAGAAGTGAAGGAAGAGGCCTCTAAGGGCAACGACCTAATCTGCTTCTCTCCGGGCCTTTCGCCTCCCTCCCGGGCGCATAGCGTCCAGGATGCGCTTTCCTCTTTTCTGGCTCTGGGCCTCACCTTTCACGCAGCTCCTTCGCGTACGTCAGGTATCAGTACAAGTCTCTCACTGCCTATGGGGAGCCTTTTCTGTTTCCTGGGCTGGGCTAGGACCCCTTCTATGCTCTCACTCTCACACTTCCATTTCAAGCCCTGTTCCCCAGCCTCGTGCGGGTCCCTGTCGCCGTCCGTGCAGTCCACCAGACTTTGAGCTTCTCTGGGACGTGGCTGCGTGTTATTCATCTTGGGTTCAATTTCCGCATAATTCCAAGCGCAGAGAAGACGCTTAGTAAAGTTTCCTTCTGCCCAGGCCCAGCTGGTTTTTCCCGATAGGTCTTTCCCCGCCTTGCAGCTGCAGGCACAGGACCCGAGACACAGCCTGGTAGAGCCAGACACCGCAGTCTGGGGCCCCGGAGACCTGCACCCACCTGCCTTGCCACAAGGCTCCGCCCCACCTTCCTGCCTCCTCCTCTCTGGTGGGCAGAGGTCACCACTTCAAGGCCTCTGGGGCTTGGGAACGGTTGAGTGCTGAGAGGAAGGCGCACAGAACGTGGCTTAGAGAACACCGTTGGGGATGGACTGAAAGGAGGGAGCTGGCTATGCGTCTCGAGCTCCAATGGCTTTCTGAAGAGGTCGGGAGAGTCACCTGCGTCCAGAGGGCCCGGGATGCTTGGGGCTTGCTGGCACCAGTCCTGCCTGCTCACTGTGGCCACTGGAAGATTTTGGTGAGCAAAGTCGCAGGTGCCTGTTGCGGAGAGCCTGAGAGCAGCTGGGGCTTCAGCTCGCATCTGACAGTGAGCGCCAGCGCACCCAGGCGTTTAGAGACAAAAGAGTTAATCCGGCCCACCCCCGAAGTGTCCACAACCCAGAAGCAAGCATTGAGGTGACAAAGTGATGCCAGGAAATAAGACTCTTTGTTTAAATCATAAAGTTTTAATATTTTAATTATAAGTTCTAGGGTACATGTGCACAACATGCAGGTTTGTTACATACGCATACATGTGCCATGTTGGTATGCTGCACCCATTAACTCGTCACTTACCTTAGATATATCTCCTAATGCTATCCCTCCCCCTTTCCCCCATCCCAAGACAGGTCCCGGTGTGTGATGTTCTCCTTCCTGTGTCCAAGTGATCTCATTGTTCAATTCCCACCTATGAGTGAGAACATGCGGTGTTTGGCTTTTTGTCCTTGTGATACATAAACTTTTAATTTTTATTACCCAAAGTACCTTTGATGTTTGGCACCTCTGATTCCCTCTGTCCTGTTCTCCGCTGCCCACCGTTTTCTATTTTAAAATTCAGAGACTGTATATATCCCGCCTCTAGAGAGTGCTCAGAGCATCCAGAGCTCTGGTCTTATTAAGACATTTCTTGGTAATTTCTCCTGGGTTTTCCCTGCAGAACCCAACCCAGCCCAGCCCATGCCGGCATCTTGAAATTTTGTAAAATTCCACTTGTCTCTTGCAGACAAGATGGCACAGGAAGGCACTGCTTACACCAAGAAACAAAGAGAAGCTGAACAAAACCAGGGGGACATGTTTGGCATCCTGGAGCTGTTAGAGCAGTGCTGGGCTGAAGTACACTTCTGTCTTAATACCCCAAGCGTGCCCAGGTAAGGAGACTTTTTTGCTTCAAACTGCCTTAACTTAAGTAGTTTGAGTCTGTTTGTAGCAGAGCTCATGTGACTTACCAACTTGGTACAAATTTAATACAAGTTTGCACAACATCTACACTAATCTCCCAGAAAATGGAGTTGGGTAATTTTATAGGAATAAAGGTTTGAAAGCAGGAGCAGGAATAAAGCTTTGAAATCTCCTTACTCATTAATTAACTGAACAGCTATTTACTGAGCACCTACTATGTGCCAGGCATTGTGCTAGGTGCTGGGACACAGCAGTAAACAGGACCTACCATAGTCCTTCTCCAGTAGTGATTGTTACAGCCCAATGGGAGAACAGAGATTAAACAAGAAACGAATTCCTGGGGTGATTCCTGGCTCAACCACCAAGTAGTTGTGTCACTTAAAGCAAGGTGCTTAACCTGTCTGTGTCCTCACTTCCTGAACTGTAAAACAGATACAAAGAATTATTATCAGAACAAAATGATTTAATATGGGAAACATCCTTAGAATAGTGCTGGGCTGGACATATAAAAACTGGTGAATAATTGGTCAGATAATATTACTTTGTCTTTTAACATGAGCAGTTAACTTCTGATAGTGGTAAGTGCTAAGAAGTAAATCAGGATGATGAAACCGGGGTTGAGGAAGAAAGGTGGTCTAATTTGCATTGGCAGTCAGGGGCCTCGGAGGGGCCAGCCTTCTGAAGGAAGAGGGCACAGGGTAGAGGTCATTCCAGGCAGCAGGAGCAGGAAACTCCACTACCTGGAGAAGAACAGCTGAAGCCACAAAGGAGTTAAAGAGCCAATGTGGCTGAACCCTGGCCACGACCCTGGAGAGTATAAGGAAAAGGCTGGATGAGATTGGTGGGGCCCAGATTATCCAGGGCCTCGTAAACTCCATAAGGGATGTGGGTTTTATTCTAAATGTACTGAGAAATCATTATAATAAGACTCACCAGAATTATTTCACAATAATCCTAACAATCACATACAAAGAAATATTGATTATTGGACATTCTACTTATGGAGGAATGTCGCCTGTAGCCATAGGACAGAAACTTTAAATTGACAGGGTTTTTTTTGTTTGTTTTTTACTGGCCTTGGGATCAGGTGCCTGACTATCCTTTAAAGAGCAAGGGAACCCCTGCTAAATGCTTTGAAACTCCTCTTACAGTCTCCTGTCCCCTTAGGAAGCCAAGGAATAAAACAAGGAGGGACATATCCATCTATACCCTATAGGTATTAGCAGCCCACTGTCCATCTGACTTACTTTTCCCACTTCCTACCAAGTGGAGTCCTACTTCCCTATGGAGACTCCTGAACCTCTGAGTTGACCCTTTCCAGAGAAACTGAGTCCACATTTAGGCATCTTGAATATCTCAGCCTGAGAAATATAGGATTTGTATATGAGCAAATGAGGTTTCTTAAGACTAAAAAAAATTTCCAGTGGTTATAAGATCAGGAAAGACACATTTTGTTTCTACGAATAAAAGCCAAAAGAATGTCAATATTGTGCGCCTCTGCCTCAAGTTTTATTGTATACAGGTGTTTCTCATGCATTAGGGCTCCCCTAACCCCATTCTTTTAATGTAAGAATCCTTGGTCAGCTTTTATCGTAAACAATACTCTTTAAGGCTCTGTGTTTGCCTAATGCAATTGGCCAAGTTATTGAAGCATACATTCTCTTGCCAGTTTTATCACAAATTATTCACTGCAAAGGATAAGACCAAACGCTGGCAACAAGCCCCAGTCAAGGATCAGAACAACACTTCCTTTTTTTATCTTTTTGTGGTACTGCCTCTGCTCTCAGCCTAAATAGCAGGAAATACTAGGGCAGTTGGCAGTTCCAAAAAGTGCTACAATAACAGTGCTTATTTTCATATACCTGTTGTTTTTTTGTTTATTTATTTACTTATTTATTTATTATAATTTAATTTCTAGGGTACATGTGCACAACGTGCAGGTTTGTTACATAGGTATACATGTGCCATGTTGGTTTGCTGCACCCATCAACTCGTGATTTACATTAAGTATTTCTCCTAATACTAACCCTCTCCCAGCCCCCCATCCCTCAACAGGCCCTGGTGTGTGATGTACCCCGCCCTGTGTCCAAGTGTTCTCATTGTTCAATTCCCACCTATGAGTGAGAATATGCGGTGTTTGGTTTTCTGTCCTTGTGCAAGTTTGCTGAGAGTGATGGTTTCCAGCTTCATCCATATCCCTGCGAACAACATGAACTCATCTTTTTTTATGGCTGCATAGTATTCCATGATATGTATTTGCCACATTTTTCTTAATCCAGTCTATCATTGATGGACATTTGGGTTAGTTCCAAGTCTTCGCTATTACGAATACTGCTGCAATAAACCCACATGTGCATGTGTCTTCATAGTAGCATGATTTATAATCCTTTGGGTATTTACCCAGTAATGGGATCATTGGGTCAAATGGGATTTCTAGTTCTAGATCCTTGAGGAATTGCCACACTGTCTTCCACAATGGTTGAACTAATTTATACTCTCACCAACAGTGTAAAAGTGTTCCTATTTCTCCACATCCTCTCCAGCATCTGTTGTTTCCTGACTTTTTAATGATTGCCATTCTAACTGGTATGAGATGGTATCTTATTGTGGTTTTGATTTGCATTTCTCTGATGTCCAGTGATGATGACCATTTTTTCATGTGTCTGTTGGCTGCATAAATGTCTTCTTTTGAGAAGTGTCTGTTCATATCCTTTGCCCACTTTTTGATGGG
>NW_012118043.1:9092675-9094471 GCF_000951035.1 Colobus angolensis palliatus
CAGGTTTGTCAAAGATCAGATGGTTGTAGATGTGTGGTATTACTTATGAGGCATCTGTTCTGTAACATTGGTCTATATATCTGTTTTGGTACCAGTACCATGCTATTTTTACTACTGTAGACTTGTAGTATAGTTTGAAGTCAGGTAACAAGATGCCTCCAGTTTTGTTCTTTTTGCTTAGGATTGTCTTGGCAATGCAGGCTCTTTTTTGGCTCCATATAAATGTTCATGTAGTTTTTTCCAATTCTGTGAAGAAAGTCATTGGTAGCTTGATGGGGATGGCATTGAATCTATAAATTACCTTGGACAGTATGGCCATTTTCATGATATTGATTCTTCCTATCCATGAGCATGGAATATTTTTCCATTTCTTTGTGTCCTCTTTTATTTCGTTGGGCAGTGGTTTGTAGTTCTCCTTGAAGAGGTCCTTCACATCCCTTGTAAGTAGGATTCTTAGGTATTTTATTCTCTCTGTAGCAATTGTGAATGGGAGTTCACTCATGATTTGGCTCTCTGTTGTTACTGGTGTATAGGAATGCTTGTGATTTTTGTGCATTGATTTTGTATCCTGAGACTTTGCTGAAGTTGCTTATCAGCTTCAGGAGATTTTGGGCTGAGACGATGGGGTTTCCTAAATAGGCAATCATATCATCTGCAAACGGGGACAATTTGACTTCCTTTTTTCCTAATTGAATACCCTTGATTTCTTTCTCTTGCCTGATTTCCCTGGCCAGAACTTCCAACACTATGTTGAATAGGAGTGGTGAGAGAGGGCATCCCTGTCTTGTGCCAGTTTTCCAAGGGAATGCTTCCAGTTTTTGCCCATTCAGTATGATATTGGCTGTGGGTTTGTTATAAATAACTCCTATTATTTTGAGATACATTCCATCAATACCTAGTTTGTTGAGAATTTTTAGCATGAAGGGCTGTTGAATTTAGTTAAAGGCCTTTTCTGCATCTATTGAGATAATCATGTGGTTTTTGTCATTGGTTCTGTTTATGTGATGGATTACATTTATTGATATGCATATGTTGAACCAGCCTTGCATCCCAGGGATGAAGCACACTTGATCATGGTGGGTAAGCTTTTTGATGTGCTGCTTGTTTGGTTTGCCAGTATTTTATTGAGGATTTTCACATCGATGTTCATCAGGGATATTGGTCTAAAATTCTCTTTTTTTGTTGTGTGTGTGCCAGGCTTTGGTATCAGGATGATGCTGGCCTCATAAAATGAGCTAGGGAAGATTCCTTCTTTTTCTATTGATTGGAATAGTTTCAGAAGGAATGGTATCAGCTCCTCTTTGTACCTCTGGTAGAAATCGACTGTGAATCCATCTGGTCCTGGACTTCCTTTGGTTGGTAGGCTATTAATTATTTCCTCAATTTCAGAGTCTGTTACTGGTCTATTCAGAGATTCAACTTCTTTCTGCTTTAGTCTTGGGAGGATGTATGTGTTCAGGAATTTATCCATTTCTTCTAGATTTTCTAGTTTATTTGCATAGAGGTATTTATGTTATTCTCTGATGGTAGTTTGTATTTCTGTGTGATTGGTGGTGATATCTCCTTTATCGTTTTTTATTGCATCTATTTGATTCTTCTCTGTTTCTTCTCTCTTTTCTTCTTTATTAGTCTTGCTAGTGACCTATGAATTTTGTTGATCTTTTCAGAAAACCAGCTCCTGGATTCATTGATTTTTTGAAGGGTTTTTGTGTCTCTATCTCCTTCAGTTCTGCTCTGATCTTTGTTATTTCTTGTCTTCTGCTAGCTTTTGAATGTGTTTGCTCTTGCTTCTCTAG
>NW_012118043.1:9094521-9162859 GCF_000951035.1 Colobus angolensis palliatus
TTTGCTCTTGCTTCTCTAGTTCTTTTAATTGTGATGTTAGGGTGTCAGTTTTAGATCTTTCCTGCTTTCTCTCATGGGTATTTAGTGCTATAAATTTCCTGCTACACACTGCTTTAAATGCATCCCAGAGATTCTGGTATGTTGTGTCTATGTTCTCACTGGTTTCAAAGAACATCTTTATTTCTTTTTTCATTTCGTTATTTCCCCAGTAGTCATTCAGGAGCAGGTTGTTAAGTTTCCACGTTGTTGTGCAGTTTTGAGTGAGTTTCTTAATCCTGAGTTCTAATTTGATTGCATTGTGTTCTGAGAGACAGTTTGCTGTGATTTCTGTTCTTTTACATTTGCTGAGGAGTTCTTTACTTCCAATTATGTGGTCGGTTTTAGAATAAGTGTGATGTGGTGCTGAGAAGAATGTATATTCTGCTGATTTGGGGTGAAGCGTTCATAGATGTCTATTAGGTCTGCTTGGTGCAGAGCTGAGTTCAAGTCCTGGATATCCTTGTTAACCTTCTGTCTCATTGATCTGTCTAATATTGACAGTGGGGTGTTAAAGTCTCCCATTATTATTGTGTGGGAGTCTAAGTCTCTTTGTAGGTCTCTAAGGACTTGCTTTATGAATCTGTGTGGTCCTGTATTGGGTGCATATATATTTAGGATAGTTAGCTTTTCTTGCTGAATTGATCCCTTTACCATTATGTAATGACTTCTGTTGTCTATTTCGATCTTTGTTGGTTTAAAGTTTGTTTTATCGGAGAATAGGTTTGCAACCCCTGCTTTTTTTTGCTTTCCATTTGCTTGATAGATCTTCCTCCATTCCTTTATTTTGAGCCGATTTGTGTCTCTGCACATGAGATCGGTCTCCTGAATACAGCATACTGATGGGTCTTGACTCTTTATCCAATTTTCCAGTCTGTGTCTTTTAATTGGGGCATTTAGCCCATATACATTTAAGGTTAATATTGTTATATGTGAATCTGATCCTGTCATTATGATGTTAGCTGGTTATTTTGCCCATTAATTGATGTAGTTTTTTCATAGCATTGATGGTCTTTACAATTTGGCATGTTTTTGCAGTGGCTGGTACCAGTTGTTCCTTTCCATGTTTAGTGATTCCTTCAGGAGCTCTTATAAGGCAGGCCCGGTGGTGACAAAATCTCTCAGCATTTGTTTGTTTGTAAAGGATTTTATTTCTCCTTTGCTTAGGAAGCTTAGTTTGGCTGGATATGAAATTCCAGGTTGAAAATTCTTTTCTTTAAGAATGTCAAATATTGGCCCCCACTCTTTTCTGGCTTATAGGGTTTCTGCCGAGAGATCTGCTGTTAGTCTGATGGGCTTCCCTTCATGGGAAGACCTTTCTCTCTGGCTACCCTTAACATTTTTTCCTTCATTTCAACCTTGGTGAATCTGACAATTATGTGTCTTGGGGTTGCTCTTCTTGAGAAGTGTCTTTGTGGTGTTCTCTGTATTTCCTGAATCTGAATGTTGGCCTGCCTTGCTAGGTTGGAGAAGTTCTCGTGGATGATAACCTGAAGAGTGTTTTCCAGCTTGGTTCCTTTTCCCCCATCACTTTCAGGTACACCAGTCAAACATAGATTTGGTCTTTTCACATGGTCCCATATTTCTTGGAGATTTTGTGAGTTTGTTTTACTCTTTTTTCTCTAACCTTGTCTTCTCACTTTATTTCATTAATTTGATCTTCAATCACTGATACCCTTTCTTCCACTTGATCAAATTGGCTACTGAAGTTTGTGCATGCATCATGAAATTCTAGTGCCATGGTTTTCAGCTTATTCAGGTCATTTAAGGTCTTCTCTACACTGTTTATTCTAGCTAATCATTCTTCTAACCTTTCTTCAAGGTTTTTAACTTTCTTGCAGTGGATTAGAACATGCCCCTTTAGATCAGAGAAGTATGTTATTACCGACCTTCTGAAGCCTACTTCTGTCAACTTGTGAAAGTTATTCTCTGTCCAGCTTTATTCTGTTGCTGGCAAGGAGCTGTGATCCTTTGGAGGAGAAAAGGTGCTCTAGTTTTTAGAATTTTCAGCTTTTCTGCTCTGTTTTCTCCCCATCTTTGTGGTTTTATCTATCTTTGGTCTTTGATGTTGATGACCTACAGATAGGGTTTTGGTGTAGATGTCCTTTTTGTTGATGTTGATGCTATTCCTTTCTGTTCATTAGTTTTCCTTCTAACAAACAAGTCCCTCAGCTGCAGGTCTGTTGGAGTTTGCTGGAGTTCCACTCCAGACTCTGTTTGCATGGGTATCACTAGCAGAGACTGCAGAACAGCAAATATTGCAGAACAGGAAATATTGCTGCCTGATCCTTCCTCTGGAAGCTTCATCCCAGAGGGGCACCCACCTGTCTGAGGTGTCTGCTGGCCTCTACTGGGAAGTGTCTCCCAGTTAGGGTACACAGGGGTCAGGGACCCACTTGAGGAGGCAATCTGTCCATTCTCAGAGCCCAAACGCCATGCTGGGAGAGCCACTGCCCTCTTCAGAGTTGTCAGACAGGGACGTTTAAGTTTGCAGAAGTTTCTACTGCCTTTTGTTCAGCTATGGCCTTCCTACAGAGGTGGAGTCTATAAAGGCAGTAGGCCTTGCTGAGCTGCAGTGGGCTCTGCCCAGTTTGAGCTTCCTGGCTGCTTTGTTGACCTAATCCAGCCTCAGCAATGGTGGGCACCCCTCCCCTAGCCAGGCTGCAGCCTCACAGGTCAATCTCAGACTGCTGCGCTAGCAGTGAGCAATGCTCCGTGGGTGTGGGACCTGCTGAGCCAGGTACAGGAGAAAATCTCCTAGTCTGTTGGTTGCTAAGACCATGGAAAAAGTGCAGTATTTGGGTGGCAGTGTCCCGTTTTTCCAGGTCTAGTCTGTCACGGCTTCTCTTGGCTAGGAAAGGGAAATCCCCTGACTCCTTGTGCTTCGCGGGTGAGGCAACGTCCTGCCCTGCTTTGGTTCACTGTTCACGGGCTGCACCCACTGTCCAACCAGTCCCAGTGAGATGAACCATGTACCTCAGTTGGAAATGCAGAAGTCACCCATCTTCTGTGTGGATCCCGCTGGGAGCTGCAGACCGCAGCTCTTCCTATTCGGCCATCTTGGAACAGAACCTCACCTGTTTTTTCTTTCAAGCACCATTTTCACATGTTCTGAAGACCAACAGCATGTAACATTTTATCTCATAAGACGGTGAAATATTTGCTGAGTGAGCTGATGGTTAAGCAGAAAGAACTATAAAAATGGAGTTCAAGACCTAAGTTTGCCAATTACTGTGAGACTCAGGGCAAATTACTAACTTTTTTTGGCCTCCATTTTCTTGCCTGCAAAATGGGGATAATAATACCACACTGGTGGTCTGTCATTCCCTGTACCAGTTATCTATTATTACGTACCAAGTTACACTAAAACTTAGTGGCTTAAGACACAAATGTTTATTATGTCATGTGGTTTCTGAGGGTGAAGCATAAGGTAGTAGTTTAGTTGAGAGATTCTGACTCAAGGTCTCTTACACGGGAACAAATCACGATGTCTCCAGGGCTGCAGTCGTTTGAAGGCTTGACTTACCTGGAGGATCTCATTCCAAGCTCATGCCTGTGGCTGTTAGCAAGAGGCCTCAGTTTCTCAACACATGAGCCTTTCCATAAAGATTGCTTTTAACTAGGCAGCTTGATTTCCATTGTGCAAATGGTCTGTGAGTGACTAAGCCTGTACCAAGACAGAAGCCTGGTACAGTGTGGGAGAGGTCTACACGAGGATGTGGATACCATGAGGAGGGCTCTTTGGAGGCCATCTTGAGGGCTGCCCACCACAAGCTCCAACTAGATAACAGACTGGGAAGAGCTTTTTAAGCAGCAGAACTCCATAATCTAAATCACACTCACTGATTTCATTGCTTCCTGACAGGATCACAGCTACCTTTTGGCAGAACTGTACAAAAAACAAACACCATTTAGGTCTCTCATCCTTTTATCCCCTCTGCTTACCCTCCTTCACCCTTCCAATGTAATTCTATTACCAGTTTTCTCTTTGGTTTAATCAGCAATGTTTACATTATTATACCTATGCAAATATTCACAGTTGAGCATTGTAATGTATTATGATTATTTTCCTTCCCTAATTTCCAAACATGGCCCCATTTTCCACTTACTTGATTAGCTTTGTAGCTGTTACTGATTCTCCTCACACTTTCCTATAGCCTGTTGCACAATTTTCTACAAAGTAAGTCATAGCAGATAATCTACTATCCCAGTCTATTTATTGGAAACATCCTTTCTGGAAGCTTTTCCCTTTTGGGTTGACTTTCCTATTTCAGTTTCTCACATCTTCCCCTTTCTCATCTTACTCCCATGTTTCGTTGAGTGTATCTTCCAGTATTTTCATCAGATTGCAGAGATGGCATGATAATGGCAGTCCTCAACGTGAGTCTCCCAAGTCCTGCTGCTCCAATCTGGAATGGTTGCTCTGTGCCTGGTGCCTGGGGTCTCTCTTCACTTCTCTCTCACGTTGGAGCCTATTTTTGTGTCCTGTCTTTTCTCAGGTTTTATCCCTCATGGTTTCTGTGTCCTGTCTTCACTTTTTCTCCTTCTCTTGGCTCTGACCACCTATTTCTAACTTTCTGAGCTTCTCTCTGTCTTACCTCTTAACATTCTTTCTCCCCTCCCTGCTGGGAGCTAGTGTCCCCATGCTGCCCTGTTGGCAGTCCTGCTCTCTGAGAAGTGGTATATGGAACTCTTTTTAAAAATGTAGAAAGGAAACACTGTATCTAAAACATCCCTGGCCTAGGGATCTGGAAGGTCTCTAGTCTCTGATTCTAGAATGGGTTATTGGTGAGAACATGAGCTTGTGCATGAACATACGTTCAGTCATGATCCAAACCTGGCAAAGCCTCCTCAGACTAGGTGGTGAGGGCCCAACAGGACTTGATGGAGAAAGTTGAGAGGGGCAAGGGACTTGTCCACCCTGGTCATTGTCTATAGAGATTTCAGTTGAAGCAGTGAGGCAAGACTGAAATTTGAGAGCAGACAATTGTAGCAGATAGCAGCCACCAATAATTGAACTCTTCTTTACTGATATCATGTCCCATGTATTATGCATAAACTTTTTACACACATTGTTTTATTTAATTTGCAACAGGCCTAGGTAGAGAGATATGTTATTATACCCGTTTTGAAGATGAGAAAACTGAGGATCAAAAGGTTAGACAGGATATTCCCCAAAGCCGTAGAGCTAGTAAGTGGTGCATCCAGGATTTGAATTCAGGTGTTGTGTGACTCAAGAGCCCTCACCATTTCTATCCTGACTGTCCTCACTATAACCATGTGTGAATTTGGATGGAACCTAAGTGTAGTAGGAGGCAGAGGAGAACTGTGTAGATCCTTGAGAGCTGGATCTTCACAGATGGCTGCCTGAAGCAGGGGCCTTGACTTTCTTCTTTCATGAAAATATGAATGGGTTGAATAGGTTGAAGGGAGGGAAGGAAGTAGTTGAGGTGGGAAGATGTGCACATTGGGAGTATGTTATAGAGATGGTACTGGGGACTGACATGAACTGGGAAAAGGTGAAGACTAAGGTGGACCAGATGCCAATGGCATTGGATGTCAGAATGAGAGACTGGTAATCTATTAGATGGGCAACCAAAATAGTACATTTAGGAGATGAGATGTGAGATTAAAAGTGGGACTTTATGAAGTTCAGAATGAGAGTTATATATAGATGAAGAGAGATGGGAAGAAATTGGAAGTTACTCTGTACTTATTTACAGTCCTTGTTTATTCTGTGTGGGCAAGTGCAATGTCTTTGCTAATGTTACATTTATTTCAATAAATTCCCCTAAGAACTTACTTTTATCAGAAAGTAGAATGTCTGGTCTGCTGACAAGGGCTTATTTTGGTCTGTTATTATGGTTTTAACTGGATATACCTTTCAGCAGTCCTTTGCTAAAAATACCTTTAGGCTTGTACTTATGACGCTAGAGTGGATTGATTCCCTTATCAACCTATATTCAAGAGCTAAATTCAGTAGAATAATTTTAGCAATGATTAGCCTAGACTATAAATCAGGGCAGTCTATTTATAATTCTTGGATTATAATTTAGAAGATAATCGCAATCCTTGTATTTCATAGTACTTATTACACACTAGGATCCTTTGTTTATTAATCTTCACAGCAGGCACAAGATTATGAGAAAAGTAAGCCACCTTGGAATGGCTTGGCCAAGGTCGCTTATGTATGTGCATGTCATTGGGTCAAAATATATAGCTAGGTCTGTCTGATCCTATTCTACCAGGCTATGCCACTGAAACACTTGTTTAAAGATGTCTAAATGGAGAGCATGTTTTTTGGATATGTGAAAATGGATTGGAGTTGAGAAACTAGGTCAAAAACCCTGAAATTCTTATGTTGCCCTGGTTGATGGCGTAGAATCTCCTCCTCATTTGTAAACCATCCTATCATGGTTCTCTGACTTGCTAACACAAAATCTGTGACAGACAATGCTGACTGCCCAGCCAACAGTAATTTCCCCTATTCTTCCTTATTAATAGAACTTTAATATTTTTCACTATCCAGTTTCCAGGGGTTACTTGATTAAATCAACAATAGACACTTCATCTACTTGCCAGTGATTGATTTAAAGGTGGGCATATGACCCAGTTTGGCTAATGAGCAGAAGTCTGCTCCGGGGTGGGGCTCTGGCAAAAGTTTTCCTTGCTCTTCAGAAGAGTTGCACAAGAGGAAAGTATCTTCAGTTTTCCTGTTTTAAGATGTTGCTGTCTGCAGTTCACTGTGTCACCACTGTAACTAGGGTGTCCTCCTCTAGACCATGAGAGGAAATGGCTTAAGAGAAAGTGTCAGTAAGATGAGGATGGGGAGTGGTAAAAGGGGAAATTCTTGTTTCTTGATAACTTTGTAGAGTTGCTAAATTAACCAACTTTGAAACTCAACTTTGAAACTTCTTTATGTGTGACAAAATTCATTTTTCTTATTGTTTAAGTCTTCTCTAGTTAGGCTTTTTTTTTTTTTTTTTTTTCAACCAAATGCTCCCTATGTGATAGCAAAGCCTTCTACCTAATCCTCCCTACTGCTCAGGTTTTGCCCGGAATTGGACTTAGTTGAATTACACAACCACAGCTAAGTTTTTATGTATAGGAGCTGAAGCTCTTTTGGTATGCACATCTGAATCTTCTTTTTATGGATTTTCTGTTTGGCTATACTCTATTTTCACATACTTTAATGTAGTAAAATTGTAATTATTTTTACTGACCAGTTTATTTGAGTTGGCATCTGCTTGCTGTATAAATAATCCCTCAGTTTTGCAATCCAGGAGGAATAGGAATGAGCTCTGCTGAATTTCTCCCTGTAATGATCTTGGGATGGTAGATACTGCTCTTCCTTTACAACTGCTGGAAATACATGGTGTTGGGGCCAGTGGGATTTGGGGTTGTATCTCCTCAGAGACAATTGTGCTGAATTTGCCCATCCTGCTCCAGCTGACTGTGACTGCTTAGCAGTTCTTTTCTCATCTGTTGTTCTGACTACACTTGGTGGGGCTGCACTAAAGATCCATCAGATTTCAGCCAGGTAAAACTGTGAGGTCTCTTTTAGCCCCTCTCCATGCCTAAACATGGCTTGTTCTTCTCCATCTTTCCTTTCTCTCCCAGGCTCACAGGAAGTACCCTCCTTTTTCTCAAAAGTTTCCTCTACCACTGTTGCATCACTCCTTTATCCTCTCCCTGTTCTAAAGCATGAGCCCTTTATATTAATATGCCTTCTGTAAATACTTCCTCCTTTCTGCCTAGGGATGGGCACTGGTTTCTCCTATCCTAGGGCAAAAGGCAGCTGTTTGTGCTGTATCCTCAGTGTACCTCCTACGGTCCTTCTTCCCTTTATAAAATATTCCTTGGTTTTGTACTCCAGTAGAAATAGAAATGAGCTGTGCTGAGTTTCCTGGAATAGTGAGCACATCTCCCAGTATCTAGAATGAACAGTCCATGCCTCTGGCTCCATATCTTTCCTGTAACTTCAATCCTAATGTCCTTCATTCGATTCGATTCCCTGCTCCTACAGATTACCAAAAGTGAACTAGCAAAGGCATCAAGGTCCACCTGATTGCAAAAGCAGGTGTTTACTCAGCTCTTCTTTTCCTTGATTGCCTTACAGCACTTGGAGTGTCTCTCCATCCTCTAAATATTCCCCTCCAAAAGGTCCTAATCTCAGCCCTCTGACTTCTCTCTTTTCACCTTTTTACCCCTGAGAAAGCCCAGTCATGTACTGAAAACCTACCAGTTGAGATCATATGAGATTCTGGCCGATAATCTTGTTAACCTTGTATCCAGGACACTTCACAGTCTTGTACCCAATAGCTCAACAGATGCCTGCTAAATGGACTCAGATCTGTCTTCTGCTCTGATATCTTTTCCAAGTTCCTGTACTGTTTCTGTGCTTAATGGACATTTCCAGATAGGCATTCAGATGTTGCTTCTAATTCCTTATGTCCAAGCAGAAGTTATTTTTCCTTACATGCTAACTCCTCATTCTTTCTCCTTCTTTATTTCAGCCTATAATAGCATCACTCACCCTTCTCCTAGGGGTCCATGAGAATGCTAATACTCCCAGCCCAAAGTTTCTCTTTGTTTTCAACTACTCTACACAATTACTAGATATCTATTTTAAAACCAAACTCAACACTCCACATGTTACTCCTGTGCTAAGCTACCTTCATAACATGGCTCATAGAGATATATCCAATTGGTTTTCCCCAGGCCCCCTCTGGTTAGGGGAGAGCCTTTCCTTTGTGGTCATCTGCCACCCTAAGGTATTAGGACTGTTAGGTAGTGGGTTTTGTGTAAATGGTGGGCCAGTGGGGGTGCAGAATATCTGGCAGGGTCCTCGGGTTGGTATCACTGAGCATGATTCAGCTTGCTTCCAGCTCCCTGGTCATTGAGATGCAAAGACTTCACCAATCCACCCTCTGGTAGAACTAAATTTTCACTTCCTTCCCAAGCATCACAGTTGCCCTGCTCTTCCTCTTCCTCCCTTTTATTCTACTGGGTCTAATCTTATTTTGGGTAGAAGAAAAACCTCTCTGGGCAAACAAGCACCCCAAACCTCTGTCTTTTGCTTTGAGGCACTTTGTCTTTGCAGTTACTCACCAACTGAATGACTCTGACAACTATGAGAGTCACTGGGGAAGGGGAAAAGACCCTCAGGACACCCGTGAGAGAGGAGAGGAGAGGAGAAGGAAATATGCTGAAACACAAGGACAGTTACTAAAGGAAATAATCTTGCCTGTCTTACATAACTCCCTCTGTCTTTAATGTCAGTTCCAAATGTATATTTGAGCTTCAGTTTCCTAAGCTATAAAATGAAGATGATAATGCCTTCCTAACAGGTTGACATGAAGACAAAAAATGAAGTACCATCTAAGCAACAGACCCGGCTGAGAATAAAATAGAAACAAAATTAAATGTCATTATTTCTTTATTTTTCCTTTTTCTTATTGTGGTTCCAAAAAGCCTTCTGACTCTCACCCCCTAAGTTACACATACTACATCTGCTCAATTTCATTGTCCAGACCTGAGTCACAGAACCTACGTGGCTGTGAAGGAGGCTGGGAATTGCAGCCTTTGTTTTGGGCAGACATGTGCTGCCCCAAATATTCTGTAACTGTGGAGGAAGAGAAGAGAGGATCCTAGAGAATAACCAGCAGTCTCATCCAAATCATCTTGGTGACTTTCTCCTCTCTTTTCCTTGGGTACAGAATTTTAACAAGGAGTTTATTAGAATACCTTACATGGATTGGGACATACCCACTCTCATGTGTTTTGCTGGCAAAGCCCACCTTTTACTCCAGAGACTATAAATGGCACATGCACATACTCATAGCCTCTTTTGCATTTAGGGATGAGCATGACACACAGTCATGGACAATGAAACCATGAGAAATCAGTTAAAGAGGTATCTACAAAGGCTTCAGGCATATTAGGTTGGTACAAAAGTAATTGTGTTTTTTGCCATTAAAAGTGCCATTTATTCACTTCTATTTTGCAAATGTATGTCCGTGAACTATGGATTTACTTAAAAGAATGTGATAGACACTTTTATTTGCTTACCCAACGTGTATTCCTTCCTTCTTCTTAACAGAATCCCAGTTTTCTCCCAGGCATCGACTCCCTTTCCTTGCATCCAAGAACCTGAGTTAAGTTGACTCTACTCCCATTTTTAGAAGTAATCCTCATCTGTCCATCTAATTCTAATCTTTGTTCCTGATTACTCCAGGAATAGGCATGCAAACATATTTAGGTCAAAGAAATTTGAGGGAAAGGTTTTCAGGAGGTTCCTGGGGACAATTTCCTTTTTCTAAGAGAGAGCTATGAGAAGAGATGGACTCTTACCTTTCAGATGTGTGTCTGAATGTGACAGCTGGAGTGTCACTGCTGTTTTTCTGACAGTCTGAGCATGGGACTCATAGTGAGGATGCAGAGTGACAGGAAGGGAAGACCCTGGGTTCAGGATGGCAGTGTTGATCTGGTGAATCAGCCCTCTATGAAGTTCTTCCTGTGGACTTTCTGTTGTATGAGATTTTAAAAAAATCCATATTGTTAAAGCCAGGTGCGTCTGAATTTCTGTGTCTTGCCAATGAAAGCATCCTGTTTCAAATCATTACTGAGTTTAGTATTTTCTGTTGCACATATTCTCAGTCGACAAATACTCAAAGCAAATCCCCAGTCATACTGAGATCTGTGAAATATCTGGATGTTAGAAAGGGATCTGTGTTCTCCAAAGGGTTGGGAGCAAATTTTCCTGAGTATCCTTCAAGCGTCTTGCATTCTTCCTCTTTTAGTTCTTATTTGTCTCTTCTCTCTTTCTGCTCCCCCAAGGGCTGGAGAGTATTCATGGTAAAGAAATAAGAAGGAATTAGCAAGGGCACTGCCAAGCTACCTCTGCCAGTTGGAGGGAGAGGGCTTTTCCAGAGAAGCGCAGAATGGATCCTGCTTGGAGCAGAGCGTGGTTTTTCCTGGACACTCAGTAAATGGTTGCTGAATTTCATGGAATCTTATAGGAAGGATGAAAGGGAACATTTGTAACGAATTAGTGCAAAATTAGCCCCAAAGGTGAGGTGTGACCTGTTCATGGTGGAAAAGACAAATCAATTTGACCTAATCCTGAGAATTTGTTCAAAGCAGCTGATACGTTCGGAGTATCATGGTCAGTGTTGCATGGGCTGTCATGGTATGTAGTTTACACTCCTGCAGTTAACATCTAAGAATAGTTATGCCATGTAAAAGTAATGGTAAAAGATGCGTCATGATGCTACATGCTGCATGTTATCAGTCTGATCAAAGAGTGAAATTGTAGCATCTGAAAAACAAAACACTAGTGGTCCTTCAATACTATTATGAGACCTCCCAACTGTACCTGGAGGAAATTTTGCTTTGTTGTCACCACATGGATCAACCAATAGAAATAAGGACATCTCCAGATGGTTAAAAATAGAATAAATGGCAGATTTGGTGGGAAATGTGCAGATGTCAGCTCTACCAGATTTACTAAATGTTACAAGCATCCTGAGGTCTGATTATTTTAATAAATTTTGGATTAAAAGTCGGTATAAAGTTTCTTTGAGGCAGGTTTTCTGTGACCTTTAATGTGCCAATGGACATTGTGAATCTTTGAGCAAAGGATGCTGTATGAATCTTTTCTCAAATTTATTTGACCAAGGAATCCTTGCTTTCGTGGTCTAGTCTAGTGAAATATGCTTTGGGGAGCACTGACCCAACCTAACAAAATCTTATTATGGGATCCAGTAAAAATGCAGCACCTGCAACTGGAAATGGTGGATGCTCTATTAAGAATGCAAAATTCTCACATAGGTGGAATTATGATCAACCTACTTTGTCCTCCCATATTTCTGACAGTGTTCCTTGTTTACAACTGATGTTTCCTTTCTGGAAACAATAGTTAACAAGGACATCAGTTTATCTTGGGAGCAATACTTAAGTCAATACTCCCTCTGAGTAGGGCCAGTGTGCCTTCTCCAAGCAACCTATAATTGGAAACTTATCTGTGGTTTCCCCAGCACAGCATCTGACACCCAGCAGAATGAATGTCTTTGCTAAGAAGGCCTAGCTTCTTCTCCTTTCACTATTATCTTCTTTCAATAGAGAGTTAAAGAAGATCTTCCTAGATTCTCAGATATTCTTATGCCCCCAAGTATAGGAATACATTGTATGTTCTGCGGATAACTGTGAAATCTTTACTTATGTGGATAAAAATCACAAACTACCCAAACATGACCAACCAGCCATTGAGCTAAATGAATTGTTGATTACATAATATACATGTCCAAGTCACAAAACGACATAGAGTTATTGAATTCCAGGCAGATTGAAATCTGTACAGTTACTTTTGGCAGACGTGACTGGCTTCCCCATCTTTCATGAGTGAGTGGAGGAGCAGTGCACTACCTGGGGAGTGAGGCAAAGCTGTCCTGCGTCAGTCACTGCAGTTAGACTCAGTAGACCCACTCACCAGGAAGTCAACCTCTAGGTAACAGAACTATGAAGAGGAAAAGGGACAATGATATGGCAGCTAATGAGTGATGTTTACACAGATATAGCACTGGAACAGGAGGAGAAACAAGTATTCATGTTAGTTAGAGCGAAAGTTCCTGAATACAAGCCAGTTCTTTATTGTGGGGAAATGAGAGAATTAAGAAAAAAAGTATATGGTGAGTTTTTAATGTTTAAGGTTTAAAGTATGGATCCTTAGAGAAATGGAAATTAAAATCATAACAAAATACCAACTCACACCTGTTAGGATGATGATTATAAAAAAGACAAAAGGTAACAAGTGTTAGAGAGGATGAGGAGAAAGGAGAACTCTTGCACACTGTTGGTGGTAATGTAAATAAGTTCAGCCATAGTGGAAAACAGTATTGAGGTTCCTCAAAAAATTAAAAATAGAACTACCATATTTTCCAGCAATCCCACTTCGAAGTGTAGATCCAAAGGAAATGAAATCAGTATGCTGAAGAGATATGTGCACTTCCATGTTTATTGCAGCATTACTTACAATAGCCAAGATACGGAATCAACCTAAGTGTCCATTAATGAATGAATATATAAAGAAAATGTCACACACACACACACACACACACACACACACACATACATACACACAGAGGAATACTACTCAACCTTAAAAAAGAAGAAAATCCTGTCATTTGTGACACCATAAATGAGTCTGGAGGATATTATGTTAAGGAAAATACGCCAGGCACAGAAAGAATTACAGGCGGAATCTAAAAAGGTTGAGTTCATAGAAGTAGAGAATAGAATAGAATAGTAGTTACAAGGGACTAAGGGGAATGGGGATTGGGAAGATATTGGTCAAATGTTACAAAATTTCAGTTAGAAGGAATAGGTGCAAGAGACCTATTATACATCATGGTGAATACAGTTAATAACAATGTAGTATATTCTTGCAAATCACCAAGAAAGTAGATTTTGCATGTTCTCATTCCAAAAAAAAATGAAGTAATACATATGTTACTTAGCTCAATTTAGCCATTCCACAATGTATACATATTTCAAAACAACATGTTTGTATATAATAAATATATACAATTTTAATTCATCAATTAAAAATAAAGTTTAAAGGATGAGATTATATTTTTCCCAGTCTTTAGAAGTGTATATGCCCTTGATTTGGAAATGATAGTAGATAGTAGTTGGGTTTTTTAAAAAAAGTTTTAATATGCTTGGCAAAATTAACGCTCATGTTAGTCCCATGGTTTAAATTTTTTGCGTGTGACTTTTTCTTGTGGTTTATTTGCAGTTGTACTGCCCCACATGTAGGAACTCCTTCTCTGGACCATAAGGGAGCTTAATCAGGAGTTTTATATTATGTTGTAAAACACTGAGAATTGGAGAGAAAGAGAGATGGAAATTACTTGGAGGATGCTATAGTAAACAAAGGTCCAATGAGGATTCTCAATACAAGTTTGAAATATAATTTGTATTAAAACAGTATGTTTTAGGTAAGTTAATTGTCCATAGATAATAATAAAGATATGATGCCCGTTTCAGGGAAGCTACAATGGTTTAACTCCCTGAGGGTAGTTCTGGTGTATCTGTGCTCACCAGCTTGAGAGAAAGAAGTTGGCCCCTGTGAGTGACATGTTTTGGAAAATATCAGAAATCTTACTGAGAAAGAAGGTTACAATGTTAATTTTTTCCATTTTAAACATGTAGTTTTAGGTTTATTAAAAATATTATCTTGTAGGTTATCTATGATTCAGCTGCCTGATAGGTACCAGTTACAATAATAATTTTTCCTGGTAAAGAATTTATTATCTAGAATGGTGACATATATATTTTGAAATCATAGAATAAGAAACTGCTAGATTCAAGCTATCAAAGTTTCATAAGCCATATGTATTGATGATACTAAAATACTTCATATATGAAGTTTGATTACAAGGGAATGGGGTTGACTTATATGGATGGTTGGTGAAATCTCTCTCATTTATCTCTACTAATATTTTGGACATAAGCAAGAACTTTTAAGAGAGAGGGAGTAGAGCACAGTAACTCTGATGTCAAACTGGTTTCAATTTCTCAAGCTTAAAGCAAGTCACTTAACCTTTCTAGGCCTCAGATTTTTAACTAAAAAAATATGAACAATAAAATTTCCAACCTGAAGAAATTATGTTCAGTATAATGGATTGAGGAAATGCTAAAACCTTTCACTCATATACCAAATCACCACAATGATAATAAATAAAACATAACCAAGCTTTAAAACAACAAAGACGATTGTCTATGTGCTAGAAATGGAGTCTTTCTTAATGGAAAAAAGGTAGAACAGAAACCAGATCAGTAAGTAGAGGCTACCATACTGCTGCAAAGGGCTCTGAGCTTTTGTATCCTCCCTGTGAGTCTGAAGCTGTTGTTGTCATGAGACTATCCCATCAAGAGGGAACAGGATATGTGAGTGATCCACACAAAATTGGTAAGGTATCTCAGGAGGATTACCATTCAAAAAGAGAGAAAATGTGACAGACTGTATTTTATTAAGGGGTCATAAAAACATCTCGTATTCAATTTCTCTTCTTCTGATGTGACTTTGACACTCCTCCTACTGAGAGATGGAATTTGTAGTCCCACCCATTAAATGTGATTAGGCTTATAGCTATGGCAGAAGTGGTGGCTATAGGACTTCTGAGGCTGAGCCATAAAAGCAAATACACCTTTGACCTGGGTGTCTTGCAATGCTTGCTTTTGGAACTAAGCCACCCCATGATAAAGCCCAAGCACCTCACTGTTGAGACCCACATGGAGAAAAGCCAACGTTCCTGATTCTCAGCCTACACTGAGCTTTCAGCTGACAGCAAACACTAACTTGCCAGTCACATGAGTCTATTTAATCTATTTACTAATAGCCATTGAAAAAAAGAACCCTCAATTTATGGTCTGAAAAACAGCACATGGAGCTAGCTGAAGAGTGAATCAGTGATTTGAACTGTTAAGCTGAGGAATTCTTCTAGAACATTATACAGAGAATAAAAAATGAAGAATAATAATGACAGAAATGGCATGATCCTAGCTTAACTGAGGTGAGAAACCAACAGAGGGACAACAAGAAGGACCAATATCCATAGATGAACATCCCACAAGTATTCTGTGGGTGACAGCACAAGATTCTGTGGAAAATCCCTAAGTAACTTGAGCTGCCTTCCTGACTAGTATGTCAAGCTGCTCCAGGGCACACAATTTAAGCCAAATATCAACGTTGAACATAAGGTACACCTTAGTTTTCCACAATATGTGTTTTATTTTTCCTTTTATAAATTCTGTCTCACCTTTGTCATCTGGCAACCAATCAATATATGTTTAATCTTCTTATTCAAGTACGTTTAAGCTGTGCTTTTAACTAAACTGAATGTCTCTTTTTATTCTTTGACAAAAGCATAAAAGAAGACAGTGAAAAAATGGCAATAGACAAGGAAGTTCAAACATTTTAATAAGAGTTTCAGAAAAGAAAAATAGAGAGAATGGAAGACAGGCAATATTTGGAAAAATAACAAACATTTCCCAAAGCTTGGGATGGTCAGAAATTTTCAGATTTATAGAGCCTACCAAATATAGAGCAGGGTAAATAAAAATAAACCTATACTTAGAAACTTAGAAAGCTAATGGAACTTCAGGCCATTAAAGAAAAACAGAAAGTTTAAGAGACCACAAGTAAAAAAGGCATAGCACTGCAATTGTACAATAGTCTGAATGATATCAGATTTTTATTTAACAACATCAAATCCAAGAAGACAATGGAGAAAGATCTTCAAAACCCTGATGAAAAATAATGTTGAAATTATTTTTATACCCAGCCCAACTATAATTCAGTTGTACATATAAATAACTAAATTTTCAGACATTTAAAACTCAGAAATTTTATTGACACAGATCCTCACCAAAAGCACTTCCAAAAGATTTACTCAAAAAGAAGAAAATTAAATGAGACATTGCATATAAAACATTTGTTATGATGTTAAATCTGTTTCTTCTTTACTACTAAAAGGGACAGAGAACTGGGTAGAAAATGGCAGATAGAAGGCAGCTCCCACTTGGATGAACAGAATAGTGTGTGGAGACTCATATCATGAAATTTTGCTCCAAGAAGCACTGCAGGAATATACCAGGAAAAGTGAAAGAATTCACAGAGCCTTCAAAAGAAGTGGTGTGCTGCTGCAAACTCCATGAGACAGCTGAAAAACTGTGAGTACCCAAAGTGTGAGAAGGTGAAAGTCTGCTACTGAACACACATTTTCACTGGGGAACGTGAAAATTCAGATCCTGGGAGAAGGATTTTCCTTTACCTAGAGCTAAAATGAATTTAGAGAACCAAGAAAAATATGGACATAGAAGAAGCATCAGGAAGAGTCCTGTAGTCACTTCTGGAACCCAAGAAAGCTCAGGGAAGGCATTTTTGACTTTATCTCACAGATGTCCTTGGGAAGGGCTGCCAGTGGAACAGGATGAAGCCCACAGGGAGAAGGAAACTTCCAGGTGAACTTTGTGATAATTTTGACCAAATGCCAATTTTCCTGGACAGAATCCAGGATAGAGGGCCAATGGGAAGTGCAGATAAGAGCAGTCAGGGAGGGGCAAGGGCTGAAAGCCCTACTTGCTTTCTCAAAGGGGTAGAATGTAGTCTGGGGCAATGTAGTATGTATTTCTCAAAGGGGTAGAATGTAGTCTGCTCACAAGCTGCCTGGATATAAACTCGGTGCTATTGGTGGGGCATGGTGGGAGTGAGACTGGCTTTTCTAGCTGCATAGGAGCTGGGCGAGGCCTGTCATGGCCACTTTCCCTCACTTTCCTGGTGACCTGTATGATGCAGCAGAGGCAGCCATAATCCCCCTGGGATTAAAACTCCATCAGTCTACAAACCACACACCCATCCCCCACAGTGGCCTCAGCAAGCCCCATCCAAGGACAGTCTGAACTCAGACACGCCTAACCCTGTCCCCACCTGATGGTCTTTCTCTAACCACCCTGGTAGCTGAAGATAAAAGATAATATCTCAGCAGCTCTATGGCCCCACCTAACACTTGAGACATACCTCATCCAGGACCCCAGTATAGTATCCTCCCTATACTCTCACAGCTGATGCTGTCTTGAAGGTGCCACCTCCTAACTCCAACCAACTCAAAATATTACAACAACTCACAAAAGAACAATCCTGCCCCAAGAAAGGAGAAAACAAGAGATAATTCCACTACCTGTAATTTCCTGGCTAACCAGAGGTCCTGAGTCTGTACAAATGACAATCTGTCCACATGACAATCTGTCCACATGACAACTTTACGGCCAGCACAACTAGCATTTGAGAAAACCAGTGCACTAAACACAACTACAACAAAGGTCTCACACAAAGTCCACTTCACTCCCCTATTACCTCCACTGGAGCAAGTCCACTTCACTCCTCTTTTACCTCTACTGGAGGATGTGCTGGTATCCATGGCTGAGAGACCTCAAAACAAACCACATCACAGGACTTTTTTCAGACACTCCCCAATACCAGCCCAGAGCCTGGTAGGTCCACTGGGTGGCTAGACCCAGAAGAGAAATAGGAATCACTGCACTCTGGCTCTCAGGAATCCCCATCCCTAGAGGAAGGGGGAGAGCACCACATTAAGGGAGCACCTGGTGGGACCAGATATTTCCTGAGCACCAGATATTTCCTCTGATATATCATGAGCACCAGATATTTCCTCTGACATAGTCTACCTAAATGAGAAGGAGCCAGAAAAACAATTCTGGTAATATGACAAAACAAGGCTCTTTAACACCCCCAAAAGATCACACCAGCTCACCAGCAATGGATCAAAAAGCAAGAAGAAATCTGAATTGCCAGCAAAAGAATTAAAGGTTTGAATATTAAGCTAATCAAGAAGGCAACAGAGAAAGATGAATACCGATTTAAAGAAATTTTAAAAAATGATACAGGATATGGATAGAAAAATCTCCAGAGAAATAGGTAGCATAAGTACAAACAATTACAACTTCTAGAAATGAAGGACACACTTAGAGAAATGCAAAATACACTGAAAAGTTTCAACAACAGAATTGAACAAGTAGAGAAAATAACTTCAGAGCTTGAAGATAAGGTTTTTGAATTAACCCAATGTGACAGAGAGAAAGAAAAAAGAACTGAAGAAAATGAACAAAACCTCCAAGAACTTTGGGATTATGTTAAATGACTAAACCTAAGAATAATTTGTGTTCCCAAGAAAGAAGAGAAATCTAAACGTTTGGAAAATATCTTTGAGGGAATAATCAAGTAAAACTTCCCTGGCATTACTGGAGATCTAGACATCCAAATACAAGAAGCTCAAAGAATACCTGGAAAATTCATTGTGAAAAGATCATGGCCTAGACACACAGTCAACAGGTTATCTAAAGTCAAAACAAAGGAATGAATTTTTTGAGCTGTGAAGCAAAAGCAGCAGGTAACCTATAAAGGAAAACCTATCAGATTAACAGCAAATTTCTCAGCAGAAACCTTACAAGTTAGAAGGAATAGGGATCCTATCTTTAGCCTCCTTAAATGAAACAATTATCAGCCAAGAGTTTTGTATCTAGTGAAACTAATCTTCATAAATAAAGGAAAGATACAGTCTTTCTCAGAAAAATAAATGTTGAGAAAACTGGCCACTACCAAGCCAGAAATACAAGAACTGCTAAAAGGAGCTCTAAATCTTGAAACAAAACCTTGACATATACCAAAATGGAACCCCCTTACAGCAAAACTCCCACAGGACCTATAAAAATATAACATAATAATAATAATAATAAACCCCAAGGTATTCAGGCCACAACTAGCATGGCGAGTAGAACAATACCTCACATCTCAATGCTAATGTTGAATGTAAATGGCCTAAATGCCCCACTTAAAAGATACAGAATGGCAGAATGGATAAAAATTCACCAACCAAGTATCTACTATCTTGAAGAGACTCACCTAACATACAAAGACTTACACAAACTTAAGATAAAAGATTGGAAAAAGACATTTCACCCAAATGTACATAAAGAGTAAGCAGGAGTAGCCATTCTTTTTTATTTTGAGATGAAGTCTCACTCTGCTGCCAGGCTGGAGTGCAGTGGCATGATCTCAGCACATTGCAACCTCCAACTCCCTGGTTCAAGTGATTGTCCTGCCTCGGCCTCCTGAGTAGCGGGGATTACAGGCACGTGCCACCACGCCCAGCTAATTTTTGTATTTTTAATAGAGACAGGGTTTCACCATGTTGGCCAGGATGGTCTTCATCTCCTGACCTCGTGATCCACCCACTTTGATCTCCCAAAGTACTGGGATTACAGGCATGAGCCACTGCACCCAGCCAGGAGTAGCCATTCTTATATCAGAGAAGACAGACCTTAAAACAACAACAGTAAAAAATGACAAAGATGGACATTATATAATAATAAAAGTACTAGTCCAACAGGAAAATATCACAATCCTAAATATAACACCTAACACTAGGGCTCCCAAATGTATAAAACAATTACTACTAGACTTGAGAAATAAGATAGATGGCAACACAGTAATAGTGAGGTACTCCAGTACTCCCTAGACAGCACTAGACAGGTCGTCAAGACAGAAAGTCAACAAAGAAACAATAGACTTAACCCATACCCTAGAACAAATGGACTTAACAGTTATTTACAGAACATTCTACGCAACAAATGCAGAATATACGTTGCATTCCTCAATACACGGAACATTCTGCAAGATAGACCTCATGGTAGGCCAAAAAACAAGTCTTAATAAACTTAAGAAAATTGAAATTATATCAAGTACTCTCTCAGATCACAGTGGGATAAAATTGGAAATCAATTCTAAAGGAACCATCAAAACCATGAAAATACATGGGAATTAAATAACCTGTTCCTGAGTGATCATTGGGTCAACAATGAAATCAAGATAGAGATTAAAAAATTCTTTGATAATGGTAACAAAACCTATCAAAACCTCTGGGATATAGCAAAAGTGGTGCTTGGGGAAAGTTCATAGCATTAAAAACCACATTAAAAAGTCTGAAAGAGCACAAAGAGACAATCTAAAGTCATACTTCAAGGATCTAGAGAAACAAGAACAAACCAAACTCAAACTCAGCAGAAGAAAAGAAATAACAAAGATCAGAGCAGAACTAAATGAAATTGAAACAAAAAAAATACAAAAGATACGTGAAACGAAAAGTAGATTCTTCGAAAAGATAAACAAAACTGATAGACCATTAGCAAGATTAACCAACAAGAGAGAAGATCCAAATAAGCTCAATTAGAAATGAAATGAGAGATACTACAACTGATACCACAGAAATACAAAAGATTATTCAAGGCTACTATAAATATCTTTACACACACAAACTAGAAAACCTACAGGAGATGGATAAATTCCTGGAAATATACAATTCTCCTAGATTAAAGTAGAAAGAAATAGAAACTCTGAATAGACCAATAACAAGTAGTGGTCTTGAAATGGTAATTTAAAAATTGCTGACAAAAAAGTCCAGGACCACATAGATTCACAGGTGAATTTTATCAGACATTTAAAGATTTGGTACCAATCTTGTTGACACTATTTCAAGAGATAGAGAAAGAGAGAATACTCCCTAAATCATTCTTAGAAGCCAGTAGCACCCTCATACCAAAACCAGGAAAGGACATGACAAAAAAAGAAAACTACAGACCAATATTCCTGATGAACATAGTTGCAAAAACCTTCAACAAAATACTAGTTAACCAAATCCAACAGCATATGAAAAAGATAATACCACATGACCAAATAGGTTTCATACCAAGGATGCAGGGATGGTTTAACATGCACAAGTCAATAAATGTGATACACCACATAAATAGAATTAAAAACAAAAATCACATGATCATCTCAATAGATGCAGAAAATGCATTTGACAAAATCCAGCATCGCTTTATAATTAAAACCCTCAGTAAAATCAGCATAGAAGGAACATAACTTAAGGTAATAAAAGCAATCTATGACACACCCACAGACAACATTATGCTGAATGGGGAAAATTTGAAAGCATTCCCTGTGAGAACTGGAACAAGACAAGGATGCCCACTTTCACCATCTCTATTCAACATAGTATTGGAAGTCCTAGCCAGAGCAATCAGACAAGAGAAAGAAATAAAGGGCATCCAAATCAGTAAAGAAGAAGTCAAACTGCCACTGTTCATTGATGATATGATTTTATACCTAGAAAACCCTAAAGACTCCTAGAAAACCCTAAAGACTCTACCAAAAATCTCCCAGAACTAATAGATGAATTCAGTAAATTTCAGGATACAAAATCAATGTACGTAAATCAGTAGCACTCCTCTATACCAATAGAGACCAAGATGAGAATGAAATCAATAATCAACCCCTTTTATAATACTTGCAAAGAAAAAATTAAATACTTAGGAATATACTAACCAAGGAGGTCAAAGACCTTTACAAGGAAAACCACAAAACACTGCTGAAAGAAATCATAACAAACAAACGAAAACACATCTCATGCTCATAGATGGGTGGATTCAATATAGTGAAAATGACCATATTGCCAAAAGCAATCTACAAATTCAATGCAATTCCCATCAAAATATCATTATAGTTCTTCACAGAACTA
Organism: Colobus angolensis palliatus; assembly: GCF_000951035.1. NCBI lineage: Eukaryota > Metazoa > Chordata > Mammalia > Primates > Cercopithecidae > Colobus > Colobus angolensis. Next base: position 9,116,718 of record NW_012118043.1, read on the forward strand.
GAAAAAAATCCTAAAAATCCTAAAATACACATAGAACTGAAAAAGAGCCTGCATAGTCAAAGCAAAACTAAGCAAAAAGAACCTATGTGGGGGTATCACATTACCGACTTCAACCTATACTATAAGGCTATGGTCACCAAAACAGCATAGTACCAGCATAAAAGTAGGCACATAGAACAATGGAACAGAATACAGAACCCAAAAATAAAACCAAATACTTACACCAACTTATCTTCAACAAAGAAAAGTAAAACAAAGTGGGGAAAGGACAACCTATTCAATAAATGGTGGTGAGATAATTGTCAAGTCACACGTAGAAGAATGGAACTGGACCTTCATCTCTCATCTTACTCAAAAATCAACTGAAGACGGATCAAAGACTTAAATGTAAGACCTGAAAGTACAAAAATTCTAGAAGATGACGTTGGAAAAGCCCTTCTAGACATTGACTTAGGCAAAGACTTAATGATCAAGAACCCAAAAGCAAATGCAATGAAAATAAAAATAAATAGGTGGGACTTAATTAAACTAAAAAACTTCTGCACAGAAAAAGAAATAATCAGCAGAGTAAAGAGAAAACCCACAGAGTGACAAAAAATTTTTGCAAACTATGCATTTAACAAAGGACTAATATCCAGAATCTACAAGAAGCTCAAATCAGCAAGAAAAAAAATAAAAACAAACAAATAATCCCATCAAAAGTGGACTAAGGACATGAATAGACAGCTCTCAAAAGATAATACACAAGTGACCAACAAACGTATGAAAAAATACTCAGCTTCACTAACTATCAGGGAAATGCAAATCAAAACCACAATGTGATACCACCTTACTCCTGAATGTCCATAATTAAAAAAAAAAAAAAAAGATGTTAACATAGATGTGGTGAAAATGGAACACTTTTACACTGTTGGTGGGAATGTAAACTAGTACAACCACTATGGAAAACAGTTTGGAGATTCCTTAAAGAACTGAAAGTAGATCTACCATTTGATCCAGCAATCCCACTACTGGGTATCTACCCAGAGGAAGCAGTGAAGATGTGCCTTGAAAAAAGGGGCAGGTGGGTTTAGGGAGCCTAAAGGACAAAGACAGAAGCTAGGGATGCAGGGGGCAGCAGTGGGAGATGGTTCTGGAAAGCCAGTTGCAGAGGTTTTGGAGAAGTACTGAGGAGACCAGGATGGAGAGTGCACAATCCAAAAGCAGAGGGGCTTCTGGTTATGCTGTGTCCCCAAAGTTCACTAAAATGGTAGTTAAGGGGTAAAACAGGGCATAAAGACAAAGACAATACAGATAACTGTTAACCAAATATTGGAAGCTAGAATGCAGATACACAACTGAGTTGTAACTGACTCAGTGGTGCAGAGAAAGCTGAAAAGTGAAGGCCAACAAAAGGTGAATGTGGAAGGAGGCAAATAGAGAAATGACCCTTTTCCTTCTACAGAACCTTGAACATCTTCAGGAATTAAGGATATCTAATGGTGAAGGTGGGTGCAACTGGAGTTAAAAATAGTTTTCATTCTTTAAGGAGCCCAAATCCTCTCTTGGCTCCACATGGTAGAAAATGAAAACTTTCAAGGTTCTGGATATCATATACTTCAAGTATATGGTAGAGGTGAGAAGAAGTGTATTGGTCACTAAGGCCCCAAGCCTCTGACACCAACTTCAAGGACACTGGAAGCCAGGATTTTCTGCCCCCAGCCAAAGAGTCAAGGGGAACAACCTACCTAAGAGAAAGGATCCACAGAAATTGACAGCTGGGAGTTCTCCTGCTCTTGGACAAGCACAGCCCATGCACACAGGACTTTTTATCAGCTTTTTAGTGCCTTACTCTTGAATATGAGAAGACAGCCAAAGATCGATAGACATTTGATAAAAACCCACCAAATGCAGTATAAAGACCAAAATAAAGAAATAGAAAAAAGGAAGTATGGCACACAGAGACAATGCAGAGTGAGCCAAAAGAAACTGAACAATGACAATAAAACCATATGGCAAAGTATCCTCAGGGAGTACTGTATTCATGAAACAAGACCAGAAAGCTAATAAAAAAGAGAACATTCAGAGAGAAAAAAAAGAGTTCTTGGAAATCAGAACTGTGAAAGCAGAAATGGAAAATTTAACAAGGTTTGGAAGATAAAATAGTAGCACACATTGGCAAATAGATAAAATATAGAGAAGAAAATAAGAGAAATAAGAACATTAGAAGATAAGGACAAGAAATCCAAGATCCTAAGATTAGCATCTTTAGAAAGAGAACAGAAACATCAGAGGTGAGGAAATGACCAAAGAAATAATTCCAAAAAATTTCCTATGACCACAGGACATAAATTTCCAGGTTGTGAGTGCCCTTTGAGAGCCTACTTTAGTGTAAGGAAAAATAATACAAGGCTTATATAAAGTTGTATTATCATACAATTTCTAAAACTTGGAGACAAAGATAATATCTTAAAAATTTCTGAGAGGAGAAACGTGTCATGTAGAAAAAATACCAATCAGAATGGATTCAGACACCTTGACTGCAACAATATAAACTAAAAGACAGTGGGGCAAAATGTTTTCCAATATAAATTCCTATTCCCAGACAAATTTTCAAAAAGATGTGAGGGTAAAATAAAGACATTTTCTAGCATTAGGTCTTGATTTACATTTCAAGTACCATTTCAAGGAAGCTACTAGAGGATGGGCCCTTCCAAAATGAGAGACATGATCAAGAAAGCTGAATATGTGAGATTCAGGAAAGTGAGAATATAACCTAGGAGAGAAGTAAAAGGAATTTTCAGGATGATCGTCCCATGATAATGTCTGCATAGCAGGCATAGGGAGCAAAACAGCTCGGATTAGATAAAAAACAAACAAACAAAAACCAGAGGGCTTCTGGAAAGATGGAAGGTAGAGGTACTGCTGGAGTTATGGGTTTCTCTGAGTCCACTGAGATGAAGCAAAAGACAAAAAAGATAATTACATAAAAAGAAAAATATATTTCTTAGCTATGCATAATATTAATAACAGCACAATAAGTAAATTCAGCCATAATTTATATTACCATATAGAAAGATTAGGAAGGGATGAATGGATTGTGTTTTGGGTAGGGGCATTTTATAAGTGGGTTCAAACTTATTTTTCCATAGTAACAAATCAATAGATAGTATCTTACACTACATTCAAAGCAATAACAATATAAGTGTATCATAGCAGTATAATATTATGTTATATTATATAAGTAATACAGAGAAAAATACTAGAATGGGAAGCCAAAGGCCAATATTTTTGACGAACATTGATGCAAAAATTCTCAACAAAATACTGGCAAACTGAATCCAGCAGCACATCAAAAAATTTATCCACCAAGATCCAATATGCTTCATCCCTGGGATGCAAGGTTTGTTTAACATACACAAATCAGTAAATGTGTACTGGGTGGCCATAATTTACTTTATATTACCATATAGAAAGATTAGGAAGGGATGAATGGATTGTGTTTCAGGTAGGGGCATTTCGTGAGTGGGTTCAAACTTATTTTTCCATAGTAGCAAATCAATAGATAGTATCTTGGGTGGTAACACCTTGGTGTGTGCAGGGGGAGGTCAGGGTTTTCTGGTTTTTCCATTATAAGCCTAGTAGAAAAATCTTTTCTAAGTAAGTACATTATGATTTGAATTTTTGAAAAGCAAAATAGAAAAGGGTGATAGAAAATGAGAGCTGGTTTTTGACTAGGAGAGTGACATCAGTTACACTTTGGGAATGCTGAATGGGGCTGAGTCAGTGAGGAGGCAGGCAGTGAGCTCAGTCAGTTCTTTGAGGTGGCTCAGACAGTAAACACTGAGGTCCTAAATTAATGGGTCATGAGGAAGGACTGAGAGACTGAATTTGAGACCCTTCACAGAGGCTGCACGTGCAGGACTTTGCCATTCTCATTTGAGGTTAGGAAATTAATTTTTGAAGCAAAATGCAGGATTATACACTTTGTCCCCACCAAATTTAAATTTCATGGTTTCAGTTTAACATTTCAGATACTTGTAACATTTCAGACACTTATTTAGTAGATTGATTTAAAATTTGCACAATGATATATGGCTCTTATTACTTTGAGGTATGTTCCTTCAATACCTAGTTTATTGAAGGCTTTTAACATGAAGGATGTTGAATTTTATCAGAAACCTTTTCTGCATCTGTTGAGCTAATCATGTGGTTTTTGTCTTTAGTTCTATATATGTGATGAATCACATTTACTGATTTGTGTATCTTAAACAAACCTTGCATCCCAGGGAAGAAGCATATTTGATCTTGGATAAGCTTTTTGATGTGCTGCTGGATTCAATTTGCCAGTATTTTGTTGAGGATTTTTGCATCAATGTGTTTGTCAAGGATATTGGCCTGAATTTTTCTTTTTATGTTATATGTCTCTAGGTTTAGGTGTCAGGATGATGCTGGCCTCATAGAATGAATTGGGAAGGAACCTCTCTTTTTCATTTTTTTTGGAATAGTTTCAGTAGGAATGGTACCAGCCCTTCTTTGTACATCTGGTTGAATTCAGCTGTGAATATATCTGGTCCTCAGTTTTTTTTGTTGTTCTTGGTAAGCTATTTATTACTACCTTAATTTCAGAACTTGTTACTGGTCTGTTCAGGGATTCAATTTCTTCCTGGTTCAGTCTTGGGAGGGTGTATGCAACCAGGAATTTATCCATTTCTTCTAAATTTTCTAGTTTTTGTGCACAGAGGTGTTTATAATATTCTCTGATGGTTGTTTGTATTTCTGTGGGGTCTGTTATAATATCGCTCATATAGTTTCTGATTGGGCTTATTTGAATCTTTGCTCTTTATTAGTCAAGCTAGTGTTCTATCTATTTTATTAATTTTTTTCAGAAAACTAGCTGCTGGATTCATCGATCTTTTGAATGGTTTTTCGTGTCTCAATCTCCTTCAGCTCAACTCTGATTTTGGTTATTTCTTGTCTTCTTCTGGCTCTGGGATTTGTTTGCTCTTGGTTCTCCTTTAGTTGTGTTGTTAGGTTGGTAACTTGAGATCTTCCTAGCTTTTTGATGTGGGCATTTAGTGCTATAAATTTTCCTCTTAACACAGCCTTAGCTGTGTCCCAGAGATTCTGGTACATTGTATCATTGTTCTCATTAGTTTCAAATAACTTCTTGATTTTTGCCTTAATTTCGTTATTTACCTAAATGTCATTCAGGAGTAGGTTATTCAATTTCCTTGTAATTATTTGGTTGTGAACATCATACTGAATCAGCAAAAGCTGGTAGCATTCCCCTTGAAAAACAGCACAAGACAAGGATGCTCTCTCTCACCACTCTTACTCAACGTAGTATTGGAAGTTCTGGCCAGAGCACTCAGGCAAGAGAAATAAGTGAAGAGCATTCAGACAGGAAGAGGGGAAGTCAAACTATTCCTGTTTATAGACAACATGATCCTGTATCTAGAAAACCGCATCATTTCAGTCCCAAAGCTTCTTAAACTGATAAGCAACTTCAGCAAAGTCTCAGGATACAACATCAATGTGCAAGAATTGCCAGCATGCCTATACACCAGCAACAGTCAAGCCCAGAGCCAAATCACGAACTAACTCCAATTCACAATTGCCACAAAAAGAGTAAAATACCTAGGAATACAGCTAACAAGGGAAGTGGAAGATCTCTACAAGGAGAACTACAAATCACCGCTCAAAGAAATCAGAGATGACACAAATAGAAAAACACTCCATGCTTATGAATAGGAAGAATCAGTATTAAAATGACCCTACTGCCCAAAGCAATTTACAGATTCAATGCTATTCCCAATAAACTACCTTTGACATTCTTCACAGAACTAGAAAAAAGAGCCCAAATAGCCAACATAATCCTAAGCAAAAAGAACAAAGCTGGAGGCATCACACTACCCAACTTCAAACTATACTACAGGACTACTGTAACCAAAACAGCATAGTACTGGCACAAAAACAGACACAGAGACCAAAGGAACAGAATAGAGAACCCAAAAATAAGACCACATACCTACAATTATCTGATCTTTGACAAACCTTACAAAAACAAGCAATGGGGAAAGGATTCCCTGCTCAAAATGGTGCTGGGACAACTGGCTAGCCAAATGCAGAAAATTGAAATTGATCCTTCCTTTACACCATATACCAAAATTAACTCAAGATAAATTAAAGATTTAAATGTAAAACCCAAAACTATAAAAACCCTATAATACCGTTCAGGACATAGACACGGGCAAAGATTTCATGATGAAGATGCTAAAAGCAATTGCAACAAAAGTAAACATCATTGACAAGTGGGATCTAATTAAACTAAAGAGCTTCTGCACAGCAAAAGAAACTATCAACAGATTAAATAACCTACAGATGGGAGAAAAATTTTTGCAAACTATGCATCTGACAAAGGTCTAATATCCAGCGTCTATAAGGAACTTAAACAAATTTATAAGAGAAAAGCAAACAACCTCATTAAAAACTAAGCAAAAGACATGAACAGACACTTCTCAGAAGAAGACATATATGCAGCCAACAATCATACAAAAAAAGTTCAACATCACTGATCATTACAGAAATGTAAGTCAAAACCACAATGAGATACCATCTCACACAAGTCAGAATGGCTGCTATTAAAAAGCCAAAAGATAGCAGATGCTGATGAGGTTGTGGAGAAAAAGGAATGTTTATAATGTTGGTGGGAGTGTAAATTAGTTCAACCATTGCGGAAGACAGTGTGGCAATTCTTCAGAAACCTAAAGTCAGAAATATCAATCAACCCAGCAATCCCATTACTGGATATATACCCAAAGGAATACAAATCGTTCTACTGTAAACACACATGCGGGCCAGGCATGGTGGCTCATGCCTGTAATCCCAGCACTTTGGGAGGCTGAGGTGGGTGGATCAACTGAGGTCAGGAGTTCAAAACTAGCCCTGGCCAACATGGCAAAACCCCATTTCTACTACAAATACAAAAACTAGCTGCACGTTGTGGTGCACAGCTGCAGTCCCAGCTATTCAGGAGGCTGAGGCAGGAGAATCACTTGAACCCAGGAGGTGGAGGTTGCAGTGAGCCGAGATCATGCCACGGCACTCCAGCCTGGGCAACAGAGTGAGACTCCATCTGAAAACAAACAAACAAACAAAAAGACACATGCATGTGTATGTTCACTGAAACACTGTTCACAATAGCAAAGATATGGAATCAAACCAAATGCCCCTCAAAAATAGATTGATTAAATAAAATGTGGTACATACACACCATGGAATACTATGCAGCCATAAAAAAGAATGAGGTCAGGTCCTTTGCAGGGAAATAGATGGAGCTGGAGGTCATTACCCTTAGCAAACTAACACAGGAACAGAAAACCAAATAATGGATGTTCTCACTCACAAGTGGGAGCTAAATGATGAGATCACATGGACAGTGGACCCCTCCACACTGCAGCTCACTGGAGTGTGGAGAGTGGGAGGAGGGAGAACATCAGGACAAACAACTCATGGATACTAGGCTTAATACCTGGGTGATGAAATAGTCTATACAAGAAATCCCATGACACACTTTTACTATGTAACAAATCTGCACATCCTGTCCATGTACCCCTAAATTTAAAATAAAGTTAAAGTAAAATAAAATATACACAGTGAAAATCTGAGTAGTATGAAAATACATAGGAACAAAAAGTAAGTTTCCCTTATAACTTATACTCCAGATGCCCTAGTTCCCTCTCTCAGCAGACAGCCACTAATCAATTTTTCGGATCTTCCTTCCAGTCCTAATCTGAGCACAAATTATCTATGCGCAAAGTAGCAAAGATTCTATAAATACCCTATTTGTTTTAACACAAATATAAACACATCATGCACACTGTTTAGCACCTATTTTTTCTACAGCATGCTTATCTATTCAAACATATTTCTTGAGCCTTGTCTATATGCCAGGTACTGATCCAGGCATATGGAGATCTGAACTATTCCAGAGAGCTTGCTGAATCCACATATGGGCATCAAACAGTCTTTATGCAATTGCCTAGCATTTAATAAGGCTGCCATCATTTTACATATCAAGCTCCCTGTGGAAGGACATCGAAGAATTCACAGAAGTTGAGAGTGTTTTGATTTTGAGATGATCCTTGCCATGTTAGTATTCCTCACAGCTCTGTGCCATCTGAAAATTTGATTCATGCGTCTTCTAGATCTTCATGACACTGAATAAAATGCTGAACTTGAGAAAACTACTTGGCTCTGTACCAGAGAATCCCCACAATTTTGCTGCAGGTTCAAAATCCTTATTTTGGGGACTTTACCAGTTTCCATTTAACTGACTTCATGATAACCAGCCCTCCCCATTTCTTCTGTAAACCTGATAAGGAGTAAACCCATTCTGCAGGGTTGGTGGGGTTCGGGGCAGCTTGCTCTGCTAAGTCTGGGGCTCCTGCTGCTGTCGGCACTTGAGGTCCATGCTTTCTAACAGTCAGGGCTATTTGCCCCAAGCCTGTTTATGCCAGCTGCAGTTGCTACTGTAATTATGTAAATTAAATATCATGTGAACCAATGAAATATTAGTGTGAAAAGAAAACTGAGCCACGTACCTTAAAAAATTGATAAGGCTGAGTAGTTAAAACAAAACAAAAACCCTGCACATTTAGTGCCCTAGAGCACTGTAGAAAACTGGTGAAAATTATTTTAAAAAACAAACAAACCCTAGAAAGAGTTTGCACTCAAATTGCAAATGGTTTTAAATTTTTGCTTTGCTTAAAAAAAAATTCTTGGAGATCATAAACTATTTTTCAAAGGTGTTTTTTTTGAAAGAAAGAGACTAAAACATAGACCTTGGCCTCAATAAAAAATTACCAAATGATTGTACTTTTGTATGATTTAGCATCAGATAAAAATTTTAAAGTACATATGTATCATTTTGAAATGATGCTTCACTTTAACCAATGTGTTTTTCAGTTAATGGGTGGACTATCGAGTGTAATAGCATCAAGCTTCTACTCTAGTTGATGAATGATTTGAATGCACCTGACAGTAACATCATTGAGTTCACAGCCATCATTTTATTCAAAACAGTACCATGGACAGCTGTGTCAAATGCTTACTGATATCAAAAGGTAGACATGGAGGAGTCACTAGGATTTTCCTTGATCTTGGTAACTCCAGGGATAGAGCTCTGTGATCTTTTCTTTGTAAACTTTTTGTTCTGATTGACTGATTTTTTTTTTTAAGGTCAACTTTATGGTGTGCTGCTATTTTCAAATCCTCCTCATAAAAATTCTTCTAGTCTGGGATACTGGGCTTCCAGTCTAGAAGGGCTGTTGATTTTCATTCATTGTTGTGTCCTCTGTGCATAGTAACTGGTAAAAGCTTCCTGATATCTATGTGAAGTTACACAAACATGTCTGGACTTATACAACACCAAGACTGCAATTGTAGAAGAAAGGAGATGCACTAAAATGTACATTTCACAGGGCTACTGTCACTTCCCTAGACTACATCTGTACATCATGACAAGTTTATTGGTCTGTAGATACTTAAATGTGCCTTAACATTTTTTTTTTTTTTTACTTTAAGTTCTGGGATATATGTGCAGAATGTACAGGTTTATTACATAAGTATACATGTGCCATGGTGGTTTTCTGTACCTATCAACCCGTCATCTAGGTTTTAAGCCCTGCATGCATTAGGTATTTGTCCTAATGCTCTCCCTCCCCTTCCCCCCACCACCCAGCAGGCCCCAGTGTGTGATGTTTCCCTCCTTGTGTCCACGTGTTCTCATTGCTCAGCTCCCACTTATGAGGGAGAACATGCGGTGTTTGATTTTCTGTTCATGTGTTTGTTTGCTGAGAATGATGGCTTCCAACTTCATCCATGTCCCTGTGAACATGCCTTTTTACTTTTCAAGAAATTGGTACAGGCCTGGTGCGGTGGCTCACGCCTGTAATCCCAGCACTTTGGGAGCCCGAGATGGGTGGATCACGACATCTGGAGATAGAAACCATCCTGGCTAACACGGTAAAACCCCGTCTGTACTAAAAATACAAAAAAATTAGCCGGGCGTGGTGGCAGGTGCCTGTAGTCCCAGCTACTGGGGAGGCTGAGGCAGGAGAATGGAGTGAACCTGGGAGGCGGAGCTTGCAGTGAGCTGAGATCTCGCCACTGCACTCCAGCCTGGGTGACAGAGCGAGACTCCGTCTCAAAAAAAAAAAAAAAGAAAAAAAAAGAAAAAAAAGAAAAAAAAGAAATTGGTACAATATTTGCTTGTCTTCATTCTTCTGCTCCCATTTCAACATTGAAAATGGTCCTGAGATGCTGCCTGCTTGTCTGTAATGCAGGATTTGGAGACCTGAATTCAAAAACACACCGCACGACTCCGGGCTCTCTTGTTATTTCATAACTCAATGCCAGGAACAATTACATTGTGATGTTTCTTTTTTTCCACTTGCCATTTGAAGAGCATTCTACATTCTGATTACTTGGAAATAAAATAGACAGTGTGGTAAAATAAAGCAGTCCACCGTCTAAATAAAATTGACTAGTGTGGAAACAGGCATGGAGACTATGAAAAAAATGAGTCACGTTTCCAGCTGCCTTTGACTATGAAAATTTCCCAGTAGAATCCATAGTGATTACATCATGGAGAATGGGGTATCCATCCCTTCAAGCATTTCTCCTTTGTGTTACAAACAATCCAATTACATTCTTTTAGTTATTTTAAAATGTACAATTTAGTTTTTATTGACTATAGTTACCTTGTTGTGCTATCAAATAATATGTCTTATTCATTCTTTCTATTCTTTTTTGTACCCATTAACCGTCACCACTCCCTACCCCTCAAACTCCCAGCTACCCCTCCCACTTCTGGTAATCATCCTTCTAATCTCTATGTCCACAAATTCAATTGTTTTGATTTTTAGATCCCACAAATAAGTGAGAACATGTAATGTTTAAATTTCTGTGCCTGGCTTATTTCACTTAACATATCTGGCTTATTTCACTTAACATCAATGATCTCCAGTTCCATCCATTTCATTGCAAAGAACAGGATCTCGTTCTTTTTTATGGCTGAATAGTACTCCATTGTGTATATGTACAACATTTTCTTTATCCATTCATCTGTTGATATGGTTTGGCTGTGTCCTCACCCAAATCTCATCTTGAATTGTAACTCCCACAACTCCCGTGTGTCATGGGAGGAGCCCTGTGGGAGGTAATAAAATCATGGGGGTCAGTCTTTCTTGTGCTATTCTCACAATAGTGAATAAGTCTCATAAAATCTGATGGTTTTAAAAAGGGGGAGTTTCCCTGCATGAGCTCTCCATCTTTGCCTGTTGCCATCCATGTAAGACGTGGTGCTCCTGCTTGCCTTCTGCCATGATTGTGAGGCCTCCCCAGCCATGTGGAACTGGAACTCCATTAAACTTCTTTCTTTTGTGAATTGCCTAGTCTAGGGTATTTCTCTATCAGCAGTGTGAAAACGGACTAATACACCTGTTGATGGACACTTAGGTTTCTTCCAAATCTTAACTATTGTGAACAGTGCTGTAACAAACATGGGAGGGAGTGCAGATATCTCTTCAATATACTGATTTCCTTTTATTTTTTTGGGGGGGTATATACCCAACAGTGAGATAGCTAGATTGTATGGTAGTTCTATTTTTAGTTTTTTGAGGAACTCCAAACTGTTCTCCATAGTAGTTGTACTAATTTACCTTTTCATGAGCAGTATATGAGGTTTTTCTTTTCTCCATATCCTTGCAACCATTTGTTATTACCTGTCTTTTGGATAAAAACTATTTTAACTGGATGAGGTGATAGCCCAATGCAGTTTTGATTTCCATTTCTCTGATGATCAATGCTGTTGAGCACCTTTTCATATGCCTATTTGCCATTTTATTTTGTTCTCTTTAAAAAGACACCCCAATATGGTGTAAGCTCTTGCTCTCTAAGATCTACCTGGCTAGTTGTTCTTTTTTCCCACCATGTCCTATTCTGCTACTTCTCTATTCTTTACTCATTTTTGTCTTTATATCTCATTTGAATTATTTTATCTCTGGCTTCCATCCTAGTTATTATTATAATTATTATTGTTTTCAGACTTGTAGTGGTGTGGCTGATAGAGCAAAAAGTTACCTTGTTTTTTTTTCAAGGAAGAGAAAATGCCATTTAAAAGACACCCATATCCACTGCTTCTTTGACTAGGGAACATCATCACTTTTTCTTTAAACATTTGTTCAGAATGACTTGGGTGGCCCTTCTAACTTATTCATTTATTCAACAACTATTCACAGAGTGCTTCCACATGTGACACCCTCTGTCACCTGGGATGTCAGAGTGAAAGAAGTGGAGCTAATCTTTATGAGCAGAGGTGGAAGCTAAGCAAGGTAAATAAATAAATAAACAATGATTTTTTAAAAAGAATACAGAGATGTGACAGGTGGGTAGGGTGGGGCCACTTTACATGGTAGGAGCTGTGTAGCCTTGTGAAGGGGGAGGTGAGATTTAAGATGAGAAAGAGTCAACCATGTGAAGAGCATCCCAGGTAAAAGGAATTTATTGTGATAGCCTGGGGGCAAAAAGAGGTGGATATTCTAGGAACTAGTCCAAGACTGATGAGGCTGGAATCCAACGATGGGTGTCACAATGATGTAAAATGTGACAGAAATATGGGGCCAGTTAAATCAGGGTGAGACCATATTTGTAGCCCCAAGGTGTTACATGGGTTATACCTGTTACATAATTAGTATCTCACACAAGAATAGCTAACATTTAATAATAACTAGCGGCAAATGAGCACCTCATGATGTGCCAAGGGCTGTCTTAAAAGTGTTAAATTTTTGAGTCATTTATCTTCACAGCATCCCTATGAGGCAGGTAAAGCCATCATCCCCATTTTGCAGATGACAAGACCAAGGCACATAGAGATTGAATAACTTGCCCAAGATCCTAACCAGTGAGATTCAGATGTTTTCAGTCTAGCTCCAGGGTCTGCCCTTTCATTTACTGTGTTTTATGCTACAATTTCTGAAGGGCAGGTCAAGCTAGCTGCAGGCAGGCAGCCTGGGACACAGAGGGCTTCTTGCAGGGGCAGCTACTGACAAACTGCTGGCAGGAGACAGCCTCACTGCTAATCAATCTGGGGAAAAGGGCAGATTGTTATAGCCAAGCCACAGAAATCCAGGAATGGTGGCTAAGGGGCACAGTGGATCAGAACCAAGAGAGTAAGTAAGCTGGGTCAAATTGAGGATGCAGAAACATTCAGCTGTGAATGCTCATCTTTGTAAACTGGAAGACTATATCAGCCATAGCATGGAGAAAAAAAAATAGAGCCTGTGAATGAGCATAGAGCCAGGGAAGGAAGCTGAGTGTTCTGGGCATAGCAGGTGGACATCGACTCACTTTGATTATTTCATTAGTTTCATTAAAACAAAATTCAGCATGCATTAAAGTTTTTTTTACTACATAGCCAAAATAACATGATTTTATTTAACAAGTAAATAATAATGCTAAATAACATCTAATACATATTCAGATTTCCCTAATTATCCCCCCTCTCCCAAATTAAAGTAGCTTTGTCCAACTCAGGACATAACTCAGGGCCATACAATATACCTGGATGTTATATTCCTCAAGTGTCTTAATCTCTAGACCAGTTCCCTTCCCCATGATATTATTGTTTTGAAGAGACACAGATCAGTGTCCTGCAAATTGTCCTATTTACATTCATTTAGATATTTCTTCCTGGAAATCATTAGCTTGTTCCCATATCTTTTGTATGTTCTACGTAGTTCATTTAAAAACTTGATTCATGCCAGGCGCAATGGCTCACGCCTATAATCCCAGCACTTTGGGAGGCTGAGGAGGTTGTATCACCTGAGGTTGGGAGTTTGAGACCAGCCTGACCAACATGGATAAACCCTGTCTCTACTAAAATTACAAAATTAGCCGGACGTGGTGGCGCATACCTGTAATTCCAGCTACTCAGGAGGCTGAGGCAGGAGAATCACTTGAACCTGCAAGGCAGAGGTTGCAGTGAGCTGAGATTGTGCCATTGCACTCCAGGCTGGGTGACAAAGCGAGACTACATCTCAAAAAAAAAAAAAAACAAAAAACAAAACTTGATTCAAATTAAACATTTTTGACCAGAATATATCATAGACGAGCTTTGTTTTTTCTTTTCCTTTTTCTTTTTCTTAAGGATTACATGTGGACATGCATGCTGTTTATTCTTTGACATTGCCCCACTGGAGATTAAGGCACTAATTGCCATTTAGTGACAGCATACCCCAAATGCAGCTTCAGATCTTTGGAGGGGTAAAGATACTTCTGAGATATTGAACCTATAGATTAAATCATGGTGTAATGAGGGCAAGTGATAGGCATACATTTAGCTCTGTCATCAAATCTTGCTTCAAAATCTTTTCTGGCCTTAGACACCCTGAATCTTCATGAGAACTACAAGTTCCATTAAAATTCCATCTGGTTCCTGCTTTCTTCCTCTGCACCACCATCTCCAGTCTCTTATTCTCCACCCTCTTTCCAACACCCCTGTTCTTACTTCTAAATTTATTCTCCTGCCTCCAATTCAGGATTATTCAAATATTAACCTAAACCTTCTCTTTGGTTGTAAATTATGGATATGTCTTCTGAAATTTAAGAAAGATAACATGCATTAGCACTTAAACTTTGGTTTTTATTTAGTAATTAAATTTTCTATTGGAGTATATATCTTTTTTTTCCAGTTTGGAAATTCATGCAAGTTGGAATTACTGGCATAAAGGAATTCTGGATAAATAGGGACCATTTGTCTAAATCCATACCCAGTCTTTTCCCTGTTTAAAGGTACTTTTCATGCTGTTTTGCATGTGTTCTTATATGTGTTTGTTAGAGCAGAGAAATCCCTCAACTTTCGGGTTCCTGAGAACTGCAGGAATTTCCAACTGATTAATCTTTGTCAGGACATACTACTTCCCTTACCTGGGCCTGGGATCTAGGGACCCTGTGGAGAAGGCTATTATGGGAAGTTCATAGAGAATTAAACTGAAGGATGCTCTTGCTAATGAACCTGACCCTGAGACTCTGTGGGCCTCCATCACCGGTACCTCATTACTGGTGGATGGAGTGCATTGATGGATGGAGTGAATTGCCAGGGGACTGTTTTGCTACGCTTAAATAAGTTCAGTCAATTTACAACTGGACCAAAGTTGCTAGTAAGACAACAACACCTCTGGGAATAATGTATCTATTAGGAATTTTCTATTTAATTAGTAAGGGGAGGGGTCTGACATACAGTCTGGATTAGGGGCAAGAGTTAGAGGGGCCAATGAGAAGTATGGAAAAAGATGTAGCTGAGGCCAGCCCTTCTCAAGATTGCAGCCAGATAAGGTATCTGTAGTAGGAGATGCTACTATCTTTAGTCCTGTGACTACCTCTACCATATATACTATCATTAACTCCTCTTTCTTATCTTTTCAGTTGCCTTTTTATCCCACTCCTTAAGTATCAGGGTCCCCCAGGTGTTGTTCTCACACCATTTCTTTTCTCAATCTGGACACTCTCTCTAGCATCTCTTGCTCTTACACTGCCTTGCCTGAGCATTCTGGTGACTGTATTTTCAGCTGCCTGCCAGACTTTTCTGATTTGCCCCAGCACCTTGGCCTCAGCACATCAAAAGCTGAACACACTATTTGTTCTTCCCCAATCTCAATGCTCTGTTTCTTCTGCACTTTCTGCCTTGGATGAATCGCTGTATCCTCTACCTGGCTGCCTAAGTGGAGGTCTCTATTGTCATCCTTCCTGCCTCCCAGTCCTGCATCCCAAACTCTGTCTATTTTGCTTCTGTTTTACCCATCATGGCTACTCATTTATTTCCACTCTACTGCTACCATCCTAGACCATGCTATAACTGTCTCCTATCTGGACTACCCTAATACACCCTTAACATAGCCTACAGCCTTTCAGTGGCTCATCATCATCTCCAGGATTAAGCATTTACCCCTTAACTTGGTATACAGGTTGTTCATGATGTACATTCTGTTTTAAGCACATTCTGTTTTAATCTCCAGCTTTGCATGCACCACCGCTCCCCGCCCCATCGCCCGCAAGTTCTTATGCTCTAGCTACGTCAAATAGTCTGTTGTTGTTAGGATGTCATGATTTGTCATACTCATCTGCTCTTGGATATTTGCTTACATAAAGTGTCCTTTTTCTCCATTCACCTCTAAATTACTACTTACTTTTCAAAACCCAGCCTCGGTGTCACCTTCTCTATAAAGTTTTCCTGGATCACTTCTACTCTGAACCATTTGTATGCCCTTTGCATATTTTTATTATACAATTAGTTGGATGATATTGATACTGTCTACTTTTGTTTTGTTTTGTTTTCTCAGTAAAGTCTGAGCTTGAAGGGAGGAACCTTGCTTAATTTTATCTCTGATACTTCAAATTACATAGGTTCTTTGGAGTTAAGGCGGCCAGGCTAAAAAAAATCAGAACAACAAAAAGCATTGGAGGAAGCCATAAAAACTGAACAGAGACATCAACTAAAGCACACAGTGGAGGACTCAAGTTTTGCAGTTTTAGTCCAGACATGTTAACTGACTAATATAAGAAAATCCAACAATTTTCAAATGCAGCCAAATCCAGAATTGCCACAATGTGTTATTTACAATGTTCAGTTTTCAAATTATGGAAATGCAAAGAAAAAGGAAAGTGTGATCCTTACTCAGGAAGAAACTAAGTAAATAGAAACTGCCTTTAAGAGGGACCAAATGTGGAATTTAGCAGACAGACGTCAAAATAGTTATTAAAAATATGTTCCTAGAATCAAAGAAAAATACATTTAAAAATTAAAGGAAAATAGTTTTAATAAGTGAAATATAAAAATATTGTCAGTGAAATGGAATCTATTATCTATCTACCTATGAGCTGAAAGTACAACCACTGAAATGAAAAGTATACCTGATGAACTCAACAGAAAACTGAGGATGGCAGAAAAAGAATTGGTGAACTTGAAGATAAATAAATGGAAATTATCCATTTCAAAGATGAGAGAAAAAAGATTGAAGAAAAGTGAACAGAACTTTGCAGACCTGTGGGATAATATGAAATGATCTAATACATGTCATTGCAGTCCCAGAAAGAAAGGTGAAAAAGGAACAAAATATTTTTTTTAAATTTTTTTTTTATTATACTTTAAGTTCTAGGGTACATGTGCATAACGTGCAGGTTTGTTACATATGTATACTTGTGCCATGTTGGTGTGCTGCACCCATCATCTCGTCAGCACCCATCAACTCGTCATTTACATCAGGTATAACTCCCAATGCAATCCCTCCCCCCTCCCCCCTCCCCGTGATAGGCCCCAGTGTGTGATGGAACAAAATATTTTTAAAATAATGACTGAAAACTTTCCAAACTTTATGAAAAATAGTAATTTACAGATATAAGAAGCTTAACAAATCACAGACAGAATAAATACAAAAACATGCTCTTAGTAAACTACTTAGAAAACTACTATTAGGCACATTATAGTTACACTACAATGATAAAATAGAAAATTTTTTATGACAGCTAAAGAAAATGACACATTACCTAATGGTAACAAATGATACAAGAAAGGGCTGATTAAAAATACAAAAATTAGCCAGGCATAGTGGCTCATGCCTATAGTCCCAGCTACTCGGGAGGCTGAGGCAGGAGACTTGCTTGAACCCAGGAAGTGGAGGTTGCAGTGAGCTGAGATCTTGCCACTGCATCCAGCCTGGGCAACAGAGAAAGACCCCGTCTCAATAAACAAACAAACAAACAAACAAACAAACAGTGGTAGTCAGAAGAGATTGGAGTGACATACTCAAAATACTGAAAGAAAAAACTGTCAACCAAGCATTTTATATTCAATGAAACTCTCTTCTAAAAATAGACCTAAAAGGACATTTTTGTATAGAAAAAAAATGAGAGAATTTATTGCCAGCAGATCTGTCCTATAAGAAATGCTAAAGGGAGTTCTTCAGGCTACAGAGAAATAACACTAAATCTATAGGAAGTAACAACAAAATGAAGAATATATATGTATATATGTCTATATATTTATATCTGCATATATACATAGTCATGTGTTGCATAAGGCTATTTAAGTCAACAACAAACTACATATACGATAGTGTTATAAAATTATAATGGAGCTGAAAAGTTTCTGTCACTTAGTGATGTCATAGCCATCATAACATCATAACATGATTCATTACTCATGTGTTTTGGTGATGCTGATATAAACAAATCCACTGTGTTGCCAGTCGTATAAAAGTATAGCACATAAAATTATGCACAGTACATAATGCTTGATAACAATAATAAATGATTATGTTACTGGTTTATGTATTTACTACACTATATTTATATTGTTATTTTAGAGTGTACTCCTTCTACTTATTAAAAAAAGTTAACTGTAAAACAGCCTCAGGCAGGTCCTTTAGGAGGTATTTCAGAAGAAGGCATTGTTATCATAGGAGATGACAGCTCCATGAATGCTCTTGTTCCTAACAACCTTTCAGTGGGACAAGATATGGAGGTGGAAGACAGTGATACTGATGATCCTGACTCTGTGTAGGCCTAGGCTAATATGTGTGTGTTGTGTCTTAGTTTTTAATAAAAAGTTTAAAAAGTAAAAGCCGAAATATTTTAAAATAGAAAAAGCTTATAGAATAAGTATATAAAGAAAGAATTTTTTTGTACAGCTGCAGAGTGTATTTGTGTTTCAAGCTAAGTATTACTACAAAAGAGTAAAAAATTTTACTTTTTAATTTTTAAAAATAAATTGCTTTAAAAATTTTATAAAGTAAAAATATTACAATAAGCTAAGGAAATTTATTATTGAAGAAATATAAATATTTTATATACATTTAGTGTAGCCAAGTGTACAGTGTTTATAAACTCTACAATAATGTATAATAATGTCCTAGGCCTTCACATTCACTCACCACTCATTCACTGACTCACCCAGAGCAACTTTCCTGTTCTGCAACCTCCATTCATGGTAAATGACAGGCAGTATACAATGTACCACTTTAAAAAGTATTTTATACTGTATTTTTACTGTACTTTTTCTATGCTTAGATATGTTGAGATATACAAGTATTTACCATTGTGTTGCTATTGTCTACAGTGTTCAGTACAGTAACATACTGTACAGGTTTATAGCCTGTAACAGCAATAGCCATACCACATTGTGTGTGTAGGCTATACTATCTAGGTTTGTGTGAGCACACTCTATGATATTAACACTACATTGAAATTACCTAATGATGCATTTCTTGGAGTGTATCACTGTTGTTAAGCAATGTATGACTATATAACTATATGTGTTATATATTTACATGTATAATATATAGTAAAAGACATCTAACCATTTAATGCAAATTATACTGTATTATTATGTTTGTAGTGTATATAATTATATATTAAAACAATAGCACTAAGGATGAGGAAAATGAATTGAAAAATACTGTTGCAAAATTTCTACATTACAGGAAGTAATTCAATGTTAGTTCTAAATATATTGAGATAAGTTATAGATGCATCCTCTAAAAAATGATGTAAATTATATAGCTAGAAACCCATGAAAATTAGTAACACTAAAAAATGTTTGGTTAACACAAAAGGAAGGAAATAGAGAAAAAGAGAAATAGAGAAACAAAAAATAAATAAGACAAATATAAAATAGCAAAATAGCAGAGCTATATATAACCATATCAATAATTATATTAAATGTAAGTGAACTAAATAGTCCAAACAAAAAGCAAAGATTTTCAAGTGATATTAAAACGAGTAAAAACCAAGTATATTCTGCCTACAAATGACACATTTTAAATACAAAGACACAAATAAATTAAAAGAAAAAAATTTGGAGAAGATATACCATGTAAACAATAAACACCAGAAAGCTGGAGTATCAGGCAAAATAGACCTCAATACAAAGAGTATTACTAGAGACAAGAGAGTCACTTCATAATGATAACAGGGTTATGCTTCAAGAAGATTTAACAACTACAATTGTATATGTGCATAACAAAAAACAGCATAAGTAATAATAATTATTAAGAACTTAACCATTTTCAAAATTAAGGCCTTTTTAAAAAAGTGATTCCAGAATCTGTCAAAAGTATAGCTAGCTAACAAATGCGTGGTGCCAAAAAAAGGCCTGTGTTATCTGGGCACCAACTCATTTGGCCATTTCAACACAAGGAAATCTCAAATCACCTTTCTAATGATTTGCAGTTAAAAAAAAGGGTCTTTCATATGTATAAATCCATCACATTTAATATACTTTTTCAATGTTTCACACATTCCTTAAAGCTCATTATTTATGGGTATTGTTAACCCAGGCAAATAAAGTTTTTTTCCATCTTTATTACTTCTTTCATGCAACCAATTATTATTTAAGACAAAATTATTCTCTTCTTTTTCTCGATAAACAAAAATAAATTCATCATTATTAATTTTTTATTTGTACAAATGTATGGAGTGCATACATTTTTTTACATGTATATAATGTATAGTGATCAAGTCAGAGCGTTTAGGGTGCCCATCACCTGAGTACAATATATTTTGTTAAGTATAGTCACCCTTATCTGCTATCAAACATTGATTCCTTCTGTCTTACTATGTGTCTGGACCCTTTAAGCCACTTCTCTTCATCCTCCCCCATTCCTCCTACTCAACCTTCCCAGTCTCTATTACCTGTCTTCCACTCTCAACATCCATCATTTTGCATATACATCTCTTTGTCAGCACGCTATTCTTTTATATTACTTCAAAAATGATTGTAGACATTAATAAAATGTAAAGATATCTGTGCATTCTTTTTTGACACATTAACTGATGTCTACTTTAAACTGTAGAAAAAAGAGTGTAGGTAAATGAAAATTATGCTGTCTAGATATTCAAATGTTATTTATAAATTAACAAAGATTAATATCAATTCAAGATCTTAAAGTTAACCAAGGATATTAAAATTATAGGATCAAGTTGACACATCAAGTTCTTGCAATTGGTAACATTAGAAAAATTTCACTGGCATAACACTTTTAAAATACATCTGTTATTACATCATTTAATTAAACATACTTTTGAAATCTTAGACTATTTGTGAAGACAATTATAACTTTTTGACTTATAAAATATATGAAATTTAGAAAATTTTAGTCATGAGAAAATAAACTCTACCCTTGCATGAAGTAGAATATTGTGTTTATATTATTTTTACAAGGTGGTAAACACATACGGAAGACATAGAGTTGCTTTTAAATTAAAATTATTAGTCTAATTTGACCAAAGCCTATTGATGGGAGTATTACATTAATTTCAATTTGAATACATTTGAATTTATACACAAACTTTAAAGATTATTTAAATCACATTTAATAGCTTCCAATATCTCACTTTCTGTAACTAAAGCCATTAACTCAATTCACAGGTAAAGCTTTTCTTCTTTTTCAGAGCTATAGTTGTAATGGGCATTTTTCCCTTGGAAGAGCCAAAATAAACAAAAATTAGGAGTCAATTTTTTTCCTTTGAAAAACTCTTGTGTTTTTTTTCAAATTTATGTGAGTATTTAGTGTATCATTTTTTCCTCTGAAGCCAATAGGAACTGAACTTAACCCATCAAATTTTCAGAGATTTTGCAGTGTGATTCATTCCCATTTCATATTAGATACATTTATCTGAATTGATGTTCTTAGAATTGAACATAAGAAGACAATTTTTCAAAGAGTATTTGATCTTCAAAGCTTCTAGAGAGAGGGAGAAAGAGAGGGAAAGGGGTATACAAGAAGAGGATGTGAGAGGAGCTGGCTACAAACAAATATGGAAGTCATTACAGACCACCAAAGGAGCTTCAGACACAGGAAGATACATTTTTACACACACATACACACACATGTGCCACCCCCATCCCCCAAACACACCAGAGAGAGAGAGGGAGAGAGAGACAGAGACAGATACAGAGACAGAGACAGTTGCTACAGTTGGTTTAAACAACTTAAGACATTAATAATTTTATGAGGACTATATGAATAAAAGCCCCAAAGAATGGTGATCTTTCCTATTAAAGTAATATATCTTTTAATCAGATGAAGCAGATAATTTTCTCAAAAAGGATTCTTCCGTTTTTGTTCTGAGGCACCCATTTCATTTCTCGTCTTCTGAGAAGCGGATGGCACAATTGAATTACATGTGAAAAATATTTGTGAGGGGGAGAATTTCTTAAAGGGTAAAAGGAGAGCAAAAATAAACAGAATAAACAGGGAGAATCTTCAGACTGCAATGCAGGCATGATACATGTGAAAGGAGACAGAAAGAGTAAGGAAGATTGGGTATAAAGAGCCTCTGAGAAAGCGTCAATCAGGCCAATGGGAGTTTCAGAGCAAAGGTTTCTTGTTAGAGGGGTCTTATATTGAACAGGAATTTCCCAGATCTCATATGCCTACAGTGCTAAGTTACTGGGAATGAACTACCTGGAGAAGATACGGCCTTGGCATAAATGTGGTGGATCTTTAAAGTGGGGCAGGTCAGTTGACTGTATTCCTCGCAGTCTTTCTCTTTTAAAGGAAGATCTGAATAGGTCACTCTCATGGATGCCACAGAACCTCTCCAATGGTTTTGGTAGCTAGTGCAATTCCAAACTGTCCTGGATGAAACCATGACATTTAGATAGATATATGCAAGAATGAGAATATATAAACCAGAGTTATTCCAGGAGGAAGCACAATTTACTAACAAACATGTCTGAGAGTTGGTTTGACCCTAAGGTCAAACTGATTATGATTTCTGACTCAAGAAATCATCAATCCTTTGCAGACTGAATGCCTCAAGAGAGGAGTGCTTTCAAAGCCCAGTTCTCATATACAGATCAGAAAGAGAAATGTTCTTATTAGGTTCTTATTGTGACCCAAACCAAATTTTGTCTTAGAATTCCAGTCTATAAAGACCTTTTACTCAATGGTCCTTAAGGCTTGATTGAACAATAGAATTATAGAACCTGTATATATCTTCTCTTTGTATTTCTTATAGACATACAATAGTACAGATAATAGACAGCCAGACAGATCAGTGATTGGTGGTAAAGGCAGACCTTCACCAACAAAAAGAAGATTAAACCTTTCCCCTATGTCTTTCTAAAAGCTTTGAAGTTTTCATTTTCATCTTTAATTCACTTGGAAATGTGTGTGTGTGTGTGTGTGTGTGTGTGTGTGTGTGTAAATAGGGATTGGATTTACCAAATAGTCCTACTTTCTCTAGTCATTCTCCAGTCCATCTTTAGGCATATACCAAGTTTCTAATTATGCGTTGGTTTGTTTTTGAGTGCTCTTTTTAATTCTATTTGCATATTTGTCTACATCTGCACAAATGCCATGTTCAATAATTCTAGTTTTAGAATTTTGAAATCTGATAGAGCAAGTCATCCTACCCTGCTTTTTAAAGAAATGTCTTGACCATTTGTCAGAACCATTTGCTCTTCCACATTCATTTTAGAATGAGACTGTCAGGTTTCAAAAAGAACTTTCTTGGGATTTGGTTTGGAATTAAATTGAATTTATAGATTAATTTAGGGAGAGCTAGCATCTTTACAATATTTAGTCTTTCTATCTATGAACAAAGTAGAACTCTCCATTTATTTTATTCTCCTGTAATGCCTTTCAGTATCATTTTATAGTTAGCTATAGAAAACTTTTTCACATCTTTTATAGGCCTTATCCCTAGTTTCTCTCACTCTCTTTTCCTTTCTTGTATTTTCTTGCTTGATCTTAATATCAAGATTATAATAATCTCATAAAATGAGGTAGGAGGTATTTCATTTTTTTCTAGTCTCTGGAAGAATTTGTATAATTGATCTATTCCTTGGGAAGTTGGCAAGAGTGAACTATAAAATCGTCAGGTCTGGTGTTTTATTTGTGGGAAGGTTTAAAACTACTGATTCAACTTCTTTAATAGATAATTATAAAATCTCATCAGGCTTTCTGGTTCTCCTGGAAAGTGTTTTAAAAAGTTATAGTTTTTAAAAGTATGTAAATTCCATCTCAACTTACAAATGTGTTGGCATAAAAGTCTCAATGGTATATTTTTATTGTTTTTTAAAAATCTCTTCTGATTCTGTCTTCTTTTTTATTCCTAGCATTGAATATTTATGTTTTCTTTCTTTTTCCCCACTAGATTCATCTTACAATAAGTTTGTTTTATATTAATCTTTTCAAAAAAACAAACTTCTTTATTCATTCTATTTTTGTTTTCTATTTCATTGTTTCTGCCCTTTGTCATATCATTCCTCTTTGTATTTATCTGGATGTTATTTTTCAAACCTTTTAAGTAGGATGCATATCTCATTCTAGTATCGGCATTTCAGGATCCAAAATTTCCTTTCATTAGTGCTTCAGCTTCATCCCACGAGCTTTTTTTAATTAAACTTTTTATAATATTTTGAGATAATTGTAGATTCACATGCAATTGTCAGAAATCATACAGAGAGTTCCAGGTGCCCTTTACTTAGTTTCCCTCAATGGTGACATCTTCCAGATTGTAGAACAATGTCATAATGAGAACAGTGGAGTTAATACAGAATATTTCTTCACTACAAGGACCTCTCCTGTTGTTCTTCTATAGCTACACCCCTGCCCAATCCACTCTGTTCCCATGACAACCACCAATTTGTTCTCCATTTCTATGATTTTGTCTTTTTAAGAATATCCTATAGAACAAATCACACAGTATTGTAATCAATTGCAATTTGCTTCTTTCACTTTGCATAATTCACTGGAGATTCATCCAGGTTGTTGTGTGTATCAATAATTCATTCTTTTTCATGGTTGAGTGGTATTCCAAGATACGGGTGTACCATGGTTTGTTTAATCTTTTCACTATTGAAGGCTATTTGGGTTGTGTGAACATAAGTCTTAATTTCTCTGGAATAAATACGCAAGACTGCAATTGCTGGGTCATAGGGCAGATGCATTTTTAGTTTTTTTGGGAACTTCCAAACAATTTTTTTCGAGTGGCTGTGCCATTTTATGTCACCAGCAATGTATAAGTGATCCAGTTTCTTTGCATAATCAGGAATTGTTAGTATCACTATATAGTTTTTGTTTTAGCCATTCTGATAGGTGTGGAGCGGTAGCTCATCATGGTTTAAATTTGCATTTCCGGGCCAGCTGCAGTGGCTCATGCCTGTAATCCCAGCACTTTGGGAGGCCGAGGTGGGTGGATGACGAGGTCAGGAGATCTAGACCCACCCTGCCTAACACGGTGAAATCCTGTCTCTACTAAAAATACAAAAAATTAGCCGGGCGTGGTGATGGGTGCCTGTAGTCCCAGTTACTTGGGAGGCTGAGGCAGGAGAATGGCGTGAACCTGGGAGGTGGAGCTTGCAGTGAGCAGAGATTGTGCCACTGCACTCCGCCCTGGGAGACAGAGGGAGACTCTGTCTCAAAAAACAAACAAAAAAATTTGCATTTCCATAATGGCTAATCATCCCAGAAGTTTTGAAATGTAGTTTTTTCATTACTATTTAATTATAAATATTTTCATGTTGCCATTATAATATTTTTAAACCAAGGAGTCATTTATAAAAATCTTCAAATTCATATATCAAATACACGTTTGATATATATGTATATTTCGATAAAAATAACAAAGGACAGATTGTCTTTGTTATTATATATATTATATATATTATGCATGTTATTGATTTCTAACTTAATTTCATAGTGGCAAATAATATGGTTAAATGATTTTTTTTATTGGTTGAAAACCATTTTATTGCCTAGAATATGGTCAATATTTAAATAGTCCATGAGTTATTGAGAAGAATGAGTATTCTAATTTTTGGGTGCAGGGTTCTACATATTTCCAATGTCAATTTCATTGTGTAATTCACATATTTTACATGTTTACAGAGGTTTTAATCTGCTTGTCTTTACTTGATAGAGGTATAAGAAATATTCCACTATGATAGTGTATTAGTCCATTTCTTTTTATAGTTCTATCAATTTTTGATCTAAAAAATTTAATCATATCTTGCTAGGTGTATATATGGTTGGAATTGTTATAGTATATCTTGGCAAATTGAACTGTTCATTATTATGTAGTGATATATGACCCCAGTAAATTTTTTGTCTTAAAGTCTTTTTCATTTTGATATCACTATAGCTACTCCAGCTTACTTTTGCTTTGAATTTTCTTGTAATTCTCTTTTCTTTCCTTTTATTTTCAGGCTTTTTGAACTCTAGGTATTGTGTTCTTTTGTAAATAATTCAGACAGATTTTTAAAATTTAGTGTGATAGTCTCTGTATTTAAGTGATGAATTTATTTATTGGGATCACTAATATATTTGGACTTATTTCTGCTGAAAGGAAACTCTACATTAGTCTCTTCTGTTTTTGCACATCTTGTAAGAGAAGTATTGAATATGCCTTGTTTCAGATTGTCTTTTCAAGAATGTTTGTGTAGTGAACAAATTTGGAAGATTAAAATAGTGTATCCCTCTAGAGCAAAGGGTAGTTATACTTACAGTCTTGGAAGAGAAAGATGATGTCTCTCTCAAGAGCAAAGAGCAGGAATGCTTACTGTCCATTATAAAAGATTCAGGGTTCATTTCCTGTAACACACCCCACTTTGTGTGCAAGTGTCATCTGGCAGTCTTCCTGTCATGATGTGGAATTGTGGCTTGGAGAATAGGCACAGATACCCTGGCTACTGCTACTTCTGTGAATAATAAATCACTATTTGTCTTAATAGAAGAGTCATGTGCCTTCTACTAGTATCCATAAAATCGTGACACATTAACTTATTAGTTTGCAAGTAGGGTAAAATCTCACACTCTTCACACTCCTTGACAATTTCTGCTTTATTAATAATTTTTCTTTTACCTTTGTCCTTTCTATTCTATTTCCTTTTGCCTTCCCTTTTCTTCCCTTCCTTTCCTTCTTTTGGATTAATCAAGGTATTTCCTCCCCTTCTTTTCCTCTCTGCTGGTTTTGAAACTTAAACACTCAATTTCTATTCTATAGTGTCCTTCTGGTACTTAATAACTCTAATCACCCAATTCTGATTTGTATACTATTAATGTTCAATATCCATCTATTAAACATCATCACCATCATTTCATAGAGTCAATAGGTGTTTATTTGCTTATTAACTAATTCATTCACTCAACAATCCTTCTTACATATCAGATTTTCCTTTCCTCTTTTATTTCTTAATGAAATTACAAAACACCAAAGATAAGGAGTATTTTAAAAGTAGCAAGAGAAAAACCAGAGCTCGCTTTCAAATGAATGAAAATTAGATATAAATCCACAGACACTGGAAGATCAATATATACCATATCTTATAAATAAAAAGAAATCCATGCTTAGACATGTATTTCTGAAAAGTCTTTTCAAAATATCCTTGTTTGAAAATATCTTCAGTTGATCCTCATTTTTGAAACAGTTTTTCTGGATACTGACTTCTAGATTGATAAATATTTTCTCTGAACATGTTGAAAAAATCATTTCACTGTTTTTTGCTTAAATTGTTTATGTTTAGGAGTCTGTGATTTATCTAATTGTCATGCTTTTAAGGTGATTGCTCTTATTTTCTGTTGCTACTTTTAAGATCTATCTCCAGAGTTTTGTAATTTAACTATAATGTGTCTACACATGAACTTCATATGGCTTGGTATATGTCAGGCTTCCTATAGCTGTAGATTCACATTCTACAACAGATATGGGAAATTCACATCTTTGATTTGTGCCTCTTTCCCGTTGTTTTCTCCATCTGGAACTCTCTTAATCTCTCTTTCACACATTCTACTTCCTTTGTTTCTCTCTACTGCAATCTGGGTAATTTCTTTAGATTCATCTTCCAATTCATTTTCTTTTCAGCTGTATCTAATCTGCTTTATAATCTATCCACTGAGTTTTAAAATTGTATTATACAAACTTTTAAAATTTTATTTGATTCCTTTATGAAATAATTTTTGTTGTTTCTTATATTTTGTATTAAAAATTTCTCTTTTCTTTTAAAAACATTTTATACAGAGGTATTTTATAAACTATATACACAATTTTAGTAACAAAAATACTTGGGATAGGAGAGTGTCTAAACCTGTGGTTTGTTGTTTCTACTGAATCTCCCTAATGGTGGTTTATTTCTTTTAGTATTTTCTTTCCTTTTGTATCACAAGTTTGTGTTTGAACTTAATCTGTGTGAGTCCTGAGGAGTCAGAGAGTGTTTCCCTTTCTTATTACCTGGTGTCACAGGTTTTTATTTATTCTGAACTACTCGAATTTCTTAGCTAACCTATGAATGTTATACATTTGAACTCCAGATCTGAATGGAAGAGAGTCTAGGATAGCAAATTCTCTAGAGACTAGTATAATTATTTTTATTGTTGCTGCAATTATTTTCTATCCAGAATCATGGCAAGTCGAACCTAATTCTTGTGGGTTCCTTTCGTTGGCAGCTGGATAATTTTACCCCTTATTTCACCTATGATGCCACCATTTTCAAGAGTCTTGGCATGATGTAAGAGTCTTGGGCATATTTCCCAAATTTTTCTTGACTACATTTTATTCTTGCATTTCCCTGCACAGTAGTCAATCCCCAAGACTTTGGGTCCCTGAATTGGTATTTGCCCTTCAGGCTTCATAAAATTTTGCTCATGGTTATCACTTACAAATTAAAAAAACAATTTATCTGTGTGTTGTTTTGTTTTGTCTTTGACAGAAATTTCTCCTACTTATTTTTGGTTCTCTTCTACATTTAAATATGTGTTTGTTGTAACATATTCAGCATCTAGTCACATTAGATTTCCAGGGAAGGCATTTTGGAATATCTAGTCTGCCACACTTCCAGGAAGAAAGTCCCTTGCCTTAGACCTTTTCATTTAATAAACCACATCTTCTTTATTAGTTTCTTTGTTGAACCTAAATAAAAATCTAGAATTTTTGTGTGTGAATGAAAGGCAGGGGAAAAACCATTTCAAAACCACTGATTTACTGTCCCAACAATCTATCTTAGTAAAAATTGAGACTATTTAAGTCCATCCTAATCTCTTGAGAACTTCCCTGTTCTCCATAATTCCATACAAATTACCAATTACAGTTTGGCATTTGCCTTCCTCTGTTCTCTTTAGCCTCTTCTATGTAATTCATTTGGATCTGAAAGTGCTCATATATTTTCTCCTTATCTTTCTTAGAACTCATTTTTTCTTACTACCTGCTTGGAGATTATTCTTCTTAATAGAGAAGATATAAGTTTTATTAATACACAAATTGTGGAAGAATTGTCAGGTGAAACATTACCTTATGAGTGACTTACCTTGTCAAAAAGAGAAATCCATAGACTATGGGTCTTATGTTCACATGGTCCTAAGTCACTTAACTTGGTACGTGTTCTCCTTAACTTGACCTTCTGCATGATGCTGACATCTGGGTCACTTTCAGAGTGACCCCGACCTTCCTTTCTGTGCTGTTCCTGCTACTTCTGGGGGAGTTCCTCTAAAGAACAGTGTGCCTTATCTCCCTAAATCCTGGCCTCCCATTGCCAAGCTTTCTGTTTTGCTAATCAAGTTAAGGGGGCTCTTTGATCTGAGTTCTGTACACCATGACTCCTGTTAAGTGTTACAAGATCCATGGGCTGGGACAAAGAGTTGAGATTTTGGAGTAAAAGTTTAGTGTTTCTGGGCAGCCTTGGGCAGACCCTGTGAAGCTGAGCTGTGGCATCAGGACAGAGAAGTTTGGTTCATAGTTCTGTACTCTGAGATATAGCCCCACCAGATTTCAGAGCCAGAAACAGGCATGCCTGGATACCAGAGTGACATTCAGAGGCCTGAGATAATAGTGACAGCGCAATATCCATGGCAGGAGCTTCTTGGTTGCTTGAGGTCTGCTGCAGCTTTCACACTAGAGCTTTTGACCTTCAGTCCTTACTCTAATGCCTCTAGTTTAAAGCAGTGGCCATGCTAGTTTCATCATGGTCATTACTTCTTAGCAGAGGCAGCCTATGTGGATTGAAGACCACTCCAAGGACGCTGGCTTCCTTTTGTCATCTTGTCATTAATGCCAAAAGGAGTTAGGCAGGGATCCTGCTCACAGGATCCCCAAGGGACAAAGTTATTTCACATTACAGTAATGGAGGGAGCACTAGCTTGAATTCTGTTGGGAAGATATAATATTAGTAAAGGGAAGGAAAAGGAGAGGGAGGGTTTCATCCCACTGCATTTTCTGCTGCTGCAACAATGGATGTGTGCCGGCGTCTGGGTGCAGCTCACAAGTCCAGCAGTAAGTGACATGTTATCACTTTTCTGTGCACTTGTCTGTCTCCTCCCACTAGAATAAGAGTACTTTGAGGGCAGGGAAACTGTTTCCTTTGTTTTAAAATGCTGATTTAGTGCATGTAGGACCTTGGGCAGTTTCTTAACCATCTCAAGTTTCCTCAACTGTAAAATGGGGATAATAATATACCTACCTCATAATATTCGTGTGAAGATTAGTGCATGTTGAATAAATTACACAATGAATGAAGTGACTTTCCTTCCATTTTTATTCTTTCAAGAAGTTCAAGCTGGATAATCTTAATGTAGTCAAGCGGTGTGGAGTCATGTATAATGGTCTGAGTTCTCCCCTCAGGAGCAGTTGAAAAGAGAAGCAGTGACCCATCCTTCCTTGACCTCCCCACCTTCCCCTATCCCACCCGAATCTTCATGTTGTGTTGGGAGTTGGGTAGGGGTGGGGAAGCCCTATGCTGCTGAACACACTGCCTTTTAAGTCTTCAGAACTAAAGGCAAGGAGCCAGAATCAAAGATTACCTTGTTTTTTGGAGTGTATCACTGGCTATTGTCCCCATCAAACAAAGCCCTTTCATCAGAGGTTCTTTAAAACACTTTTTTTCCAACCTTTATTTTGCTTTGAAATAAGCTGGGCAACAATTAATTTCAGAGAGAGAGAGAGAAAGATAATTCAACAAGGATCTATTACTACTCTCAGCTTCTATTGCTGTAATGAAAATCTATTTCCTTTCCCTTTTGTGTCCCATATAATTTAATGCCCATTTTATTAATGGTCTGAAATAATTATGGAACCCTTTGTGATTCTCAAGTATGTTTCATTTAATTGTGCAATAAATGCCTAATCTCTTCCTCCATCTGAAGCTATTATGGCTTTAAAATTAACAATTATGCAGCAATGCGCCGGGGTCCATAGAAATCACTCCAGATAACTAGACATATATAAATCATTCATGAGAACAATTTCTGAAAAGAGATGGAGGGGAAAAAATTGTGTTGAAAATGACATTGGGAAGCCAAGGGCCCAGCCTGTAAGAAGATAGTAACACCTTTAAAAAATCTTTTTTCTTTCCTTTTTTGTTATTATTATTTTATTAATTGTGTATGTGGCATAGCCCTCCCCCCATTTCTATTAGCCTGACAGATATTTTCAGAATTAATTAACTGTTAGCTCTGAGAATAAACTGTTCATTATCAATTCCTCCCCCCGCCTTTCTTTCTTTCCTTTTATAGTTTTTCTTTTTCTTCCAGGCCAGCAATTACACTCCGTGCCTTTCTCCAGCAGCTCCTGTTCTGCACGGCTATCCAAATGGGGAAAGTGCTTTTTCTTTCAGCCCTATTCACTTCTCCTCTTCTCCCTTTTGTGGGATTTAATAACCATGGCTGATAGGCTCATGCTGGACAGAGAGGTTAAGTTTGTTGTCTCAGCACTTTGCTGACAGGGGACAGTACAGGAATTCTGTAACTTCTAACCAGCCCTGAGCCACTGCCTACGGCCTGGCCCACACAGGCATAGCCTGCAAATAGTGTTCAGAAACCTGCAGCCCCAAATATCCTGCTTACTTAAAAGCACTTCCGTTGGTGCTGCTAAAGCCTACTTCCATCTTTTAAAACATTCCTAAGTCCTAGGAGACTCCCAACAATATACTCCAGCCAAGACCCTTCCCCACCACAGATGTGTACACATGTACACAGGTACACATACACGCACACACACAAATGCATGGTGTGGAGCAGGGTCGGAAAATCAAGTGCCTTCAGGGCTCTGGAAATACAGGTAAGTCAAGCTAGTGGAACGAGACTGTGGCAGATTGGAGATCCCATGCCCTGCCTGAAGGGGGCAGCTGCTACTCAGCTTCCAGGGATTACTGCCTTTGAGAAATGAGGGCCTGGGTGGCCAACTCTTCTTGTATTTCAGAAGCCGAAATGTTAACGTGGAACCTACTAATTGTTGATATGTTTAGAAAAATTAAAACACAGTGTGGGCTAAAATGGGCAATATGGATTCTGGCTAGGGTTCCTACCTACTTTGGGCCCCTGCTCTAACGGATTGATGTTTATTCCTAGAATTTGGTCCAGCAGAAGATTCCTAGAATGAACAGGCTGGGTACACTGACTCTTGACTGTCTATGCTTTGCAGACCCTGGGCTTGGATCTTTTGGGTCTGAGGAATGTCTGATGTTGTTTAGAATGTTGAGCTGTATACTGAGGTGTGTACTGGGGAGAGAGGGTATCATCTCTGATTTTCTGTGAAGTGTCACCAATTCTAGATCATCAGTGTAAGCACTGAGGAATCATCAGGAACATGAACATCCATCCATGTTCATGTTCCTGACAATTTCACAAGTGGTTTAGCTAAATATTAATTGAAGGCTCATGGGATTTAGAGTCCAGATGTGTTTGATGTGATGATGCTGGAAATATTGGCTCAATTGGCCAGGCAAGGTGGCTCATGCCTGTAATCCCAGCACTTTGGGAGGCCAAGGCAGGCAGATCATCTAAGGTTGGGAATTTGAGAACAGCCTGGCCAACATGGCGAAACCCCGTCTCTACTAAAAATACAAAAATTAGCAGGGTGTGGTAGTGCATGACTGTAGTCCCAGCTACTCAGGAGGCTGAGGCAGGAGAACTGCTTGAATTCAGGAGGCAGAGGCTGCAGTGAGCTGAGATCATGCCATTGCACTCCACCCTGGGTGACAGAACCAGACTCTGTCTTAAAAAATGGCTCTATTCATGATAGCTAACATTTATTGGAACATAGTAAATATTGGGCCTTACTCCATATAATTGATATCATATTAACTCATTTAATCTTCTTCCTAACCCTATTAGATAAGTATTATTATCATTCTCATTTTACAGATGAAGAGATTGAAAAGTTAAGGAACATGCACCGGATAAGCAGCAAAGGTAGGATTCAAACCCATGGTCCTCTGGCCCCAGAGCTCAAGCTCAATCACTGTTAAAGTATCTCCTTGCTTGGCACCTGATAGACCTGGGCAAGATAAAACACAAAGGTAGGATGTGACTGGGGAAAATTTTATCAAATAATAGCAATACAGCACATCTATATGAGCTAAACAGTTGGTCAAATGTTTTAATGTTCGTTATTTAACTTACAGACTTTTAATGACAATGAACAAAACATTTTGATGAACATCCTCAGTATCATTGTACTTCTCTTTATATACTGTCAAGATTATTTTCTTAAAATTAAGTAATGGAGATGGAATTCTTCTATCAAAGGGTGTACAGATTCCTGAATATTTTAAATATATGTATTGTTGAATTGTCCTTCAGCGAGGTGGTATGTACTTCCCACTAACAGTTCTCCCATCATTTTTACTGGCGGCATAGTATTTCATCACAAGGTGGAGATATAGTCATGTCAAACTTCAAGGTTTTCATCTAGCTTTTATTTAAACCTTTCCTGTAAAATTAACTGATACTTTATCCCAGGGTTAAGTGAAAAACAACCTGATTCATGATGAAACTTCCCCACAGGATAAAAACATTCACTTTGGAACACTGACAAAGTTTGGCATCCAAATCCCTGTGAAGATTTTTCTATCATGTCAATATTCTTTAGTTACCCACTTATATGAATCAGCGAGTAGGAGTTATGTTGCTTTCTTAGTACTTCCAGTTAGTTATTTGATTACAGTCTTTATCTCTTTTTATATAAATATTGTCTCAGGTTTTTCTTGTCCAGTAAAAAATAAGCAATCTTGCCTGTACATTTGTATGTATGTAGCCTGGAACCAC
This sequence comes from Colobus angolensis palliatus, assembly GCF_000951035.1. Taxonomy (NCBI): domain Eukaryota; kingdom Metazoa; phylum Chordata; class Mammalia; order Primates; family Cercopithecidae; genus Colobus; species Colobus angolensis. The sequence continues at coordinate 9,150,797 of NW_012118043.1, forward strand.
TTCTAGTGGCATTTCAATTCAAGTTTTGTCATTTTTCTGGTCCATGGATTCTAAGCTGTTTAACAGACACCTCTACTCAATTCTGTTACTCAACTCCTGACAGATTTCTAATTCTGTAAGTTTTGTTTAAAGATATGATGCCTTTTAAAGAAACACACTGCATGTTTAAATAGAATATGCAATTCTAAATAATAAATCACATGGGACCTGCTTTGCATTGTGGAATATCTATTTCAACCCTGGAGGCCTTTAAAAAATAGGATAATAATAAAAGCTGACATTTATTGAGCACTTATGATCTGTGAAGCACTGGGCTTTGCAAGCATTAATTTATTTGCTTTCATAGTAATCCTAAGAGGTAGACTTTTTTTAAATCCTATTTAACAGATAAGGAACCAAAGCTTAGAGAGTTTAAGTAATTTGCCCCAGGTCACACAGGTAGTAAATGAAAGAGCCTGTATCCACTACAATCTTGTGTCCTAATCACTGTGTTATAGTCCCCGAAGTCTTGACTGGTGTTGGGCACAGTCCTGGTGACAAAGGCATCACAACTCTAGGCCACAGAGAACTCAGAAGTGAGTGCAGAGGCCTTTACCTATGTGTAGCCCATGTGTTTTGATGAGTAGATATGTGGTTTTGAGACTCATTCAACAGCTTAATGGGCACCAGTGCATGGACACCCGAGCCACAGGGCCAGCCCACCCAGCACGGCAAAGCTCTGCAACCTGGAGTGGGTTGAGGGGGTGGTGGTTCCCTAAGCCCGCTGAGATCATGGAATAGTAATATATTCCTCTCAGAGGCAGAATGCAGGGGTGACACATTATTACCTTTGCTAGCAATTGTTTTGTTTAATTTCCATTTTAAATTTTATTTCCTGTGAGAATGAACTGACTGGAAGTCATTTGTGCTGGGGAGGGAAGGTGAATTTCTTATTAACTCTCCCAGGTAATAGGTAGCTGCAGCTAGGGCTGTGTGAAGGACTTGAATTATTCAGGGCTGAGGAGGGCTGGGAAGGACTCAGAGAGAGTGCGATGGATGCAGTGTGCAGCCTGGTGGGAAGCAGGTGTGCTGTGGGCCTGGGACTTGAGGTGAGGACACCAGTTGAAGTTTTATACAAAAATCCTATAAGGAGACTAGGTAAGTCCTTGCATTGGAGACAGCATGCCATCTTTTTCCCTGGCTGGAACAGAGACCATATTAATGGCGAGGGGGTGAATAAAAGATTTTAATCACTTGCAAGAGTCCTCTCTTTGAAACAAGATTTATCTGCCTTTCTATGGCTGGCAGATATGAAGAAAGTGTCAATAGAAATTTGAGAGCTTTGTAAAAGGGAGAAGAAAGTGAGGTGTATATAGGGAAGAGGTGTGGAAGATGCGCAGGACCTCTTCCTCATCGTTCTACCTGTGAGCACATCTGAGGGGGCCCAGGGCAACTGGACCTTATTGTCCGGTGGCCTTGGTACTCCCTTTTCTGGAGTCCCTGCTCTGGCTGGATGGCTCAGAACCTGTAGATTCAAAACCTCAGAGCCTTCCCCTCAGCACTCCCTTCCAATGAATGCCCAAGTGTTGCCCACTCTCCCTCACAGGGGACCCAGTGTCCATCCTTTCCTCTCTGGTTTACTGCCTGAGCCTTGTTTCAAGCTCTCATTCCTTCCTGCAAGAAACCCCCATTATGGACTGCTTGGCTTCCGCCCATGTCCTTTGAGGCATGTTATACGCTGGCACCAGATTCATCTTCCTAAGCATGGCTTTGGTGGTGGGACACCTCTAAAACCTTCAGTGGCTTTCCACCATGTAAGATAAATGTCTTAGCTTGACAACTAATGATGTTCCAGCAATATTTCCCTATGGTCTATACTTACCTGACTCAAAGCAGCTGCTCCTTTTGCAGTGTCTCTAAATGTCCCTGGCCTTCGTCCCCCTAAGCCCAGAGAAAAGGTTGGAGCCAGGCAGACTATATAACTGAAAGAAACATAAACGATGGTACCCAACACTTGGTTTCAATTTAGAGGACAGAATAAAGGCTACTGTGGACTCTGGTGAATTACACTATACACATTCCATAGTAAGGTAGTACCTGCTACAGAGATCCAGCTCATGTCTCCATGCAGGAATTCTTTTCTAGCACTTCTTAGAAAATGCATGTTTCTCTGAATCCAGAATCCTGAGAAAAATCAGTCAGTAAGTCAAGAAAAGGTATTACAGCTCTTTGCCAAGAATCAAACTTTAACAATCAATGTAGATACAACTAGTTCAAAGAAATCCCTGATGTCAGGTTGAAAATAGGAGCAGTACATGCTGATATACGAAACTGAAGATTAAGGTTGACTTTTCAAGGAATAAGGACAGGAGCATGGAGGAGAGAAGTGATGAAGATTTAAGTAGTCTTTATGGTCTAATTGATCAGCCTTTCTTATAACTTGTCCCATATTTTAAGTGTGTCTTTGTGGCCTTGTATTCTACTTAGAGTGTGTCAATCTTGCAAATAAAATAAATATTAGTACATTTATATTAATCGCATACTTAAATCCTATGAATGGCTGTTCCAAGAAAAAACAAATTTCAAAGCAAAGTCAGTCCTTAATAGGCAATTTTTACATATGGTTCTATGTAGTGTAGTGAACCTTGCTAGATCCATTTGGTACTACCCAGTGATTCTCCCTGGCCTTTGTAGTGTTTACTATGGCCTACATTTATTTGCAAATACAGCTAAACAATATTCATTTATTAAAGTATTTAAAAAATATCCACAATAATGAGTAATGTATATGAAGAATTTTGAAAATATTTTTGAGAACAACATGATTTGTGGGAAATTTCTGAATATTCCAGTTTCTTGTTCCAGAATCCTAAAGATTAATATCTGTGGGGAATTTTGAGACCCTTGACACAGCTGATTGCTGCTAGGAGGAATGGAAGGCGGCCTCAGTGCTGTCAGATCTCCTTGCTTTACAAGAGAAGTTAGAAATGTGGAAGTTTATATTGAGTCTCCCAATTTAAAAAGTTGGAATATTTTATAATGTTCAATTTTGTGCTCTAAGCTGTTGATCTCAGCTTCTTCTGCTTAGACTGACTCCCCCTTCCCAATCTTTCCCCACCCCTATCCCTGCTGGATGTTGCTAATATCCAGGTCCACATCTAACAGCAGAATTTAAATTCTTTCCTGGCTGGACTTGTGCTGCATCCATACATGTACCACTCATAGCACCCAAACACTGAAGGGATGAACCAATATTTCTTAGGTAAATAGGTGAAAGAGAGTTGCAGACTTCTGGATTGTAAATCTACAAATCTAGATCTTGACCTGCCAGGACTCATCATCAGATGACATACAACATTTCTATCAGTGGCCACTTCCAGGGAATGAAGGTTGGCCAAAGGCCAAACAGGGAATTACAATGTGGAAATTCATGAGCAGCCTGTTTACATTTCAAACCAGCTAAGCTCACAGCTTGTTTTTTTTTTAACCTAAAGGATTGTGTGTTATTTATAGACCACTAATGACTATTAATAAGTAGAATTGTGGTTGAATTTCACAAATGTTACAATTGGAGAACAAACTCAATCTACACACATTCTTGTATGGAAATTATTCTGATTAGAGCTTAATGACTAACTAAAGAGGTATTTGTCTATTCAATTGCAGGGCCGAGAAGGGTAATTAGTTTATGCTCAGGCTCAATTCTTCTAGGAGACAGTAGGATGAAACTTGGTCTTTAGACGCTACACTCCAGTTCTTAAGAGGTGTCAGCTGACTGCCGAAAAATCCAGTGCCATGAGCCCTCTCCCAGTGAGAATAGGAAATTGGTCATCTTCGTGTTTCCCTCACACCAATCACAGAGCCTTGAACTTGGTGAGTGCTTAACAGATGTTGAAAAAAAATTCTCAATCTTTTAACTTAACCCCTTTATTTGGTACAAACATTTATTATTTCCATAGTGTGCATTAAGTGCTAGGGATATGTAGAGAAATAGAACATGATCCTTTCCCTTTAAAGGTTCACATTCTCATAAAGGACAGACAGATGAACATACAGTGCTCTAAAACCTAGTGTGGTGAATGCTAGAACAGTCCAGGACTCCATCGTTTTAGATGTTCCCCACTGCATCTCATACTTAACTTCAGACCTTCAACAGATCTGTATTGCAGTTTATTGTTTTCTCATCAGTCACCCCTGCTATACTGTGACCAACTGCAGGGCAGAGAATTTGCCTTAATCAGTTTTGTGTTCTGATGCTAGCTCAGGCCAGCACACAGTGGGTTTTCTATGAGGATGGAGTAAATGAGTAAAAAAAGGAGTGTCACCGGTCTTCTAGAGCTCTGACACTGCAAACTCACTCTGCCTTAAGAGAACAGAAGGAGAAGAGCCACCCCACTGGAAGTTCACTAGGGCAAGGGGTCTATTGGGCTACATCAAAGCCTGCTCAGCCCCACAGGGAAGCCTCAGGAACCACTGCTCAGCCAGAGAAGTGGGTGTGACTTATAGCTTGCTGCAAGGCTTGTGCCTCCAGATCATGAGTCCTGATTTGAAATGCTTCACTGTAAATTAATATACCAACATCCTAATGAACATCCTAATGACTCTGTGAGGGTCCTGTCGTTGGCATAAGTTGGCTTTACTGAGTCCCATCATCTCCTGACCCTGGTCAGATCAAGCATCCAGTCTGCAAAGCTGAGGACCAGGCTTTGGAACCAAAAGGATCATGTGAGCGGGAGCTGCTTGTATTTCGTCTTCTGTTGCTGCCTGAAGAAAGTCATTTGCAGTAGGAAGGAATGAGGCCACAAACAAAGAAAAGCAAAGTCAAGAGATGGCTCCTTGATAACATTGTTCAAATGCCTGGATCTAGCTGTGCCTGAAAATGGCTATCCTCCGGAGTCTTCAGTTATGGAAACCAATAAATTTGTCCTCCTCTCTATTTTTTAGTTTAAGTTGGATTTATATCACTTGCATCCAAAGGAGCCCTGGATAATATACTCTTATCGTCCCACCTTTTTAGGATATTCTTCAATTTCTTAGAAAATACAGGTATAGGTTAAGGACTTGTGCTTTGGAGTGAGATAAATCTGGTTTCAAACTCTGACCACTGCATTGTGAGTCTCTCTGCTACAGCAGTCAGCCTCTTACCCTAACTAATACATCAAGTAAAAAATGATTCAGGCTTGAAGTGAGGTGGCAGCAGTGAGGACAGAAAGAAGGAGCCATATTTGAGTGCTTTTACAACTTTAGAATTGATAGAATAGGGTAGTTTATTATACATGTGAGTGAGGGGGCAAGGAATGTTGGGGTTGCGGGGAATTGAGAAGTCTTGGTTTCTGGCTTGGGTGACTGGTGGATAGTGGTGTCCAAGATCAGCTTCATGGGCGCGTTTCATGTACCCCTGATAGGCCCCAATCCTGGCAAACTTCCAGATGGGCAGCTCTGCTGCTTCTGTTCTCAGAAGGCAGAATGAGCTTTGCAGGGTCAGAGCTGTGGAAGACAAGTGACACTCTTACCCATGTATTCATTCATTTCAGTCCTTATGGAAAGCCTACTATGTGCCAGCTTGAGCTAGCGCCAGGACACAAAATTGATTAAGGCACATCTTCCGTCCTCAAGCTGGTCACAGTGTAGTGGGGGCAACTGATAAGAAAATAATAAACTGTAATACAGACGAGTTGAAGGTCTTAATTAAAGTCATACAAGGTCTCACACTTCATCTAATGCTCTGCTCTTGCTGTCTTGAAATTCCTAATCATTGAACAAAGAGTCCTGCATTTACATTCTGCACCAGGTCCCACAAATTATGTGGCCTGTTCTGCTGTGCCATTCACTTAGAAAAGGTGTGATGGCAGAAGAGTTTGGGGGTAAATGATAGTGAATTTGTCTTGGAAGTCTAAAGGTAGGGGCTGACAGGAGTGGTTTGGGATGGCTGGAGGGAAAGAGAACAGCAGTAGGGGTGGCCAGACTTGTAGGGCTTAACGGGCAAGGTTTGTACGTTTCTGTGGGCCAAGAGGATGTGCTCCCCACCCCAACAATCAGAGTACAAACATGGGGACAACAGCTTCCTTGTCTCCTGGGTCCTGTAGTTTCTGAAAACCCCACTGACATGTGACCAGACGGGTTTATGGGAGGCAGAGCAGGATAGCTAGGACAAAAATCAGGCAATTTTTTGGATGAAGGTTTACAGAAACAAGGTTAATATTCTCAATATCTTGCTCATACAGATGCTGTGAAAAGAACAGAAATGACTGCCCTTAATCTGCTGCTGTATTCCCTGGCAGATAATATTTTGTTTGTTTGTTTTTGTTCCAGCAATTTGACAGTTTGACTGTGGGTACTATATCTCTTTGGCAACAGAATTCGAAGCAGTCCTATATGCAGCTCACTGGGGTATTATCCAATATTTTAGCTTGAGAATGAAAAAAGGTATTTTGATTGATTTAATCTGTGAGTCAGAATATCTTGAGGTATAGTGCAAAGGGTGTGGGCTTTAAGGTCAGGCATCTCAGGTTCAAATCCACATCTCACCCGTCACAAGCCAAGTGATCCTGGGCAAGTCTTTGAGCATCTCTTTCCTTATCTGTGAAAAATATGCACCTTGCAGGGTGTGGTAAGGATTGAAAGTAATATGAGAGTGACAGGATGTTGAACGGGACTTTTCCTGTTGACTTCGTTGACAAACCTGGGAAAATGCCTGATATAGTTTAAAGTAAATCTCCCAAGGGCTTGCCAAGTGGTGGCCAAACTGGTCTAGTAGCTTCTCCTCCACCTGCTTATGTAACAGAAGCTTAGAGGGTGCTTTGAGGAAGAACATTGGAAAGGAATTGGTAGGGGAAGGTCGGAAGTGCTTTTCTCCTACCTTAGCCAAATGAGAAACAAACTAAAAGAATGACTTAGAGAGATTGAGGGTGCTGAAGAGGAAAGGGAGACCCTCATTTCACTTCTTGTGCTGCTGGCAGTGTGTGTCTTGAGAGAGTTCTTGGGAGACTGTAATACAGAGGAGTTGATATGTTACTTGGAGTTCAAGGCCTGGAAACTGCTTCCCAGGGAAATGAGTGAAAAGATTGGCTGGAGAGAGGGGAGCTGAGGTAGTGACCTTCACTTCATTTGGTGGTTGTTAGTGATCTTCCTTGTAGGCCACAGGGATGCCATGAGAGGTGACCAGGCAAACACTGTCTTGATAACTATCTTCATCATGCTGTATGCTATCTCTCCAGAATTTATTCATCTTGCATAACTGAAACGTTGTACTCTTTGATCAACATCACCTGATTTCCCCTTCCCCCAGCCCCTGGCAACCACCATCCTACTCCTCACTTCTATGAATTTGACTATTTTAGATTCCACATCTAAGTGAGATCACGCAGTAGCTTTCTTTCTGTGTACTGCTGTTTTTCACTTAGTATAATGCACTCCAGCTCCATCCATGTGTTCTCCAATAGCAAGATTTCCTTATTTCCTTCCTTTTTTTTTTTTTTTTTGATGGAGTCTTGCTGTATTGCCCAGGCTGGATTCAAACTCCTAGGCTCAAGTGATTCTCCCACCTCAGCCTCTCAAGTAGCTGGGATCACAGGTACAGTGCATTTTTTTGTTGTATAAGGCTGAGTTACACACACGCACACACAAACACACACACACACATACACTCACACAAACACACACATATTAATATATATGATATGCACACACACACAATACCATTATTATGTAGAGATCATGGATATGTTAACTAGCCTAATTGTGTTGATCATTTCACAGTGTTTGTGTAGAACAAAACATCAAGTTATTCACCTTAAATATATATAATTTTCATATGTCAATGATCTCTCAATAAAGCTGTTTAAAAAAACACTCATTATCCGTCAACCTGTCTCACAATAAATGTGTCATATCTTATTTAGAAAAATAAATGAATACAGGTTAAAAAAAGGTAATTTCATTTTCTAAGTATCAGAGTTCAGCTAGGGTGATAATAATCAAACTGTGATCTTGATATTAGAAACCCAAGACTTTTTTTATATAGACACCAAAGAGGTCTCCTGTAGTCACATGACAAGTATTTATGTTTCTTGTGTCATGTAAAATCCATAGCATAAATTAAAAAAAAAAAAGAGTTGCCTTGAAAAGAACCAATCAATGGAAGAAAGTTGTTTTCTAAAAAGCAAGTTTGTTGGACACCTTAGGGCTGTGTCATTGAAGCAAAATCTTAGAGTGTTTGCAAGTGGTTAGCTAAAGAGAGCATCTTCATCAGGAAATGATGCAGTGAGACAGTGCTTGTCTGTTGGGCACTCCTTCAAAGAGAGAGACAGGATTTGGACTCCTGCAATGGTGAAGACATTCACCAACTGAAGAAGACTTACCAACATTCCCACCTAAATTAGAAAAGTATTTACCCACTTTTCCTCTAAATTTTTTCTCCCTGATCTGCCCCCAGTGAGGGTAGGAGGTAGAAGGGATTGGATAAAAGAAAAAGAAAAAAAAGTGTCTTATTCCATTATCCCTATTTTTCCACCAAAAGCTTAAACTTCAATGTGGGGGTTGGGGGCAGGAATGTCAAAGACAAGATGCAAATGAAATGACAGATATAAATTGCACTAAAGATTTTTTTTTTTGGTGACGGAGTCTGGCTCTGTCGCCCAGGCTGGAGTGCAATGGCCTGATCTCAGCTCACTGCAAGCTCTGCCTCCCGGGTTTACGCCATTCTCCTGCCTCAGCTTCCCAAGTAGCTGGGACTACAGGCGCCCGCCACCTCGACTGGCTAGTTTTTTTGTATTTTTAGTAGAGACGGGATTTCATCGTGATAGCCAGGATGGTCTTGATCTCCTGATCTTGTGATCCGCCCGTCTCGGCCTCCCAAAGTGGTAGGATTACAGGCTTGAATTGACTTTTTTTTTTTTTATTATACTTTAAGTTCTAGGGTACATGTGCATAACGTGCAGGTTTGTTACATATGTATACTTGTGCCATGTTGGTGTGCTGCACCCATCAACTTGTCAGCACCCATCAATTCATCATTTATATCAGGTATAACTCCCCAGTGCAATCCCTCCCCCTCCCCCCTCCCCATGATAGGCCCCGGTGTGTGATGTTCCCCTTCCCGAGTCCAAGTGATCTCATTGTTCAGTTCCCACCTATGAGTGAGAACATGTGGTGTTTGGTTTTCTCTTCTTGTGATAGTTTGCTAAGAATGATGGTTTCCAGCTGCATCCATGTCCCTACAAAGGATGCAAACTCATCCTTTTTTGAACTGACTTTTTAAAAACCTTTTAGTTGAAGGAAACTTCAAACATATGTAAAAATAGAGAAAATAGTATGATAAATGCCCATGTACCTATCATTTATTTTCCATAATTATCAATTTGTGGCCAATCTTGTTTCATTTGTAGTCTCAACCATTCCCTATCTCCTGAGTTATTTTGAAGCAAATCTGAGACATCATACCATTTCATTTTGTAAATTTTTCAGATGTGTCTTTCTAAGATATAAAGACTCATTAGTTAAGCATAACTTAAATATTATTACCACATTTTACTTGACAATAATTCTTTTTAAAAACTGTTTTATTTTTAATTTCTGTGTGTACATGGTATATATGTATTTATGGGGTGTATGAGATATTTTGATGCAGGCATACAATGTGTAATAATTATATCATTATCACCAGGGTAAATGAGGTATTCATCACCTCAAGCATTTATTCTTTGTGTTACTAACTACGCTCCTCCCCCTCCACCCCACACACTACCATTTCCAGCCTTTGGTAAACTCCTTCTACCCTCTGTTTCCATGAGTTCAATTGTTTGAAGTTTTAGCTCCCACATATGCGTGAGAATATGTGGTTTGTCTTTCTGTACCTGACTTATTTCACTTAACATAATGTCCTCCAGTTCTATCCATGTTGTTGCAAATTACAGGATCTCATACATTGTTATAGCTGAATAGTACTCCATGGTGTATATGTACCATATTTTCTTTATCCATTTATCTGTTGATGGACACTTGGGTTGCTTCCAAATTTTGGCTACTGTGAACAATGCCGCAATAAACATGGGACTGCAGCTCTCTCTTCAATATACTGATTTCCTTTCTTTTGAGTATATACCTAGCAGTGGAATTGCTGGATCATATGTTAACTCTATTTTCAGTTTTCTGAGGAACCTCCAAACTGTTTTCCACAGTGGTTGTACTAATTTACATTCTCACCAGCAGTGTACAAGGGTTCCCTTTTCTCCACATCCTTGCTAGCATTTTTTATTTTCTGTGTTTTGGCTAAAAGCCATTTTAACTGGTTGAGATGATATCTCATTGTAGTTTTGATTCACATTTCTCTGATGATTAGTGATGCTGAGCAGTTTTTCATATGCCTGTTTTCTATTTGTATGTGTTTTGAGAAATGTCTACTTAGGTCTTTTGTCTACTTAAAAATCAGATTATTAGATTTTTTTCCCTATAGATTTGTGTGAGCTCCTTATATGTTTTGGTTATTAATTCCTTGCCAGATGAATAGTTTGCAAATATTTTCTCCCATTTGATGGGTTGTCCCTTCACTTTGTTGATTGTTTCCTTCACCGTGCAGAAACTTTTCATCTTGCTGTGATTGATTTTTGTCCATTTTCCCTTTGGTTACCTGTGCTTGTGGAGTATTAATCAGAAATCTTTGCTCATTCCAGCATCCTGGAGAGTCTCCCGAATGTTTTCTTGTAGTAGTGTCATAGGTTGAGGTATTAGATTTCAGTCTTTAATTCACTTTGATTTGATACGTGTATATGGTGAGAGTTAGGGGTCTAATTTCATTCTTCTGCGTATGAATGTTTAGTTTTCCCAGTCATTTATTGAAGAGACTGTTCTTTCCCCATTGTATGTTCTTGGCACTTTTGTAAAAAATGAGTTCACTGTAGATCTACAAATTTGTTTCAGGATTATCTATTCACTTCCATTGGTTTATGTACCTGTTTTCATGCCAGTATCATGCTGTTTTGTTTACTGTAGCTCTGTAGTATAATTTGAAGTCATGTAATATGATTCCTTCAATTTTATTCTTTTTACACAGGATAGCTTTGGTTATTTCTGGTCTTTTGTGGTTCCATATACATTTTAGGATTGTTTTTTCTATTTCTGTGAAGAATGTCATTGATATTTCGATAGGAATTGTATTGAATCTGTAGATTGCTTTGGGTAGTATGGACACTTTAACAATATTGATTCTTCCAATCCATGAACATGTAATATCCTTCCATTATTGTGTGTCTTCTTCGATTTCTTTCATCAGTGTTTTATAGTTTCCATTGTAGATATTTGTCACTTCTTTGGATATTTCCCAGTTATTTAATTGTATCTGTAGCTATTATAATTGGGATTACTTTCTTTTTTTATTATACTTTGAGTTCTGGGGTATATGTGCAGAATGTGCAGGTTTGTTACATAGGTATACATGTGCCATGGTGGTTTGCTGCACCCATCAACCTGTTGTCTACATTATGTATTTCTCCTAATGCTATCCTCCCCCGAGCCCTCCACCCACTGACAGGCCCTGGTGTGTGATGCATCACCCCAACCCCTGTCCACGTGTTCTCATTGTTCAACTCCCACTTATGAGTGAGAACATACAGTGTTTGGTTTTCTGTTCTTGTGTTAGTTTGCTGAGAATGATTGTTTCCAGCTTCATTCATGTCCCTGCAAAGCACATGAACTCATCCTCTTTTATGGCTGCATAGTATTCCATAGTGTATATGTGTCACATTTTTTTTTTTATTATTATACTTTACGTTCTAGGGCACATGTGCACAACATGCAGGTTTGTTACATCTGTGTACATGTGCCATCTTGGTGTGCTGCACCCATTAACTCATCATTTACATTAGGTATATCTCCTAATGCTATCCCTCCCCCCTCCCCGCTCCCCACAATAGGTCCCATTGTGTGATGTTCCCCTTCCTGTGTCCAAGTGATCTCATTGCTCAATTCCCACCTATGAGTGAGAACATGCGGTGTTTGGTTTTCTGTTCTTGCAATAGTTTGCTGAGAATGATGGTTTCCAGCTGCATCCATGTCCCTACAAAGGACACGAACTCATCCTTTTCTATG
>NW_012118043.1:9166664-9167342 GCF_000951035.1 Colobus angolensis palliatus
TTTCTACTTATGGCTAGCCAATTTTCCCAGCACCATTTATTAAATAGGGAATCCTTTCCCCATTTCTTGTTTTTGTCAGGTTTGTGAAAGATCAGATTGCTGTAGATGTGTGGTATTATTTCTGAGGACTCTGTTCTGTTCCATTGGTCTATATCTCTGTTTCGGTACCAGTACCGTGCTGGTTTGGTTACTGTAGACTTGTAGTATGGTTTGAAGTCAGGTAGTGTGATGCCTCCAGCTTTGTTCTTTTGGCTTAGGATTTTCTTGGCAATGCGAGGTCATTTTGGTTCCATATGAACTTTAAAGCAGTTTTTTCCAATTCTGTGAAGAAACTCATTGGTAGCTTAATGGGGATGGCATTGAATTTATAAATTACCTTGGGCAGTATGGCCATTTTCACAATATTGATTCTTCTTATCCATGAGCATGGTATGTTCTTCCATTTGTTTGTGTTCTCTTTATTTCACTGGGCAGTGGTTTGTAGTTCTCCTTGAAGAGGTCCTTCCATCCCTTGTAAGTTGGATTCCTAGGTATTTTATTCTCTTTGAAGCTTTTGGGAATGGGAGTTCATTCATGATTTGGCTCTCTGTTTGTCTGTTACTTGTGAATAAGAATGCTTGTGATTTTTGCACATTGATTTTGTATCCTGAGACTTTGCTGAAGTTGCTTATCAGCTTA